>NW_027362079.1:600000-949318 GCF_039654945.1 Dendrobates tinctorius
GATGATGTCATAATTGGTTGCCATGTCGACGATGATGCCTTAATACGTTCCCATGGCGATGATGTCATAATTGTTTGCCATGGCGACGATCATGCCTTAATACATTGCCATGGCGATGATGTCATAATTGGTTGCCATGGCGACGGTGATGTCATAATTGGTTGCCATAGCGACGGTGATGTCATAATCGGTTGCCATGGCGACGATGATGCCTTAATACGTTGCCATGGCGACGGTGATATCATAATTGGTTGCCATGGCGACGGAGATGTCATAATTGGTTGCCATGGCGACGGTGATGTCATAATTGGTTGCCATGGCGACGATGATGCCTTAATACGTTGCCATGGTGATGATGTCATAATTGGTTGCCATGGCGACGGTGATGTCATAATTGGCTGCCATGGCGACGGTGATGTCATAATTGGTTGCCATGGCGATGATGTCATAATTGGTTGCCATGGCGACGGTGATGTCATAATTTGTTGCCATGGCGACGATGATGCCTTAATACGTTGCCATGGCGATGATGTCATAATTGGTTGCCATGGCGACAATGATGCCTTAATACGTTGCCATGGCAACGGTGATGTCATAATTGGTTGCCTTTTCGACGATGATGCCTTAATACGTTGCCATGGCGATGATGTCATAATTGGTTGCCATGGCGACGGTGATGTCATAATTGGTTGCCATGGCGACGGTGATGTCATAATTGGTTGCCATGGCGACAATAATGTCATAATTGGTTGCCATGGCGACGATGATGCCTTAATACGTTGACATGGCGATGATGTCATAATTGGTTGCCATGGCGACGGTGATGTCATAATTGGTTTCCATGGCGACGATGATGCCTTAATACGTTGCATGGCGATGATGTCATAATTGGTTGCCATGGCAAAGATGATGCCTTAATACGTTGCCATGGCGACGGTGATGTCATAATTTGTTGCCATGGTGATGATGTCATGCCATGGCGACGGTGATGTCATAATTGGTTGCTATGGCAACGATGATGTCATAATTGGTTGCCATGGAGACTATGATGCCTTAATACGTTGACATGGCGACGGTGATATCATTGGTTGCCATGGCGACGGTGATGTCATAATTGATTGCCATGGCGACGTTGATGTCATAATTTGTTGCCATGGCAATGATGATGTCATAATTGGTTGCCATGGCGACGGTGATGTCATAATTGGTTGCTATGGCGACGATGATGTCATAATTGGTTGCCATGGAGACGATGATGCCTTAATACGTTGCCATGG
The DNA here is from genome assembly GCF_039654945.1 of Dendrobates tinctorius. Taxonomy (NCBI): domain Eukaryota; kingdom Metazoa; phylum Chordata; class Amphibia; order Anura; family Dendrobatidae; genus Dendrobates; species Dendrobates tinctorius. The sequence continues at coordinate 601,278 of NW_027362079.1, forward strand.
TGACGGTGATATCATAATTGGTTGCCATGGCGACGGTGATGTCATAATTGGTTGCCATGGCGACGGTGATGCCTTGATACGTTGCCATGGCGACGGTGATGTCGTAATTGGTTGCCATGGCGACGGTGATGTCATAATTGGTTGCCATGGCGACGGTGATGTCATAATTGGTTGCCATGGCGATGATGCCTTAATACGTTGCCATGGCGACGGTGATGTCATAATTGGTTGCCATGGCGACGATGATGCCTTAATACGTTCCCATGGCGATGATGTCATAATTGGTTGCCATGGCAACGGTGATGTCATAATTGGTTGCCATGGCGACGATGATGACTTAATACGTTGACATGGCGATGATGTCATAATTGGTTTCCATGGCGACGGTGATGTCATAATTTTTTGCCATGGCGACGGTGATGTCATAATTGGTTGCCATGGCGATGATGTCATAATTGGTTGCCATGGCGACGGTGATGTCATAATTGGTTGCCATGGCGACGATGATGCCTTAATACATTGCCATGGCGATGATGTCATAATTGGTTGCCATGGCGACGGTGATGTCATAATTGGTTGCCATGGCGACGGTGATGTCATAATTGGTTGCCATGGCAATGATGTCATAATTGGTTGCCATGGCGACGGTGATGTCATAATTGGTTGCCATGGCGACGATGATGCCTTAATACGTTGCCATGGCGATGATGTCATAATTGGTTGCCATGGCGACGGTGATGTCATAATTGGTTGCCATGGCGACGATGATGCCTAAATACATTGCCATGGCGATGATGTCATAATTGGTTGCCATGGCGACGGTGATGCCATAATTGGTTGCCATGGCGACGGTGATGTCATAATTGGTTGCCATGGCGATGATGTCATAATTGGTTGCCATGGCGACGGTGATGTCATAATTGGTTGCCATGGCGATGATGATGCCTTAATACGTTGCCATGGCGACGGTTATGTCATAATTTGTTGCCATGGCGATGATGATGTCATAATTGGTTGCCATGGCGATAGTGATGTCATAATTGGTTGCCATGGCGACGGTGATGTCATAATTGGTTGCCATGGCGACAATGATGTCATAACTGGTTGCCATGGCGACGATGATGCCTTAATACGTTGACATGGCGATGATGTCATAATTGGTTGCCATGGCGACGGTGATGTCATAATTGGTTTCCATGGCGACGATGATGCCTTAATACGTTGCATGGCGATGATGTCATAATTGGTTGCCATGGCAAAGATGATGCCTTAATACGTTGCCATGGCGACGGTGATGTCATAATTTGTTGCCATGGCGATGATGATGTCATAATTGGTTGCCATGGCGACGGTGATGTCATAATTGGTTGCTATGGCGACGATGATGTCATAATTGGTTGCCATGGAGACGATGATGCCTTAATACGTTGCCATGGCGATGATGTCATAAATGGTTGCCATGGCGACGGTGATGTCATAATTGGTTGCCATGGCAACGATTATGCCTTAATACGTTGCCACGGTGATGATGTCATAATTGGTTGCCATGGCGACGGTGATGTCATAATTGGTTGCCATGGCGACGGTGATGTCATAATTGGTTGCCATGGCGACAATGATGTCATAATTGGTTGCCATGGCGACGATGATGCCTTAATACGTTGCCATGGCGATGATGTCATAATTGGTTGCCATGGCGACGGTGATGTCATAATTGGTTGCCATGGCGACGGTGATGTCATAATTGGTTGCCATGGCGATGATGTCATAATTTGTTGCCATGGCGACGATGATGTCATAATTGGTTGCCATGGCGACGATGATGCCTTAATACATTGCCATGGCGATGATGTCATAATTGGTTGCCATGGTGACGGTGATGTCATAATTGGTTGCCATGGCGACGATGATGCCTTAATACGTTGCCATGGCGATGATGTCATAATTGGTTGCCACGGCGACGATCATGCCTTAATACGTTGCCATGGCGATGATGTCATAATTGGTTGCCATGGCGACGGTGATGTCATAATTAGTTGCCATAGCGACGGTGATGTCACAATTGGTTGCCATGGCGACGATGATGCCTTAATACGTTGCCATGGCGACGGTGATATCATAATTGGTTGCCATGGTGACGGTGATGTCATAATTGGTTGCCATGGCGACGGTGATGTCATAATTGGTTGCCATGGCGACGATGATGCCTTAATACGTTGCCATGGCGATGATGTCATAATTGGTTGCCATGGCGATGGTGATGTCATAATTGGTTGCCATGGCGACGATGATGCCTTAATACGTTGCCATGGCGATGATGTCATAATTGGTTGCCATGGCGAAGGTGATGTCATAATTGGTTAACATGGCGACGGTAATGTCATAATTGGTTGACATGGCGATGATGTCATGTTTGGTTGCCATGGCGACGGTGATGTCATAATTGGTTGCCATGGCGACGATGATGCCTTAATACGTTGTCATGGAGATGATATCATAATTGGTTGCCATGGCGACAGTGATGTCATAATTGGTTGCCATGGCGACGATGATGCCTTAATACGTTGCCATGGCGATGATGTCATAATTGGTTGCCATGGCGACGATCATGCCTTAATACGTTGCCATGGCGATGATGTCATAATTGGTTGCCTTGGCGACGTGATGTCATAATTTGTTGCCATGGCGATGGTGATGTCATAATTGGTTGCCATGGCGACGATGATGCCTTAATACGTTGCCATGGCGACGGTGATGTCATAATTCATTTGCCATGGCGACGGTGATGTCATAATTGGTTGCCGTGGACACGGTGATGTCATAATTAGTTGCCATGGCGACGGTGATGTCATAATTGGTTGCCATGACGATGATGATGTCATAATTGGTTGCCATGGCTATGATATCATAATTGGTTGCCATGGCGATGATGTCATAATTGGTCGCCATGGCGATTATGTCATAATTGGTTGCCATGGTGATTAAGTCATAATTGGTTGCCATGGCGATGATGTCATATTAGGTTGCCATGGCGACGGTGATGTCATAATTGGTTGCCATGGCGATGATGTCATAATTGGTTGCCATGGCGACGGTGATGTCATAATTGGTTGCCATGGTGATGATGCCTTAATACGTTTCAATGGCGACGGTGATGTCATAATTGGTTGCCATGGCGACGATGATGTCATAATTGGTTGCCATGGCGACGATGATGTCATAATTGGTTGCCATGGCGACGATGCTGCCTTAATACGTTGCCATGGCGATGATGTCATAATTGGTTGCCATGGCGATGATGATGTCATAATTGGTTGCCATGGCGATGATGATGTCATAATTGGTTGCCATGGCGATGATGATGTCATAATTGGTTGCCATGGCGATGATGTCATAATTGGTTGACATGACGATGATGTCATAATTGGTTGCCATGGTGACGATGATGCCTTAACACGTTGCCATGGCGACGGTGATGTCATAATTGGTTGCCATGGCGACGGTGATGTCATAATTGGTTGCCATGGCGACGATGATGTCTTAATACGTTGCCATGGCGATGATGTCATTATTGGTTGCCATGGCGACGGTGATATCATAATTGGTTGCCATGGCAACGATGATGTCATAATTGGTTGCCATGGCAACGATGATGCCTTAATACGTTGCCATGGCGATGATGTCATAATTGGTTGCCATGGCGACGGTGATGTCATAATTGGTTGCCATGGCGACGATGATGCCTTAATACGTTGACATGGCGACGGTGATGTCATAATTGGTTGCCATGGCGATGATGTCATACTTGGTTGCCATGGCGACGGTGATGTCATAATTGGTTGCAATGGCGACGATGATGTCATAATTGGTTGCCATGGCGACGGTGATGTCATAATTGGTTGCCATGGCGATGATGATGTCATAATTGGTTGCCATGGTGACGATGATGCCTTAATACGTTGCCATAGCGATGATGTCATAATTGGTTGCCATGGCGACGATCATGCCTTAATACGTTGCCATGGCGATGATGTCATAATTAGGTTGCCATGGCGACGGTGATGTCATAATTGGTTGCCATAGCGACGGTGATGTCATAATTGGTTGCCATGGCGACGATGATGCCTTAATACGTTGCCATGGCGACGGTGATATCATAATTGGTTGCCATGGCGACGGTGATGTCATAATTGGTTGCCATGGCGACGGTGATGTCATAATTGGTTGCCATGGCGACGATGATGCCTTAATACGTTGCCATGGCGATGATGTCATAATTGGTTGCCATGGCGACGGTGATGTCATAATTGGTTGCCATGGTGACGGTGATGTCATAATTGGTTGCCATGGCGATGATGTCATAATTGGTTGCCATGGCGACGGTGATGTCATAATTGGTTGCCATGGCGACGATGATGCCTTAATACGTTGCCATGGCGATGATGTCATAATTGGTTGCCATGGCGACAATGATGCCTTAATACGTTGCCATGGCAACGGTGATGTCATAATTGGTTGCCATGGCGACGATGATGCCTTAATACGATGCCATGGCGATGATGTCATAATTGGTTGCCATGGCGACGGTGATGTCATAATTGGTTGCCATGGCGACGATGATGCCTTAATACGTTGCCATGGCGACGGTGATGTCATAATTGGTTGCCATGGCGACGGTGATGTCATAATTTGTTGCCATGGCGACGGTGATGTCATAATTGGTTGCTATGGCGACGATGATGTCATAATTGGTTGCCATGGAGACGATGATGCCTTAATACGTTGCCATGGCGACGGTGATATCATAATTGGTTGCCATGGCGACGATGATGCCTTAATACGTTGCCATGGCGACGGTGATATCATAATTGGTTGCCATGGTGACGGTGATGTCATAATTGGTTGCCATGGCGACGGTGATGCCTTGATACGTTGCCATGGCGACGGTGATGTCGTAATTGGTTGCCATGGTGACGGTGATGTCATAATTGGTTGCCATGGCGACGGTGATGTCATAATTGGTTGCCATGGCGATGATGCCTTAATACGTTGCCATGGTGACGGTGATGTCATAATTGGTCGTCATGCATGACGCCACTGCAGCTAGGCGTGGGAGCGCCGCTATCTAGCACCACTGCACCAGCCATCTTTCTTGGGCTATTCTCTTGGGAGTTCTGTTCTTCCTTATTCAAAGATCCGAATTTCAATTCAGCGATAAAAGTGATAAAGGCTCGGATTGAGCCGAAACGTCGTATTAAATTATATCGCTTCTACTTCGTGCTATATATACTTGTTTGGCTCCCACATGTTTTGTATATAATAAAAATAAGCACTTATTGCATATAGAAACCCCTCTGAGTGTGCGGTGAATTATATTATTATTGGTAATAGGACCTAAAGGTCTGTTACACCTGCACCTCGCTATTGGACTTGAGTGCACGCTAACCTCCTGGTTATAATTGGTTGCCATGGCAACGGTGATGTCATAATTGGTTGCCATGGCGACGATGATGCCTTAATACGTTGACATGGCGATGATGTCATAATTGGTTTCCATGGCGACGGTGATGTCATAATTTTTTGCCATGGCGACGGTGATGTCATAATTGGTTGCCATGGCGATGATGTCATAATTGGTTGCCATGGCGACAATGATGCCTTAATACATTGCCATGGCAATGATGTCATAATTGGTTGCCATGGCGACGGTGATGTCATAATTGGTTGCCATGGAGACGGTGATGTCATAATTGGTTGCCATGGCAATGATGTCATAATTGGTTGCCATGGCGACGGTGATGTCATAATTGGTTACCATGGCGACGATGATGCCTTAATACGTTGCCATGGCGATGATGTCATAATTGGTTGCCATGGCGACGGTGATGTCATAATTGGTTGCCATGGCGACGGTGATGTCATAATTGGTTGCCATGGCGACAATGATTTCATAAATGGTTGCCATGGCGACGATGATGCCTTAATACGTTGACATGGCGATGATGTCATAATTGGTTGCCATGGCAACGGTGATGTCATAATTGGTTGCCATGGCGACGGTTATGTCATAATTGGCTGCCATGGCGACAATGATGTCATAATTGGTTGCCATGGCGACGATGATGCCTTAATACGTTGACATGGCGATGATGTCATAATTGGTTGCCATGGTGACGGTGATGTCATAATTGGTTGCCATTGCGACGATGATGCCTTAATACGTTGCCATGGCGATTATGTCATAATTGGTTGCCATGGAGATGATGATGCCTTAATACATTGCCATGGCGACGGTGATGTCATAATTTGTTGCCATGTCGATGATGATGTCATAATTGGTTGCCATGGCGACGGTGATGTCATAATTGGTTGCTATGGCGACGATGATGTCATAATTGGTTGCCATGGAGACTATGATGCCTTAATACGTTGCCATGGCGACGGTGATATCATTGGTTGCCATGGCTACGGTGATGTCATAATTGGTTGCCATGGCGGTGATGTCATAATTTTTTGCCATGGCGACGGTAATGTCATAATTGGTTGCCATGGCGATGATGATGCCTTAATACGTTGCCATGGCGATGATATCATAATTGGTTGCCATGGTGACGGTGATGTCATAACTGGTTGCCATGGCGACGATGATGCCTTGATACGTTGCCATGGCGATGATGTCATAATTGGTTGCCATGGCAACGGTGATGTCATAATTGGTTGCCATGGCGACGATGATGCCTTAATACGTTGACATGGCGATGATGTCATAATTGGTTGCCATGGCGACGGTGATGTCATAATTTTTTGCCATGGCGACGGTGATGTCATAATTGGTTGCCATGGCGATAATGTCATAATTGGTTGCCATGGCGACGGTGATGTCATAATTGGTTGCCATGGCGACGATGATGCCTTAATACGTTGCCATGGCGATGATGTCATAATTGGTTGCCATGGCGACGGTGATGTCATAATTGGTTGCCATGGCGACTGTGATGTCATAATTGGTTGCCATGGCGACAATGATTTCATAATTGGTTGCCATGGCGACGATGATGCCTTAATACGTTGACATGGCGATGATGTCATAATTGGTTGCCATGGCGACGCTGATGTCACAATTGGTTGCCATGGCGACGATGATGCCTTAATACGTTGCCATGGCGATGATGTCATAATTGGTTGCCATGGCGACGGTGATGTCATAATTGGTTGCCATGGCGACGGTGATGTCATAATTGGTTGCCATGGCGACAATGATGTCATAATTGGTTGCCATGGCGACGATGATGCCTTAATACGTTGACAAGGCGATGATTTCATAATTGGTTGCCATGGCGACGGTGATGTCATAATTGGTTGCCATGGCGACGATGATGCCTTAATACGTTGCCATGGCGATGATGTCATAATTGGTTGCCATGGCGATGATGATGCCTTAATACGTTGCCATGGCGACGGTGATGTCATAATTTGTTGCCATGGCGATGATGATGTCATAATTGGTTGCCATGGCGATGGTGATGTCATAATTGGTTGCTATGGCGACGATGATGTCATAATTGGTTGCCATGGAGACTATGATGCCTTAATACGTTGCCATGGCGACGGTGATATCATTGGTTGCCATGGCGACGGTGATGTCATAATTAGTTGCCATGGCGATGATGTCATAATTGGTTGCCATGGCGACGGTGATGTCATAATTGGTTGCCATGGCGACGATGATGCCTTAATACGTTGCCATGGTGATGATGTCATAATTGGTTGCCATGGCGATGGTGATGTCATAATTGGTTGCCATGGCGACGGTGATGTCATAATTGGTTGCCATGGCGACAATGATGTCATAATTGGTTGCCATGGCGACGATGATGCCTTAATACGTTGACATGGCGATGATGTCATAATTGGTTGCCATGGCGACGGTGATGTCATAATTGGTTTCCATGGCGACGATGATGCCTTAATACGTTGCATGGCGATGATGTCATAATTGGTTGCCATGGCAAAGATGATGCCTTAATAGGTTGCCATGGCGACGGTGATGTCATAATTTGTTGCCATGGCGATGGTGATGTCATAATTGGTTGCCATGGCGACGGTGATTTCATAATTGGTTGCTCTGGCGACGATGATGTCATAATTGGTTGCCATGGAGATGATGATGCCTTAATACGTTGCCATGTCGATTATGTCATAAATGGTTGCCATGGCGACGGTGATGTCATAATTGGTTGCCATGGCGACGATTATGCCTTAATACGTTGCCATGGCGATGATGTCATAATTGGTTGCCATGGCGATGGTGAAGTCATAATTGGTTGCCATGGCGACGGTGATGTCACAATTGGTTGCCATGGCGACAATGATGTCATAATTGGTTGCCATGGCGACGATGATGCCTTAATACGTTGCCATGGCGATGATGTCATAATTGGTTGCCATGGCGACGGTGATGTCATAATTGGTTGCCATGGCGACGGTGATGTCATAATTGGTTGCCATGGCGATGATGTCATAATTTGTTGCCATGGCGACGGTGATGTCATAATTGGTTACCATGGCGACGATGATGCCTTAATACATTGCCATGGCGATGATGCCTTAATACATTGCCATGGCGATGATGTCATAATTGGTTGCCATGGCGACGGTGATGTCATAATTGGTTGCCATGGCGACGATGATGCCTTAATACGTTGCCATGGCGATGATGTCATAATTGGTTGCCATGGCGACGATCATGCCTTAATACGTTGCCATGGCGATGATGTCATAATTGGTTGCCATGGCGACGGTGATGTCATAATTAGTTGCCATAGCGACGGTGATGTCATAATTGGTTGCCATGGCGACGATGATGCCTTAATACGTTGCCATGGCGACGGTGATATCATAATTGGTTGCCATGGTGACGGTGATGTCATAATTGGTTGCCATGGCGACGGTGATGTCATAATTGGTTGCCATGGCGACGATGATGCCTTAATACGATGCCATGGCGATGATGTCATATTTGGTTGCCATGGCGATGGTGATGTCATAATTGGTTGCCATGGCGACGTGATGTCATAATTGGTTGCCATGGCGATGATGTCATAATTGGTTGCCATGGCGACGGTGATGTCATAATTGGTTGCCATGGCGACGATGATGCCTTAATATGTTGCCATGGCGATGATGTCATAATTGGTTGCCATGGCGACGATGATGCCTTAATACGTTGCCATGGCAACGGTGATGTCATAATTGGTTGACATGGCGACTATGATGCCTTAATACGTTGCCATGGCGATGATGTCATAATTGGTTGCCATGGCGACGGTGATGTCATAATTGGTTAACATGGCGACGGTAATGTCATAATTGGTTGACATGGCGATGATGTCATAATTGGTTGCCATGGCGATGATGATGCTTTAATACGTTGCCATGGCGACGATGAAGTCATAATTGGTTGCCATGGCGACGATGATGTCATAATTGGTTGCCATGGCGATTATGTCATAATTGGTTGCCATGGCGATGATGATGTCATAATTGGTTGCCATGGCGATGATGTCATAATTGGTTGCCATGGCGATGATGTCATAATTGGTTGCCATGACGATGATGTCATAATTGGTTGCCATGGTGACGATGATGCCTTGACACGTTGCCATGGCGACGGTGATGTCATAATTGGTTGCAATGGCGACGGTGATGTCATAATTGGTTGCCATGGCGACGATGATGTCTTAATACGTTGCCATGGCGACGGTGATGTCATTATTGGTTGCCATGGCGACGGTGATATCATAATTGGTTGCCATGGTGACGATGATGTCATAATTGGTTGCCATGGCGACGATGATGCCTTAATACGTTGCCATGGCGATGATGTCATAATTGGTTTCCATGGCGACGGTGATGTCATAATTGGTTGCCATGGCGACGATGATGCCTTAATACATTGCCATGGCGACGGTGATGTCATAATTGGTTGCCATGGCGATGATGTCATACTTGGTTGCCATGGCGACGGTGATGTCATAATTGGTTGCAATGGTGACGATGATGTCATAATTGGTTGCCATGGCGATGGTGATGTCATAATTGGTTGCCATGGCGATGATGATGTCATAATTGGTTGCCATGTCGACGATGATGCCTTAATACGTTCCCATGGCGATGATGTCATAATTGTTTGCCATGGCGACGATCATGCCTTAATACATTGCCATGGCGATGATGTCATAATTGGTTGCCATGGCGACGGTGATGTCATAATTGGTTGCCATAGCGACGGTGATGTCATAATCGGTTGCCATGGCGACGATGATGCCTTAATACGTTGCCATGGCGACGGTGATATCATAATTGGTTGCCATGGCGACGGAGATGTCATAATTGGTTGCCATGGCGACGGTGATGTCATAATTGGTTGCCATGGCGACGATGATGCCTTAATACGTTGCCATGGTGATGATGTCATAATTGGTTGCCATGGCGACGGTGATGTCATAATTGGCTGCCATGGCGACGGTGATGTCATAATTGGTTGCCATGGCGATGATGTCATAATTGGTTGCCATGGCGACGGTGATGTCATAATTTGTTGCCATGGCGACGATGATGCCTTAATACGTTGCCATGGCGATGATGTCATAATTGGTTGCCATGGCGACAATGATGCCTTAATACGTTGCCATGGCAACGGTGATGTCATAATTGGTTGCCTTTTCGACGATGATGCCTTAATACGTTGCCATGGCGATGATGTCATAATTGGTTGCCATGGCGACGGTGATGTCATAATTGGTTGCCATGGCGACGGTGATGTCATAATTGGTTGCCATGGCGACAATAATGTCATAATTGGTTGCCATGGCGACGATGATGCCTTAATACGTTGACATGGCGATGATGTCATAATTGGTTGCCATGGCGACGGTGATGTCATAATTGGTTTCCATGGCGACGATGATGCCTTAATACGTTGCATGGCGATGATGTCATAATTGGTTGCCATGGCAAAGATGATGCCTTAATACGTTGCCATGGCGACGGTGATGTCATAATTTGTTGCCATGGTGATGATGTCATGCCATGGCGACGGTGATGTCATAATTGGTTGCTATGGCAACGATGATGTCATAATTGGTTGCCATGGAGACTATGATGCCTTAATACGTTGACATGGCGACGGTGATATCATTGGTTGCCATGGCGACGGTGATGTCATAATTGATTGCCATGGCGACGTTGATGTCATAATTTGTTGCCATGGCAATGATGATGTCATAATTGGTTGCCATGGCGACGGTGATGTCATAATTGGTTGCTATGGCGACGATGATGTCATAATTGGTTGCCATGGAGACGATGATGCCTTAATACGTTGCCATGGTGACGGTGATATCATAATTGGTTGCCATGGCGACGGTGATGTCATAATTGGTTGCCATGGCGACGGTGATGCCTTGATACGTTGCCATGGCGACGGTGATGTCGTAATTGGTTGCCATGGCGACGGTGATGTCATAATTGGTTGCCATGGCGACGGTGATGTCATAATTGGTTGCCATGGCGATGATGCCTTAATACGTTGCCATGGCGACGGTGATGTCATAATTGGTTGCCATGGCGACAATGATGCCTTAATACATTGCCATGGCGATGATGTCATAATTGGTTGCCATGGTGACGGTGATGTCATAATTGGTTGCCATGGCGACGATGATGCCTTAATACGTTCCCATGGCGATGATGTCATAATTGGTTGCCATGGCAACGGTGATGTCATAATTGGTTGCCATGGCGACGATGATGACTTAATACGTTGACATGGCGATGATGTCATAATTGGTTTCCATGGCGACGGTGATGTCATAATTTTTTGCCATGGCGACGGTGATGTCATAATTGGTTGCCATGGCGATGATGTCATAATTGGTTGCCATGGCGACGGTGATGTCATAATTGGTTGCCATGGCGACGATGATGCCTTAATACATTGCCATGGCGATGATGTCATAATTGGTTGCCATGGCGACGGTGATGTCATAATTGGTTGCCATGGCGACGGTGATGTCATAATTGGTTGCCATGGCAATGATGTCATAATTGGTTGCCATGGCGACGGTGATGTCATAATTGGTTGCCATGGCGACGATGATGCCTTAATACGTTGCCATGGCGATGATGTCATAATTGGTTGCCATGGCGACGGTGATGTCATAATTGGTTGCCATGGCGACGATGATGCCTAAATACATTGCCATGGCGATGATGTCAAAATTGGTTGCCATGGCGACGGTGATGCCATAATTGGTTGCCATGGCGACGGTGATGTCATAATTGGTTGCCATGGCGATGATGTCATAATTGGTTGCCATGGTGACGGTGATGTCATAGTTGGTTGCCATGGCGACGATGATGCCTTAATATGTTGCCATGGCGATGATGTCATAATTGGTTGCCATGGCGACGGTGATGTCATAATTGGTTGCCATGGCGATGGTGATGTCATAATTGGTTGCCATGGCGACAATGATTTCATAATTGGTTGCCATGGCGACGATGATGCCTTAATACGTTGACATGGTGATGATGTCATAATTGGTTGCCATGGCGACGGTGATGTCATAATTGGTTGCCATGGCGACGATGATGCCTTAATACGTTGCCATGGCGATGATGTCATAATTGGTTGCCATGGCGACGGTGATGTCATAATTGGTTGCCATGGCGACGGTGATGTCATAATTGGTTGCCATGGCGACAATGATGTCATATTTGGTTGCCATGGCGACGATGATGCCTTAATACGTTGACAAGGCGATGATGTCATAATTGGTTGCCATGGCGACGGTGATGTCATAATTGGTTGCCATGGCGACGATGATGCCTTAATACGTTGCCATGGCGATGATGTCATAATTGGTTGCCATGGCGATGATGATGCCTTAATACGTTGCCATGGCGACGGTTATGTCATAATTTGTTGCCATGGCGATGATGATGTCATAATTGGTTGCCATGGCGACGGTGATGTCATAATTGGTTGCTATGGCGACAATGATGTCATAATTGGTTGCCATGGAGACTATGATGCCTTGATACGTTGCCATGGCGACGGTGATATCATTGGTTGCCATGGCGACGGTGATGTCATAATTATTTGCCATGGCGATGATGTCATAATTGGTTGCCATGGCGATAGTGATGTCATAATTGGTTGCCATGGCGACGGTGATGTCATAATTGGTTGCCATGGCGACAATGATGTCATAACTGGTTGCCATGGCGACGATGATGCCTTAATACGTTGACATGGCGATGATGTCATAATTGGTTGCCATGGCGACGGTGATGTCATAATTGGTTTCCATGGCGACGATGATGCCTTAATACGTTGCATGGCGATGATGTCATAATTGGTTGCCATGGCAAAGATGATGCCTTAATACGTTGCCATGGCGACGGTGATGTCATAATTTGTTGCCATGGCGATGATGATGTCATAATTGGTTGCCATGGCGACGGTGATGTCATAATTGGTTGCTATGGCGACGATGATGTCATAATTGGTTGCCATGGAGACGATGATGCCTTAATACGTTGCCATGGCGATGATGTCATAAATGGTTGCCATGGCGACGGTGATGTCATAATTGGTTGCCATGGCAACGATTATGCCTTAATACGTTGCCACGGTGATGATGTCATAATTGGTTGCCATGGCGACGGTGATGTCATAATTGGTTGCCATGGCGACGGTGATGTCATAATTGGTTGCCATGGCGACAATGATGTCATAATTGGTTGCCATGGCGACGATGATGCCTTAATACGTTGCCATGGCGATGATGTCATAATTGGTTGCCATGGCGACGGTGATGTCATAATTGGTTGCCATGGCGACGGTGATGTCATAATTGGTTGCCATGGCGATGATGTCATAATTTGTTGCCATGGCGACGATGATGTCATAATTGGTTGCCATGGCGACGATGATGCCTTAATACATTGCCATGGCGATGATGTCATAATTGGTTGCCATGGTGACGGTGATGTCATAATTGGTTGCCATGGCGACGATGATGCCTTAATACGTTGCCATGGCGATGATGTCATAATTGGTTGCCACGGCGACGATCATGCCTTAATACGTTGCCATGGCGATGATGTCATAATTGGTTGCCATGGCGACGGTGATGTCATAATTAGTTGCCATAGCGACGGTGATGTCACAATTGGTTGCCATGGCGACGATGATGCCTTAATACGTTGCCATGGCGACGGTGATATCATAATTGGTTGCCATGGTGACGGTGATGTCATAATTGGTTGCCATGGCGACGGTGATGTCATAATTGGTTGCCATGGCGACGATGATGCCTTAATACGTTGCCATGGCGATGATGTCATAATTGGTTGCCATGGCGATGGTGATGTCATAATTGGTTGCCATGGCGACGATGATGCCTTAATACGTTGCCATGGCGATGATGTCATAATTGGTTGCCATGGCGAAGGTGATGTCATAATTGGTTAACATGGCGACGGTAATGTCATAATTGGTTGACATGGCGATGATGTCATGTTTGGTTGCCATGGCGACGGTGATGTCATAATTGGTTGCCATGGCGACGATGATGCCTTAATACGTTGTCATGGAGATGATATCATAATTGGTTGCCATGGCGACAGTGATGTCATAATTGGTTGCCATGGCGACGATGATGCCTTAATACGTTGCCATGGCGATGATGTCATAATTGGTTGCCATGGCGACGATCATGCCTTAATACGTTGCCATGGCGATGATGTCATAATTGGTTGCCTTGGCGACGTGATGTCATAATTTGTTGCCATGGCGATGGTGATGTCATAATTGGTTGCCATGGCGACGATGATGCCTTAATACGTTGCCATGGCGACGGTGATGTCATAATTCATTTGCCATGGCGACGGTGATGTCATAATTGGTTGCCGTGGACACGGTGATGTCATAATTAGTTGCCATGGCGACGGTGATGTCATAATTGGTTGCCATGACGATGATGATGTCATAATTGGTTGCCATGGCTATGATATCATAATTGGTTGCCATGGCGATGATGTCATAATTGGTCGCCATGGCGATTATGTCATAATTGGTTGCCATGGTGATTAAGTCATAATTGGTTGCCATGGCGATGATGTCATATTAGGTTGCCATGGCGACGGTGATGTCATAATTGGTTGCCATGGCGATGATGTCATAATTGGTTGCCATGGCGACGGTGATGTCATAATTGGTTGCCATGGCGATGATGCCTTAATACGTTTCAATGGCGACGGTGATGTCATAATTGGTTGCCATGGCGACGATGATGTCATAATTGGTTGCCATGGCGACGATGATGTCATAATTGGTTGCCATGGCGACGATGCTGCCTTAATACGTTGCCATGGCGATGATGTCATAATTGGTTGCCATGGCGATGATGATGTCATAATTGGTTGCCATGGCGATGATGATGTCATAATTGGTTGCCATGGCGATGATGATGTCATAATTGGTTGCCATGGCGATGATGTCATAATTGGTTGACATGACGATGATGTCATAATTGGTTGCCATGGTGACGATGATGCCTTAACACGTTGCCATGGCGACGGTGATGTCATAATTGGTTGCCATGGCGACGGTGATGTCATAATTGGTTGCCATGGCGACGATGATGTCTTAATACGTTGCCATGGCGATGATGTCATTATTGGTTGCCATGGCGACGGTGATATCATAATTGGTTGCCATGGCAACGATGATGTCATAATTGGTTGCCATGGCAACGATGATGCCTTAATACGTTGCCATGGCGATGATGTCATAATTGGTTGCCATGGCGACGGTGATGTCATAATTGGTTGCCATGGCGACGATGATGCCTTAATACGTTGACATGGCGACGGTGATGTCATAATTGGTTGCCATGGCGATGATGTCATACTTGGTTGCCATGGCGACGGTGATGTCATAATTGGTTGCAATGGCGACGATGATGTCATAATTGGTTGCCATGGCGACGGTGATGTCATAATTGGTTGCCATGGCGATGATGATGTCATAATTGGTTGCCATGGTGACGATGATGCCTTAATACGTTGCCATAGCGATGATGTCATAATTGGTTGCCATGGCGACGATCATGCCTTAATACGTTGCCATGGCGATGATGTCATAATTAGGTTGCCATGGCGACGGTGATGTCATAATTGGTTGCCATAGCGACGGTGATGTCATAATTGGTTGCCATGGCGACGATGATGCCTTAATACGTTGCCATGGCGACGGTGATATCATAATTGGTTGCCATGGCGACGGTGATGTCATAATTGGTTGCCATGGCGACGGTGATGTCATAATTGGTTGCCATGGCGACGATGATGCCTTAATACGTTGCCATGGCGATGATGTCATAATTGGTTGCCATGGCGACGGTGATGTCATAATTGGTTGCCATGGTGACGGTGATGTCATAATTGGTTGCCATGGCGATGATGTCATAATTGGTTGCCATGGCGACGGTGATGTCATAATTGGTTGCCATGGCGACGATGATGCCTTAATACGTTGCCATGGCGATGATGTCATAATTGGTTGCCATGGCGACGATGATGCCTTAATACGATGCCATGGCGATGATGTCATAATTGGTTGCCATGGCGACGGTGATGTCATAATTGGTTGCCATGGCGACGATGATGCCTTAATACGTTGCCATGGCGACGGTGATGTCATAATTGGTTGCCATGGCGACGGTGATGTCATAATTTGTTGCCATGGCGACGGTGATGTCATAATTGGTTGCTATGGCGACGATGATGTCATAATTGGTTGCCATGGAGACGATGATGCCTTAATACGTTGCCATGGCGACGGTGATATCATAATTGGTTGCCATGGCGACGATGATGCCTTAATACGTTGCCATGGCGACGGTGATATCATAATTGGTTGCCATGGTGACGGTGATGTCATAATTGGTTGCCATGGCGACGGTGATGCCTTGATACGTTGCCATGGCGACGGTGATGTCGTAATTGGTTGCCATGGTGACGGTGATGTCATAATTGGTTGCCATGGCGACGGTGATGTCATAATTGGTTGCCATGGCGATGATGCCTTAATACGTTGCCATGGTGACGGTGATGTCATAATTGGTCGTCATGCATGACGCCACTGCAGCTAGGCGTGGGAGCGCCGCTATCTAGCACCACTGCACCAGCCATCTTTCTTGGGCTATTCTCTTGGGAGTTCTGTTCTTCCTTATTCAAAGATCCGAATTTCAATTCAGCGATAAAAGTGATAAAGGCTCGGATTGAGCCGAAACGTCGTATTAAATTATATCGCTTCTACTTCGTGCTATATATACTTGTTTGGCTCCCACATGTTTTGTATATAATAAAAATAAGCACTTATTGCATATAGAAACCCCTCTGAGTGTGCGGTGAATTATATTATTATTGGTAATAGGACCTAAAGGTCTGTTACACCTGCACCTCGCTATTGGACTTGAGTGCACGCTAACCTCCTGGTTATAATTGGTTGCCATGGCAACGGTGATGTCATAATTGGTTGCCATGGCGACGATGATGCCTTAATACGTTGACATGGCGATGATGTCATAATTGGTTTCCATGGCGACGGTGATGTCATAATTTTTTGCCATGGCGACGGTGATGTCATAATTGGTTGCCATGGCGATGATGTCATAATTGGTTGCCATGGCGACAATGATGCCTTAATACATTGCCATGGCAATGATGTCATAATTGGTTGCCATGGCGACGGTGATGTCATAATTGGTTGCCATGGAGACGGTGATGTCATAATTGGTTGCCATGGCAATGATGTCATAATTGGTTGCCATGGCGACGGTGATGTCATAATTGGTTACCATGGCGACGATGATGCCTTAATACGTTGCCATGGCGATGATGTCATAATTGGTTGCCATGGCGACGGTGATGTCATAATTGGTTGCCATGGCGACGGTGATGTCATAATTGGTTGCCATGGCGACAATGATTTCATAAATGGTTGCCATGGCGACGATGATGCCTTAATACGTTGACATGGCGATGATGTCATAATTGGTTGCCATGGCAACGGTGATGTCATAATTGGTTGCCATGGCGACGGTTATGTCATAATTGGCTGCCATGGCGACAATGATGTCATAATTGGTTGCCATGGCGACGATGATGCCTTAATACGTTGACATGGCGATGATGTCATAATTGGTTGCCATGGTGACGGTGATGTCATAATTGGTTGCCATTGCGACGATGATGCCTTAATACGTTGCCATGGCGATTATGTCATAATTGGTTGCCATGGAGATGATGATGCCTTAATACATTGCCATGGCGACGGTGATGTCATAATTTGTTGCCATGTCGATGATGATGTCATAATTGGTTGCCATGGCGACGGTGATGTCATAATTGGTTGCTATGGCGACGATGATGTCATAATTGGTTGCCATGGAGACTATGATGCCTTAATACGTTGCCATGGCGACGGTGATATCATTGGTTGCCATGGCTACGGTGATGTCATAATTGGTTGCCATGGCGGTGATGTCATAATTTTTTGCCATGGCGACGGTAATGTCATAATTGGTTGCCATGGCGATGATGATGCCTTAATACGTTGCCATGGCGATGATATCATAATTGGTTGCCATGGTGACGGTGATGTCATAACTGGTTGCCATGGCGACGATGATGCCTTGATACGTTGCCATGGCGATGATGTCATAATTGGTTGCCATGGCAACGGTGATGTCATAATTGGTTGCCATGGCGACGATGATGCCTTAATACGTTGACATGGCGATGATGTCATAATTGGTTGCCATGGCGACGGTGATGTCATAATTTTTTGCCATGGCGACGGTGATGTCATAATTGGTTGCCATGGCGATAATGTCATAATTGGTTGCCATGGCGACGGTGATGTCATAATTGGTTGCCATGGCGACGATGATGCCTTAATACGTTGCCATGGCGATGATGTCATAATTGGTTGCCATGGCGACGGTGATGTCATAATTGGTTGCCATGGCGACTGTGATGTCATAATTGGTTGCCATGGCGACAATGATTTCATAATTGGTTGCCATGGCGACGATGATGCCTTAATACGTTGACATGGCGATGATGTCATAATTGGTTGCCATGGCGACGCTGATGTCACAATTGGTTGCCATGGCGACGATGATGCCTTAATACGTTGCCATGGCGATGATGTCATAATTGGTTGCCATGGCGACGGTGATGTCATAATTGGTTGCCATGGCGACGGTGATGTCATAATTGGTTGCCATGGCGACAATGATGTCATAATTGGTTGCCATGGCGACGATGATGCCTTAATACGTTGACAAGGCGATGATTTCATAATTGGTTGCCATGGCGACGGTGATGTCATAATTGGTTGCCATGGCGACGATGATGCCTTAATACGTTGCCATGGCGATGATGTCATAATTGGTTGCCATGGCGATGATGATGCCTTAATACGTTGCCATGGCGACGGTGATGTCATAATTTGTTGCCATGGCGATGATGATGTCATAATTGGTTGCCATGGCGATGGTGATGTCATAATTGGTTGCTATGGCGACGATGATGTCATAATTGGTTGCCATGGAGACTATGATGCCTTAATACGTTGCCATGGCGACGGTGATATCATTGGTTGCCATGGCGACGGTGATGTCATAATTAGTTGCCATGGCGATGATGTCATAATTGGTTGCCATGGCGACGGTGATGTCATAATTGGTTGCCATGGCGACGATGATGCCTTAATACGTTGCCATGGTGATGATGTCATAATTGGTTGCCATGGCGATGGTGATGTCATAATTGGTTGCCATGGCGACGGTGATGTCATAATTGGTTGCCATGGTGACAATGATGTCATAATTGGTTGCCATGGCGACGATGATGCCTTAATACGTTGACATGGCGATGATGTCATAATTGGTTGCCATGGCGACGGTGATGTCATAATTGGTTTCCATGGCGACGATGATGCCTTAATACGTTGCATGGCGATTATGTCATAATTGGTTGCCATGGCAAAGATGATGCCTTAATACGTTGCCATGGCGACGGTGATGTCATAATTTGTTGCCATGGCGATGGTGATGTCATAATTGGTTGCCATGGCGACGGTGATTTCATAATTGGTTGCTCTGGCGACGATGATGTCATAATTGGTTGCCATGGAGATGATGATGCCTTAATACGTTGCCATGTCGATTATGTCATAAATGGTTGCCATGGCGACGGTGATGTCATAATTGGTTGCCATGGCGACGATTATGCCTTAATACGTTGCCATGGCGATGATGTCATAATTGGTTGCCATGGCGATGGTGAAGTCATAATTGGTTGCCATGGCGACGGTGATGTCACAATTGGTTGCCATGGCGACAATGATGTCATAATTGGTTGCCATGGCGACGATGATGCCTTAATACGTTGCCATGGCGATGATGTCATAATTGGTTGCCATGGCGACGGTGATGTCATAATTGGTTGCCATCGCGACGGTGATGTCATAATTGGTTGCCATGGCGATGATGTCATAATTTGTTGCCATGGCGACGGTGATGTCATAATTGGTTACCATGGCGACGATGATGCCTTAATACATTGCCATGGCGATGATGCCTTAATACATTGCCATGGCGATGATGTCATAATTGGTTGCCATGGCGACGGTGATGTCATAATTGGTTGCCATGGCGACGATGATGCCTTAATACGTTGCCATGGCGATGATGTCATAATTGGTTGCCATGGCGACGATCATGCCTTAATACGTTGCCATGGCGATGATGTCATAATTGGTTGCCATGGCGACGGTGATGTCATAATTAGTTGCCATAGCGACGGTGATGTCATAATTGGTTGCCATGGCGACGATGATGCCTTAATACGTTGCCATGGCGACGGTGATATCATAATTGGTTGCCATGGTGACGGTGATGTCATAATTTGTTGCCATGGCGACGGTGATGTCATAATTGGTTGCCATGGCGACGATGATGCCTTAATACGTTGCCATGGCGATGATGTCATATTTGGTTGCCATGGCGATGGTGATGTCATAATTGGTTGCCATGGCGACGTGATGTCATAATTGGTTGCCATGGCGATGATGTCATAATTGGTTGCCATGGCGACGGTGATGTCATAATTGGTTGCCATGGCGACGATGATGCCTTAATATGTTGCCATGGCGATGATGTCATAATTGGTTGCCATGGCGACGATGATGCCTTAATACGTTGCCATGGCAACGGTGATGTCATAATTGGTTGACATGGCGACTATGATGCCTTAATACGTTGCCATGGCGATGATGTCATAATTGGTTGCCATGGCGACGGTGATGTCATAATTGGTTAACATGGCGACGGTAATGTCATAATTGGTTGACATGGCGATGATGTCATAATTGGTTGCCATGGCGATGATGATGCTTTAATACGTTGCCATGGCGACGATGAAGTCATAATTGGTTGCCATGGCGACGATGATGTCATAATTGGTTGCCATGGCGATTATGTCATAATTGGTTGCCATGGCGATGATGATGTCATAATTGGTTGCCATGGCGATGATGTCATAATTGGTTGCCATGGCGATGATGTCATAATTGGTTGCCATGACGATGATGTCATAATTGGTTGCCATGGTGACGATGATGCCTTAACACGTTGCCATGGCGACGGTGATGTCATAATTGGTTGCAATGGCGACGGTGATGTCATAATTGGTTGCCATGGCGACGATGATGTCTTAATACGTTGCCATGGCGACGGTGATGTCATTATTGGTTGCCATGGCGACGGTGATATCATAACTGGTTGCCATGGTGACGATGATGTCATAATTGGTTGCCATGGCGACGATGATGCCTTAATACATTGCCATGGCGATGATGTCATAATTGGTTTCCATGGCGACGGTGATGTCATAATTGGTTGCCATGGCGACGATGATGCCTTAATACATTGCCATGGCGACGGTGATGTCATAATTGGTTGCCATGGCGATGATGTCATACTTGGTTGCCATGGCGACGGTGATGTCATAATTGGTTGCAATGGTGACGATGATGTCATAATTGGTTGCCATGGCGATGGTGATGTCATAATTGGTTGCCATGGCGATGATGATGTCATAATTGGTTGCCATGTCGACGATGATGCCTTAATACGTTCCCATGGCGATGATGTCATAATTGTTTGCCATGGCGACGATCATGCCTTAATACATTGCCATGGCGATGATGTCATAATTGGTTGCCATGGCGACGGTGATGTCATAATTGGTTGCCATAGCGACGGTGATGTCATAATTGGTTGCCATGGCGACGATGATGCCTTAATACGTTGCCATGGCGACGGTGATATCATAATTGGTTGCCATGGCGACGGAGATGTCATAATTGGTTGCCATGGCGACGGTGATGTCATAATTGGTTGCCATGGCGACGATGATGCCTTAATACGTTGCCATGGTGATGATGTCATAATTGGTTGCCATGGCGACGGTGATGTCATAATTGGCTGCCATGGCGACGGTGATGTCATAATTGGTTGCCATGGCGATGATGTCATAATTGGTTGCCATGGCGACGGTGATGTCATAATTTGTTGCCATGGCGACGATGATGCCTTAATACGTTGCCATGGCGATGATGTCATAATTGGTTGCCATGGCGACAATGATGCCTTAATACGTTGCCATGGCAACGGTGATGTCATAATTGGTTGCCTTTTCGACGATGATGCCTTAATACGTTGCCATGGCGATGATGTCATAATTGGTTGCCATGGCGACGGTGATGTCATAATTGGTTGCCATGGCGACGGTGATGTCATAATTGGTTGCCATGGCGACTATAATGTCATAATTGGTTGCCATGGCGACGATGATGCCTTAATACGTTGACATGGCGATGATGTCATAATTGGTTGCCATGGCGACGGTGATGTCATAATTGGTTTCCATGGCGACGATGATGCCTTAATACGTTGCATGGCGATGATGTCATAATTGGTTGCCATGGCAAAGATGATGCCTTAATACGTTGCCATGGCGACGGTGATGTCATAATTTGTTGCCATGGTGATGATGTCATGCCATGGCGACGGTGATGTCATAATTGGTTGCTATGGCAACGATGATGTCATAATTGGTTGCCATGGAGACTATGATGCCTTAATACGTTGACATGGCGACGGTGATATCATTGGTTGCCATGGCGACGGTGATGTCATAATTGGTTGCCATGGCGACGTTGATGTCATAATTTGTTGCCATGGCAATGATGATGTCATAATTGGTTGCCATGGCGACGGTGATGTCATAATTGGTTGCTATGGCGACAATGATGTCATAATTGGTTGCCATGGAGACGATGATGCCTTAATACGTTGCCATGGTGACGGTGATATCATAATTGGTTGCCATGGCGACGGTGATGTCATAATTGGTTGCCATGGCGACGGTGATGCCTTGATACGTTGCCATGGCGACGGTGATGTCGTAATTGGTTGCCATGGCGACGGTGATGTCATAATTGGTTGCCATGGCGACGGTGATGTCATAATTGGTTGCCATGGCGATGATGCCTTAATACGTTGCCATGGCGACGGTGATGTCATAATTGGTTGCCATGGCGACAATGATGCCTTAATACATTGCCATGGCGATGATGTCATAATTGGTTGCCATGGTGACGGTGATGTCATAATTGGTTGCCATGGCGACGATGATGCCTTAATACGTTCCCATGGCGATGATGTCATAATTGGTTGCCATGGCAACGGTGATGTCATAATTGGTTGCCATGGCGACGATGATGACTTAATACGTTGACATGGCGATGATGTCATAATTGGTTTCCATGGCGACGGTGATGTCATAATTTTTTGCCATGGCGACGGTGATGTCATAATTGGTTGCCATGGCGATGATGTCATAATTGGTTGCCATGGCGACGGTGATGTCATAATTGGTTGCCATGGCGACGATGATGCCTTAATACATTGCCATGGCGATGATGTCATAATTGGTTGCCATGGCGACGGTGATGTCATAATTGGTTGCCATGGCGACGGTGATGTCATAATTGGTTGCCATGGCAATGATGTCATAATTGGTTGCCATGGCGACGGTGATGTCATAATTGGTTGCCATGGCGACGATGATGCCTTAATACGTTGCCATGGCGATGATGTCATAATTGGTTGCCATGGCGACGGTGATGTCATAATTGGTTGCCATGGCGACGGTGATGTCATAATTGGTTGCCATGGCGACAATGATTTCATAATTGGTTGCCATAGCGACGATGATGCCTTAATACGTTGACATGGCGATGATGTCATAATTGGTTGCCATGGCGACGGTGATGTCATAATTGGTTGCCATGGCGACGATGATGCCTTAATACGTTGCCATGGCGATGATGTCATAATTGGTTGCCATGGCGACGGTGATGTCATAATTGGTTGCCATGGCGACTGTGATGTCATAATTGGTTGCCATGGCGACAATGATGTCATAATTGGTTGCCATGGCGACGATGATGCCTTAATACGTTGACATGGCGATGATGTCATAATTGGTTGCCATGGCGACGATGATGTCATAATTGGTTGCCATGGCGATTATGTCATAATTGGTTGCCATGGCGATGATGATGTCATAATTGGTTGCCATGGCGATGATGTCATAATTGGTTGCCATGGCGATGATGTCATAATTGGTTGCCATGACGATGATGTCATAATTGGTTGCCATGGTGACGATGATGCCTTAACACGTTGCCATGGCGACGGTGATGTCATAATTGGTTGCAATGGCGACGGTGATGTCATAATTGGTTGCCATGGCGACGATGATGTCTTAATAAGTTGCCATGGCGACGGTGATGTCATTATTGGTTGCCATGGCGACGGTGATATCATAACTGGTTGCCATGGTGACGATGATGTCATAATTGGTTGCCATGGCGACGATGATGCCTTAATACGTTGCCATGGCGATGATGTCATAATTGGTTTCCATGGCGACGGTGATGTCATAATTGGTTGCCATGGCGACGATGATGCCTTAATACATTGCCATGGCGACGGTGATGTCATAATTGGTTGCCATGGCGATGATGTCATACTTGGTTGCCATGGCGACGGTGATGTCATAATTGGTTGCAATGGTGACGATGATGTCATAATTGGTTGCCATGGCGATGGTGATGTCATAATTGGTTGCCATGGCGATGATGATGTCATAATTGGTTGCCATGTCGACGATGATGCCTTAATACGTTCCCATGGCGATGATGTCATAATTGTTTGCCATGGCGACGATCATACCTTAATACATTGCCATGGCGATGATGTCATAATTGGTTGCCATGGCAACGGTGATGTCATAATTGGTTGCCATAGCGACGGTGATGTCATAATTGGTTGCCATGGCGACGATGATGCCTTAATACGTTGCCATGGCGACGGTGATATCATAATTGGTTGCCATGGCGACGGAGATGTCATAATTGGTTGCCATGGCGACGGTGATGTCATAATTGGTTGCCATGGCGACGATGATGCCTTAATACGTTGCCATGGTGATGATGTCATAATTGGTTGCCATGGCGACGGTGATGTCATAATTGGCTGCCATGGCGACGGTGATGTCATAATTGGTTGCCATGGCGATGATGTCATAATTGGTTGCCATGGCGACGGTGATGTCATAATTTGTTGCCATGGCGACGATGATGCCTTAATACGTTGCCATGGCGATGATGTCATAATTGGTTGCCATGGCGACAATGATGCCTTAATACGTTGCCATGGCAACGGTGATGTCATAATTGGTTGCCTTTTCGACGATGATGCCTTAATATGTTGCCATGGCGATGATGTCATAATTGGTTGCCATGGCGACGGTGATGTCATAATTGGTTGCCATGGCGACGGTGATGTCATAATTGGTTGCCATGGCGACAATAATGTCATAATTGGTTGCCATGGCGACGATGATGCCTTAATACGTTGACATGGCGATGATGTCATAATTGGTTGCCATGGCGACGGTGATGTCATAATTGGTTTCCATGGCGACGATGATGCCTTAATACGTTGCATGGCGATGATGTCATAATTGGTTGCCATGGCAAAGATGATGCCTTAATACGTTGCCATGGCGACTGTGATGTCATAATTTGTTGCCATGGTGATGATGTCATGCCATGGCGACGGTGATGTCATAATTGGTTGCTATGGCAACGATGATGTCATAATTGGTTGCCATGGAGACTATGATGCCTTAATACGTTGACATGGCGACGGTGATATCATTGGTTGCCATGGCGACGGTGATGTCATAATTGGTTGCCATGGCGACGTTGATGTCATAATTTGTTGCCATGGCAATGATGATGTCATAATTGGTTGCCATGGCGACGGTGATGTCATAATTGGTTGCTATGGCGACGATGATGTCATAATTGGTTGCCATGGAGACGATGATGCCTTAATACGTTGCCATGGTGACGGTGATATCATAATTGGTTGCCATGGCGACGGTGATGTCATAATTGGTTGCCATGGCGACGGTGATGCCTTGATACGTTGCCATGGCGACGGTGATGTCGTAATTGGTTGCCATGGCGACGGTGATGTCATAATTGGTTGCCATGGCGACGGTGATGTCATAATTGGTTGCCATGGCGATGATGCCTTAATACGTTGCCATGGCGACGGTGATGTCATAATTGGTTGCCATGGCGACAATGATGCCTTAATACATTGCCATGGCGATGATGTCATAATTGGTTGCCATGGTGACGGTGATGTCATAATTGGTTGCCATGGCGACGATGATGCCTTAATACGTTCCCATGGCGATGATGTCATAATTGGTTGCCATGGCAACGGTGATGTCATAATTGGTTGCCATGGCGACGATGATGACTTAATACGTTGACATGGCGATGATGTCATAATTGGTTTCCATGGCGACGGTGATGTCATAATTTTTTGCCATGGCGACGGTGATGTCATAATTGGTTGCCATGGCGATGATGTCATAATTGGTTGCCATGGCGACGGTGATGTCATAATTGGTTGCCATGGCGACGATGATGCCTTAATACATTGCCATGGCGATGATGTCATAATTGGTTGCCATGGCGACGGTGATGTCATAATTGGTTGCCATGGCGACGGTGATGTCATAATTGGTTGCCATGGCAATGATGTCATAATTGGTTGCCATGGCGACGGTGATGTCATAATTGGTTGCCATGGCGACGATGATGCCTTAATACGTTGCCATGGCGATGATGTCATAATTGGTTGCCATGGCGACGGTGATGTCATAATTGGTTGCCATGGCGACGGTGATGTCATAATTGGTTGCCATGGCGACAATGATTTCATAATTGGTTGCCATGGCGACGATGATGCCTTAATACGTTGACATGGCGATGATGTCATAATTGGTTGCCATGGCGACGGTGATGTCATAATTGGTTGCCATGGCGACGATGATGCCTTAATACGTTGCCATGGCGATGATGTCATAATTGGTTGCCATGGCGACGGTGATGTCATAATTGGTTGCCATGGCGACTGTGATGTCATAATTGGTTGCCATGGCGACAATGATGTCATAATTGGTTGCCATGGCGACGATGATGCCTTAATACGTTGACATGGCGATGATGTCATAATTGGTTGCCATGGTGACGGTGATGTCATAATTGGTTGCCATGGCGACGATGATGCCTTAATACGTTGCCATGGCGATGATGTCATAATTGGTTGCCATGGCGATGATGATGCCTTAATACGTTGCCATGGCGACGGTGATGTCATAATTTGTTGCCATGTCGATGATGATGTCATAATTGGTTGCCATGGCGACGGTGATGTCATAATTGGTTGCTATGGCTACGATGATGTCATAATTGGTTGCCATGGAGACTATGATGCCTTAATACGTTGCCATGGCGACGGTGATATCATTGGTTGCCATGGCTACGGTGATGTCATAATTGGTTGCCATGGCGGTGATGTCATAATTGGTTGCCATGGTGACGGTGATGTCATAATTGGTTGCCATGGCGACGATGATGCCTTAATACGTTGCCATGATGATGATGTCATAATTGGTTGCCATGGCGATGGTGATGTCATAATTGGTTGCCATGGCGATGGTGATGTCATAATTGGTTGCCATGGCGACAATAATGTCATAATTGGTTGCCATGGCGACGATGATGCCTTAATACGTTGACATGGCGATGATGTCATAATTGGTTGCCATGGCGACGGTGATGTCATAATTGGTTTCCATGGCGACGATGATGCCTTAATACGTTGCATGGCGATGATGTCATAATTGGTTGCCATGGCAAAGATGATGCCTTAATACGTTGCCATGGCGACGGTGATGTCATAATTTGTTGCCATGGTGATGATGATGTCATACCATGGCGACGGTGATGTCATAATTGGTTGCCATGGCGACGATGATGTCATAATTGGTTGCCATGGAGACGATGATGCCTTAATACGTTGCCATGGCGATGATGTCATAAATGGTTGCCATGGCGACGGTGATGTCATAATTGATTGCCATGGCGACGATTATGCCTTAATACGTTGCCATGGCGATGATGTCATAATTGGTTGCCATGGCGACGGTGATGTCATAATTGGTTGCCATGGCGACGGTGATGTCATAATTGGTTGCCATGGCGACAATGATGTCATAATTGGTTGCCATGGCGACGATGATGCCTTAATATGTTGCCATGGCGATGATGTCATAATTGGTTGCCATGGCGACGGTGATGTCATAATTGGTTGCCATGGTGACGGTGATGTCATAATTGGTTGCCATGGCGACAATGATGTCATAATTGGTTGCCATGGTGACGATGATGCCTTAATACGTTGCCATGGCGATGATGTCATAATTGGTTGCCATGGCGACGGTGATGTCATAATTGGTTGCCATGGCGACGATGATGCCTTAATACGTTGCCATGGCGATGATGTCATAATTGGTTGCCATGGTGACGGTGATGTAATAATTGGTTGCCATGGCGATGTTGATGTCATAATTCTTTGCCATGGCGACAATGATGTCATGATTGGTTGCCATGGCGACGATGATGCCTTAATACGTTGCCATGGCGACGATGATGCCTTAATATGTTGCCATGGCGACGGTGATGTCATAATTGGTTGCCATGGCGACGGTGATGTCATAATTGGTTGCATTGGCGACGGTGATGTCATAATTGGTTGCCATGACGATGATGATGTCATAATTGGTTGCCATGGCGATGATGTCATAATTGGTTGCCATGGCGACGGTGATGTCATAATTGGTTGCCATGGCGACGATGATGCCTTAATACGTTGCCATGGCGACGGTGATGTCATAATTGGTTGCCATGGCGACGATGATGCCTTAATACGTTGCCATGGCGATGATGTCATAATTGGTTGCCATGGCGACGGTGATGTCAGAATTGGTTGCCATGGCGACGATGATGCCTTAATACGTTGCCATGGCGATGATGTCATAATTGGTTGCCATGGCGACGATGATGCCTTAATACTTTGCCATGGTGACTGTGATGTCATAGTTTGTTGCCATGGCGATGATGATGTCATAATTGTTTGCCATGGCGACGGTGATGTCATAATTGGTTGCCATGGCGACGGTGATGTCATAATTGGTTGCCATGGCGACGATGATGCCTTAATACGTTGCCATGGCGATGATGTCATAATTGGTTGCCATGGCGACGGTGATGTCATAATTGGTTGCCATGGCGACGGTGATGTCATAATTGGTTGCCATGGCGACAATGATTTCATAAATGGTTGCCATGGCGACGATGATGCCTTAATACGTTGACATGGCGATGATGTCATAATTGGTTGCCATGGCAACGGTGATGTCATAATTGGTTGCCATGGCGACGGTTATGTCATAATTGTCTGCCATGGCGACAATGATGTCATAATTGGTTGCCATGGCGACGATGATGCCTTAATACGTTGACATGGCGATGATGTCATAATTGGTTGCCATGGTGACGGTGATGTCATAATTGGTTGCCATTGCGACGATGATGCCTTAATACGTTGCCATGGCGATTATGTCATAATTGGTTGCCATGGAGATGATGATGCCTTAATACATTGCCATGGCGACGGTGATGTCATAATTTGTTGCCATGTCGATGATGATGTCATAATTGGTTGCCATGGCGACGGTGATGTCATAATTGGTTGCTATGGCGACGATGATGTCATAATTGGTTGCCATGGAGACTATGATGCCTTAATACGTTGCCATGGCGACGGTGATATCATTGGTTGCCATGGCTACGGTGATGTCATAATTGGTTGCCATGGCGGTGATGTCATAATTGGTTGCCATGGCGACGGTAATGTCATAATTGGTTGCCATGGCGACGATGATGCCTTAATACGTTGCCATGGCGATGATGTCATAATTGGTTGCCATGGTGACGGTGATGTCATAACTGGTTGCCATGGCGACGATGATGCCTTGATACGTTGCCATGGCGATGATGTCATAATTGGTTGCCATGGCAACGGTGATGTCATAATTGGTTGCCATGGCGACGATGATGCCTTAATACGTTGACATGGCGATGATGTCATAATTGGTTGCCATGGCGACGGTGATGTCATAATTTTTTGCCATGGCGACGGTGATGTCATAATTGGTTGCCATGGCGATAATGTCATAATTGGTTGCCATGGCGACGGTGATGTCATAATTGGTTGCCATGGCGACGATGATGCCTTAATACGTTGCCATGGCGATGATGTCATAATTGGTTGCCATGGCGACGGTGATGTCATAATTGGTTGCCATGGCGACTGTGATGTCATAATTGGTTGCCATGGCGACAATGATTTCATAATTGGTTGCCATGGCGACGATGATGCCTTAATACGTTGACATGGCGATGATGTCATAATTGGTTGCCATGGCGACGCTGATGTCACAATTGGTTGCCATGGCGACGATGATGCCTTAATACGTTGCCATGGCGATGATGTCATAATTGGTTGCCATGGCGACGGTGATGTCATAATTGGTTGCCATGGCGACGGTGATGTCATACTTGGTTGCCATGGCGACAATGATGTCATAATTGGTTGCCATGGCGACGATGATGCCTTAATACGTTGACAAGGCGATGATTTCATAATTGGTTGCCATGGCGACGGTGATGTCATAATTGGTTGCCATGGCGACGATGATGCCTTAATACGTTGCCATGGCGATGATGTCATAATTGGTTGCCATGGCGATGATGATGCCTTAATACGTTGCCATGGCGACGGTGATGTCATAATTTGTTGCCATGGCGATGATGATGTCATAATTGGTTGCCATGGCGATGGTGATGTCATAATTGGTTGCTATGGCGACGATGATGTCATAATTGGTTGCCATGGAGACTATGATGCCTTAGTACGTTGCCATGGCGACGGTGATATCATTGGTTGCCATGGCGACGGTGATGTCATAATTAGTTGCCATGGCGATGATGTCATAATTGGTTGCCATGGCGACGGTGATGTCATAATTGGTTGCCATGGCGACGATGATGCCTTAATACGTTGCCATGGTGATGATGTCATAATTGGTTGCCATGGCGATGGTGATGTCATAATTGGTTGCCATGGCGACGGTGATGTCATAATTGGTTGCCATGGCGACAATGATGTCATAATTGGTTGCCATGGCGACGATGATGCCTTAATACGTTGACATGGCGATGATGTCATAATTGGTTGCCATGGCGACGGTGATGTCATAATTGGTTTCCATGGCGACGATGATGCCTTAATACGTTGCATGGCGATGATGTCATAATTGGTTGCCATGGCAAAGATGATGCCTTAATACGTTGCCATGGCGACGGTGATGTCATAATTTGTTGCCATGGCGATGGTGATGTCATAATTGGTTGCCATGGCGACGGTGATTTCATAATTGGTTGCTCTGGCGACGATGATGTCATAATTGGTTGCCATGGAGATGATGATGCCTTAATACGTTGCCATGTCGATTATGTCATAAATGGTTGCCATGGCGACGGTGATGTCATAATTGGTTGCCATGGCGACGATTATGCCTTAATACGTTGCCATGGCGATGATGTCATAATTGGTTGCCATGGCGATGGTGAAGTCATAATTGGTTGCCATGGCGACGGTGATGTCACAATTGGTTGCCATGGCGACAATGATGTCATAATTGGTTGCCATGGCGACGATGATGCCTTAATACGTTGCCATGGCGATGATGTCATAATTGGTTGCCATGGCGACGGTGATGTCATAATTGGTTGCCATGGCGACGGTGATGTCATAATTGGTTGCCATGGCGATGATGTCATAATTTGTTGCCATGGCGACGGTGATGTCATAATTGGTTACCATGGCGACGATGATGCCTTAATACATTGCCATGGCGATGATGCCTTAATACATTGCCATGGCGATGATGTCATAATTGGTTGCCATGGCGACGGTGATGTCATAATTGGTTGCCATGGCGACGATGATGCCTTAATACGTTGCCATGGCGATGATGTCATAATTGGTTGCCATGGCGACGATCATGCCTTAATACGTTGCCATGGCGATGATGTCATAATTGGTTGCCATGGCGACGGTGATGTCATAATTAGTTGCCATAGCGACGGTGATGTCATAATTGGTTGCCATGGCGACGATGATGCCTTAATACGTTGCCATGGCGACGGTGATATCATAATTGGTTGCCATGGTGACGGTGATGTCATAATTGGTTGCCATGGCGACGGTGATGTCATAATTGGTTGCCATGGCGACGATGATGCCTTAATACGATGCCATGGCGATGATGTCATATTTGGTTGCCATGGCGATGGTGATGTCATAATTGGTTGCCATGGCGACGTGATGTCATAATTGGTTGCCATGGCGATGATGTCATAATTGGTTGCCATGGCGACGGTGATGTCATAATTGGTTGCCATGGCGACGATGATGCCTTAATATGTTGCCATGGCGATGATGTCATAATTGGTTGCCATGGCGACGATGATGCCTTAATACGTTGCCATGGCAACGGTGATGTCATAATTGGTTGACATGGCGACTATGATGCCTTAATACGTTGCCATGGCGATGATGTCATAATTGGTTGCCATGGCGACGGTGATGTCATAATTGGTTAACATGGCGACGGTAATGTCATAATTGGTTGACATGGCGATGATGTCATAATTGGTTGCCATGGCGATGATGATGCTTTAATACGTTGCCATGGCGACGATGAAGTCATAATTGGTTGCCATGGCGACGATGATGTCATAATTGGTTGCCATGGCGATTATGTCATAATTGGTTGCCATGGCGATGATGATGTCATAATTGGTTGC
This sequence comes from Dendrobates tinctorius, assembly GCF_039654945.1. Classification (NCBI taxonomy): domain Eukaryota; kingdom Metazoa; phylum Chordata; class Amphibia; order Anura; family Dendrobatidae; genus Dendrobates; species Dendrobates tinctorius. The sequence goes on from NW_027362079.1 coordinate 634,855, forward strand.
CATGGCGATGATGTCATAATTGGTTGCCATGGCGATGATGTCATAATTGGTTGCCATGACGATGATGTCATAATTGGTTGCCATGGTGACGATGATGCCTTGACACGTTGCCATGGCGACGGTGATGTCATAATTGGTTGCAATGGCGACGGTGATGTCATAATTGGTTGCCATGGCGACGATGATGTCTTAATACGTTGCCATGGCGACGGTGATGTCATTATTGGTTGCCATGGCGACGGTGATATCATAATTGGTTGCCATGGTGACGATGATGTCATAATTGGTTGCCATGGCGACGATGATGCCTTAATACGTTGCCATGGCGATGATGTCATAATTGGTTTCCATGGCGACGGTGATGTCATAATTGGTTGCCATGGCGACGATGATGCCTTAATACATTGCCATGGCGACGGTGATGTCATAATTGGTTGCCATGGCGATGATGTCATACTTGGTTGCCATGGCGACGGTGATGTCATAATTGGTTGCAATGGTGACGATGATGTCATAATTGGTTGCCATGGCGATGGTGATGTCATAATTGGTTGCCATGGCGATGATGATGTCATAATTGGTTGCCATGTCGACGATGATGCCTTAATACGTTCCCATGGCGATGATGTCATAATTGTTTGCCATGGCGACGATCATGCCTTAATACATTGCCATGGCGATGATGTCATAATTGGTTGCCATGGCGACGGTGATGTCATAATTGGTTGCCATAGCGACGGTGATGTCATAATCGGTTGCCATGGCGACGATGATGCCTTAATACGTTGCCATGGCGACGGTGATATCATAATTGGTTGCCATGGCGACGGAGATGTCATAATTGGTTGCCATGGCGACGGTGATGTCATAATTGGTTGCCATGGCGACGATGATGCCTTAATACGTTGCCATGGTGATGATGTCATAATTGGTTGCCATGGCGACGGTGATGTCATAATTGGCTGCCATGGCGACGGTGATGTCATAATTGGTTGCCATGGCGATGATGTCATAATTGGTTGCCATGGCGACGGTGATGTCATAATTTGTTGCCATGGCGACGATGATGCCTTAATACGTTGCCATGGCGATGATGTCATAATTGGTTGCCATGGCGACAATGATGCCTTAATACGTTGCCATGGCAACGGTGATGTCATAATTGGTTGCCTTTTCGACGATGATGCCTTAATACGTTGCCATGGCGATGATGTCATAATTGGTTGCCATGGCGACGGTGATGTCATAATTGGTTGCCATGGCGACGGTGATGTCATAATTGGTTGCCATGGCGACAATAATGTCATAATTGGTTGCCATGGCGACGATGATGCCTTAATACGTTGACATGGCGATGATGTCATAATTGGTTGCCATGGCGACGGTGATGTCATAATTGGTTTCCATGGCGACGATGATGCCTTAATACGTTGCATGGCGATGATGTCATAATTGGTTGCCATGGCAAAGATGATGCCTTAATACGTTGCCATGGCGACGGTGATGTCATAATTTGTTGCCATGGTGATGATGTCATGCCATGGCGACGGTGATGTCATAATTGGTTGCTATGGCAACGATGATGTCATAATTGGTTGCCATGGAGACTATGATGCCTTAATACGTTGACATGGCGACGGTGATATCATTGGTTGCCATGGCGACGGTGATGTCATAATTGATTGCCATGGCGACGTTGATGTCATAATTTGTTGCCATGGCAATGATGATGTCATAATTGGTTGCCATGGCGACGGTGATGTCATAATTGGTTGCTATGGCGACGATGATGTCATAATTGGTTGCCATGGAGACGATGATGCCTTAATACGTTGCCATGGTGACGGTGATATCATAATTGGTTGCCATGGCGACGGTGATGTCATAATTGGTTGCCATGGCGACGGTGATGCCTTGATACGTTGCCATGGCGACGGTGATGTCGTAATTGGTTGCCATGGCGACGGTGATGTCATAATTGGTTGCCATGGCGACGGTGATGTCATAATTGGTTGCCATGGCGATGATGCCTTAATACGTTGCCATGGCGACGGTGATGTCATAATTGGTTGCCATGGCGACAATGATGCCTTAATACATTGCCATGGCGATGATGTCATAATTGGTTGCCATGGTGACGGTGATGTCATAATTGGTTGCCATGGCGACGATGATGCCTTAATACGTTCCCATGGCGATGATGTCATAATTGGTTGCCATGGCAACGGTGATGTCATAATTGGTTGCCATGGCGACGATGATGACTTAATACGTTGACATGGCGATGATGTCATAATTGGTTTCCATGGCGACGGTGATGTCATAATTTTTTGCCATGGCGACGGTGATGTCATAATTGGTTGCCATGGCGATGATGTCATAATTGGTTGCCATGGCGACGGTGATGTCATAATTGGTTGCCATGGCGACGATGATGCCTTAATACATTGCCATGGCGATGATGTCATAATTGGTTGCCATGGCGACGGTGATGTCATAATTGGTTGCCATGGCGACGGTGATGTCATAATTGGTTGCCATGGCAATGATGTCATAATTGGTTGCCATGGCGACGGTGATGTCATAATTGGTTGCCATGGCGACGATGATGCCTTAATACGTTGCCATGGCGATGATGTCATAATTGGTTGCCATGGCGACGGTGATGTCATAATTGGTTGCCATGGCGACGATGATGCCTAAATACATTGCCATGGCGATGATGTCATAATTGGTTGCCATGGCGACGGTGATGCCATAATTGGTTGCCATGGCGACGGTGATGTCATAATTGGTTGCCATGGCGATGATGTCATAATTGGTTGCCATGGCGACGGTGATGTCATAATTGGTTGCCATGGCGATGATGATGCCTTAATACGTTGCCATGGCGACGGTTATGTCATAATTTGTTGCCATGGCGATGATGATGTCATAATTGGTTGCCATGGCGATAGTGATGTCATAATTGGTTGCCATGGCGACGGTGATGTCATAATTGGTTGCCATGGCGACAATGATGTCATAACTGGTTGCCATGGCGACGATGATGCCTTAATACGTTGACATGGCGATGATGTCATAATTGGTTGCCATGGCGACGGTGATGTCATAATTGGTTTCCATGGCGACGATGATGCCTTAATACGTTGCATGGCGATGATGTCATAATTGGTTGCCATGGCAAAGATGATGCCTTAATACGTTGCCATGGCGACGGTGATGTCATAATTTGTTGCCATGGCGATGATGATGTCATAATTGGTTGCCATGGCGACGGTGATGTCATAATTGGTTGCTATGGCGACGATGATGTCATAATTGGTTGCCATGGAGACGATGATGCCTTAATACGTTGCCATGGCGATGATGTCATAAATGGTTGCCATGGCGACGGTGATGTCATAATTGGTTGCCATGGCAACGATTATGCCTTAATACGTTGCCACGGTGATGATGTCATAATTGGTTGCCATGGCGACGGTGATGTCATAATTGGTTGCCATGGCGACGGTGATGTCATAATTGGTTGCCATGGCGACAATGATGTCATAATTGGTTGCCATGGCGACGATGATGCCTTAATACGTTGCCATGGCGATGATGTCATAATTGGTTGCCATGGCGACGGTGATGTCATAATTGGTTGCCATGGCGACGGTGATGTCATAATTGGTTGCCATGGCGATGATGTCATAATTTGTTGCCATGGCGACGATGATGTCATAATTGGTTGCCATGGCGACGATGATGCCTTAATACATTGCCATGGCGATGATGTCATAATTGGTTGCCATGGTGACGGTGATGTCATAATTGGTTGCCATGGCGACGATGATGCCTTAATACGTTGCCATGGCGATGATGTCATAATTGGTTGCCACGGCGACGATCATGCCTTAATACGTTGCCATGGCGATGATGTCATAATTGGTTGCCATGGCGACGGTGATGTCATAATTAGTTGCCATAGCGACGGTGATGTCACAATTGGTTGCCATGGCGACGATGATGCCTTAATACGTTGCCATGGCGACGGTGATATCATAATTGGTTGCCATGGTGACGGTGATGTCATAATTGGTTGCCATGGCGACGGTGATGTCATAATTGGTTGCCATGGCGACGATGATGCCTTAATACGTTGCCATGGCGATGATGTCATAATTGGTTGCCATGGCGATGGTGATGTCATAATTGGTTGCCATGGCGACGATGATGCCTTAATACGTTGCCATGGCGATGATGTCATAATTGGTTGCCATGGCGAAGGTGATGTCATAATTGGTTAACATGGCGACGGTAATGTCATAATTGGTTGACATGGCGATGATGTCATGTTTGGTTGCCATGGCGACGGTGATGTCATAATTGGTTGCCATGGCGACGATGATGCCTTAATACGTTGTCATGGAGATGATATCATAATTGGTTGCCATGGCGACAGTGATGTCATAATTGGTTGCCATGGCGACGATGATGCCTTAATACGTTGCCATGGCGATGATGTCATAATTGGTTGCCATGGCGACGATCATGCCTTAATACGTTGCCATGGCGATGATGTCATAATTGGTTGCCTTGGCGACGTGATGTCATAATTTGTTGCCATGGCGATGGTGATGTCATAATTGGTTGCCATGGCGACGATGATGCCTTAATACGTTGCCATGGCGACGGTGATGTCATAATTCATTTGCCATGGCGACGGTGATGTCATAATTGGTTGCCGTGGACACGGTGATGTCATAATTAGTTGCCATGGCGACGGTGATGTCATAATTGGTTGCCATGACGATGATGATGTCATAATTGGTTGCCATGGCTATGATATCATAATTGGTTGCCATGGCGATGATGTCATAATTGGTCGCCATGGCGATTATGTCATAATTGGTTGCCATGGTGATTAAGTCATAATTGGTTGCCATGGCGATGATGTCATATTAGGTTGCCATGGCGACGGTGATGTCATAATTGGTTGCCATGGCGATGATGTCATAATTGGTTGCCATGGCGACGGTGATGTCATAATTGGTTGCCATGGCGATGATGCCTTAATACGTTTCAATGGCGACGGTGATGTCATAATTGGTTGCCATGGCGACGATGATGTCATAATTGGTTGCCATGGCGACGATGATGTCATAATTGGTTGCCATGGCGACGATGCTGCCTTAATACGTTGCCATGGCGATGATGTCATAATTGGTTGCCATGGCGATGATGATGTCATAATTGGTTGCCATGGCGATGATGATGTCATAATTGGTTGCCATGGCGATGATGATGTCATAATTGGTTGCCATGGCGATGATGTCATAATTGGTTGACATGACGATGATGTCATAATTGGTTGCCATGGTGACGATGATGCCTTAACACGTTGCCATGGCGACGGTGATGTCATAATTGGTTGCCATGGCGACGGTGATGTCATAATTGGTTGCCATGGCGACGATGATGTCTTAATACGTTGCCATGGCGATGATGTCATTATTGGTTGCCATGGCGACGGTGATATCATAATTGGTTGCCATGGCAACGATGATGTCATAATTGGTTGCCATGGCAACGATGATGCCTTAATACGTTGCCATGGCGATGATGTCATAATTGGTTGCCATGGCGACGGTGATGTCATAATTGGTTGCCATGGCGACGATGATGCCTTAATACGTTGACATGGCGACGGTGATGTCATAATTGGTTGCCATGGCGATGATGTCATACTTGGTTGCCATGGCGACGGTGATGTCATAATTGGTTGCAATGGCGACGATGATGTCATAATTGGTTGCCATGGCGACGGTGATGTCATAATTGGTTGCCATGGCGATGATGATGTCATAATTGGTTGCCATGGTGACGATGATGCCTTAATACGTTGCCATAGCGATGATGTCATAATTGGTTGCCATGGCGACGATCATGCCTTAATACGTTGCCATGGCGATGATGTCATAATTAGGTTGCCATGGCGACGGTGATGTCATAATTGGTTGCCATAGCGACGGTGATGTCATAATTGGTTGCCATGGCGACGATGATGCCTTAATACGTTGCCATGGCGACGGTGATATCATAATTGGTTGCCATGGCGACGGTGATGTCATAATTGGTTGCCATGGCGACGGTGATGTCATAATTGGTTGCCATGGCGACGATGATGCCTTAATACGTTGCCATGGCGATGATGTCATAATTGGTTGCCATGGCGACGGTGATGTCATAATTGGTTGCCATGGTGACGGTGATGTCATAATTGGTTGCCATGGCGATGATGTCATAATTGGTTGCCATGGCGACGGTGATGTCATAATTGGTTGCCATGGCGACGATGATGCCTTAATACGTTGCCATGGCGATGATGTCATAATTGGTTGCCATGGCGACAATGATGCCTTAATACGTTGCCATGGCAACGGTGATGTCATAATTGGTTGCCATGGCGACGATGATGCCTTAATACGATGCCATGGCGATGATGTCATAATTGGTTGCCATGGCGACGGTGATGTCATAATTGGTTGCCATGGCGACGATGATGCCTTAATACGTTGCCATGGCGACGGTGATGTCATAATTGGTTGCCATGGCGACGGTGATGTCATAATTTGTTGCCATGGCGACGGTGATGTCATAATTGGTTGCTATGGTGACGATGATGTCATAATTGGTTGCCATGGAGACGATGATGCCTTAATACGTTGCCATGGCGACGGTGATATCATAATTGGTTGCCATGGCGACGATGATGCCTTAATACGTTGCCATGGCGACGGTGATATCATAATTGGTTGCCATGGTGACGGTGATGTCATAATTGGTTGCCATGGCGACGGTGATGCCTTGATACGTTGCCATGGCGACGGTGATGTCGTAATTGGTTGCCATGGTGACGGTGATGTCATAATTGGTTGCCATGGCGACGGTGATGTCATAATTGGTTGCCATGGCGATGATGCCTTAATACGTTGCCATGGTGACGGTGATGTCATAATTGGTCGTCATGCATGACGCCACTGCAGCTAGGCGTGGGAGCGCCGCTATCTAGCACCACTGCACCAGCCATCTTTCTTGGGCTATTCTCTTGGGAGTTCTGTTCTTCCTTATTCAAAGATCCGAATTTCAATTCAGCGATAAAAGTGATAAAGGCTCGGATTGAGCCGAAACGTCGTATTAAATTATATCGCTTCTACTTCGTGCTATATATACTTGTTTGGCTCCCACATGTTTTGTATATAATAAAAATAAGCACTTATTGCATATAGAAACCCCTCTGAGTGTGCGGTGAATTATATTATTATTGGTAATAGGACCTAAAGGTCTGTTACACCTGCACCTCGCTATTGGACTTGAGTGCACGCTAACCTCCTGGTTATAATTGGTTGCCATGGCAACGGTGATGTCATAATTGGTTGCCATGGCGACGATGATGCCTTAATACGTTGACATGGCGATGATGTCATAATTGGTTTCCATGGCGACGGTGATGTCATAATTTTTTGCCATGGCGACGGTGATGTCATAATTGGTTGCCATGGCGATGATGTCATAATTGGTTGCCATGGCGACAATGATGCCTTAATACATTGCCATGGCAATGATGTCATAATTGGTTGCCATGGCGACGGTGATGTCATAATTGGTTGCCATGGAGACGGTGATGTCATAATTGGTTGCCATGGCAATGATGTCATAATTGGTTGCCATGGCGACGGTGATGTCATAATTGGTTACCATGGCGACGATGATGCCTTAATACGTTGCCATGGCGATGATGTCATAATTGGTTGCCATGGCGACGGTGATGTCATAATTGGTTGCCATGGCGACGGTGATGTCATAATTGGTTGCCATGGCGACAATGATTTCATAAATGGTTGCCATGGCGACGATGATGCCTTAATACGTTGACATGGCGATGATGTCATAATTGGTTGCCATGGCAACGGTGATGTCATAATTGGTTGCCATGGCGACGGTTATGTCATAATTGGCTGCCATGGCGACAATGATGTCATAATTGGTTGCCATGGCGACGATGATGCCTTAATACGTTGACATGGCGATGATGTCATAATTGGTTGCCATGGTGACGGTGATGTCATAATTGGTTGCCATTGCGACGATGATGCCTTAATACGTTGCCATGGCGATTATGTCATAATTGGTTGCCATGGAGATGATGATGCCTTAATACATTGCCATGGCGACGGTGATGTCATAATTTGTTGCCATGTCGATGATGATGTCATAATTGGTTGCCATGGCGACGGTGATGTCATAATTGGTTGCTATGGCGACGATGATGTCATAATTGGTTGCCATGGAGACTATGATGCCTTAATACGTTGCCATGGCGACGGTGATATCATTGGTTGCCATGGCTACGGTGATGTCATAATTGGTTGCCATGGCGGTGATGTCATAATTTTTTGCCATGGCGACGGTAATGTCATAATTGGTTGCCATGGCGATGATGATGCCTTAATACGTTGCCATGGCGATGATATCATAATTGGTTGCCATGGTGACGGTGATGTCATAACTGGTTGCCATGGCGACGATGATGCCTTGATACGTTGCCATGGCGATGATGTCATAATTGGTTGCCATGGCAACGGTGATGTCATAATTGGTTGCCATGGCGACGATGATGCCTTAATACGTTGACATGGCGATGATGTCATAATTGGTTGCCATGGCGACGGTGATGTCATAATTTTTTGCCATGGCGACGGTGATGTCATAATTGGTTGCCATGGCGATAATGTCATAATTGGTTGCCATGGCGACGGTGATGTCATAATTGGTTGCCATGGCGACGATGATGCCTTAATACGTTGCCATGGCGATGATGTCATAATTGGTTGCCATGGCGACGGTGATGTCATAATTGGTTGCCATGGCGACTGTGATGTCATAATTGGTTGCCATGGCGACAATGATTTCATAATTGGTTGCCATGGCGACGATGATGCCTTAATACGTTGACATGGCGATGATGTCATAATTGGTTGCCATGGCGACGCTGATGTCACAATTGGTTGCCATGGCGACGATGATGCCTTAATACGTTGCCATGGCGATGATGTCATAATTGGTTGCCATGGCGACGGTGATGTCATAATTGGTTGCCATGGCGACGGTGATGTCATAATTGGTTGCCATGGCGACAATGATGTCATAATTGGTTGCCATGGCGACGATGATGCCTTAATACGTTGACAAGGCGATGATTTCATAATTGGTTGCCATGGCGACGGTGATGTCATAATTGGTTGCCATGGCGACGATGATGCCTTAATACGTTGCCATGGCGATGATGTCATAATTGGTTGCCATGGCGATGATGATGCCTTAATACGTTGCCATGGCGACGGTGATGTCATAATTTGTTGCCATGGCGATGATGATGTCATAATTGGTTGCCATGGCGATGGTGATGTCATAATTGGTTGCTATGGCGACGATGATGTCATAATTGGTTGCCATGGAGACTATGATGCCTTAATACGTTGCCATGGCGACGGTGATATCATTGGTTGCCATGGCGACGGTGATGTCATAATTAGTTGCCATGGCGATGATGTCATAATTGGTTGCCATGGCGACGGTGATGTCATAATTGGTTGCCATGGCGACGATGATGCCTTAATACGTTGCCATGGTGATGATGTCATAATTGGTTGCCATGGCGATGGTGATGTCATAATTGGTTGCCATGGCGACAGTGATGTCATAATTGGTTGCCATGGCGACAATGATGTCATAATTGGTTGCCATGGCGACGATGATGCCTTAATACGTTGACATGGCGATGATGTCATAATTGGTTGCCATGGCGACGGTGATGTCATAATTGGTTTCCATGGCGACGATGATGCCTTAATACGTTGCATGGCGATTATGTCATAATTGGTTGCCATGGCAAAGATGATGCCTTAATACGTTGCCATGGCGACGGTGATGTCATAATTTGTTGCCATGGCGATGGTGATGTCATAATTGGTTGCCATGGCGACGGTGATTTCATAATTGGTTGCTCTGGCGACGATGATGTCATAATTGGTTGCCATGGAGATGATGATGCCTTAATACGTTGCCATGTCGATTATGTCATAAATGGTTGCCATGGCGACGGTGATGTCATAATTGGTTGCCATGGCGACGATTATGCCTTAATACGTTGCCATGGCGATGATGTCATAATTGGTTGCCATGGCGATGGTGAAGTCATAATTGGTTGCCATGGCGACGGTGATGTCACAATTGGTTGCCATGGCGACAATGATGTCATAATTGGTTGCCATGGCGACGATGATGCCTTAATACGTTGCCATGGCGATGATGTCATAATTGGTTGCCATGGCGACGGTGATGTCATAATTGGTTGCCATCGCGACGGTGATGTCATAATTGGTTGCCATGGCGATGATGTCATAATTTGTTGCCATGGCGACGGTGATGTCATAATTGGTTACCATGGCGACGATGATGCCTTAATACATTGCCATGGCGATGATGCCTTAATACATTGCCATGGCGATGATGTCATAATTGGTTGCCATGGCGACGGTGATGTCATAATTGGTTGCCATGGCGACGATGATGCCTTAATACGTTGCCATGGCGATGATGTCATAATTGGTTGCCATGGCGACGATCATGCCTTAATACGTTGCCATGGCGATGATGTCATAATTGGTTGCCATGGCGACGGTGATGTCATAATTAGTTGCCATAGCGACGGTGATGTCATAATTGGTTGCCATGGCGACGATGATGCCTTAATACGTTGCCATGGCGACGGTGATATCATAATTGGTTGCCATGGTGACGGTGATGTCATAATTTGTTGCCATGGCGACGGTGATGTCATAATTGGTTGCCATGGCGACGATGATGCCTTAATACGTTGCCATGGCGATGATGTCATATTTGGTTGCCATGGCGATGGTGATGTCATAATTGGTTGCCATGGCGACGTGATGTCATAATTGGTTGCCATGGCGATGATGTCATAATTGGTTGCCATGGCGACGGTGATGTCATAATTGGTTGCCATGGCGACGATGATGCCTTAATATGTTGCCATGGCGATGATGTCATAATTGGTTGCCATGGCGACGATGATGCCTTAATACGTTGCCATGGCAACGGTGATGTCATAATTGGTTGACATGGCGACTATGATGCCTTAATACGTTGCCATGGCGATGATGTCATAATTGGTTGCCATGGCGACGGTGATGTCATAATTGGTTAACATGGCGACGGTAATGTCATAATTGGTTGACATGGCGACGGTAATGTCATAATTGGTTGCCATGGCGATGATGATGCTTTAATACGTTGCCATGGCGACGATGAAGTCATAATTGGTTGCCATGGCGACGATGATGTCATAATTGGTTGCCATGGCGATTATGTCATAATTGGTTGCCATGGCGATGATGATGTCATAATTGGTTGCCATGGCGATGATGTCATAATTGGTTGCCATGGCGATGATGTCATAATTGGTTGCCATGACGATGATGTCATAATTGGTTGCCATGGTGACGATGATGCCTTAACACGTTGCCATGGCGACGGTGATGTCATAATTGGTTGCAATGGCGACGGTGATGTCATAATTGGTTGCCATGGCGACGATGATGTCTTAATACGTTGCCATGGCGACGGTGATGTCATTATTGGTTGCCATGGCGACGGTGATATCATAACTGGTTGCCATGGTGACGATGATGTCATAATTGGTTGCCATGGCGACGATGATGCCTTAATACATTGCCATGGCGATGATGTCATAATTGGTTTCCATGGCGACGGTGATGTCATAATTGGTTGCCATGGCGACGATGATGCCTTAATACATTGCCATGGCGACGGTGATGTCATAATTGGTTGCCATGGCGATGATGTCATACTTGGTTGCCATGGCGACGGTGATGTCATAATTGGTTGCAATGGTGACGATGATGTCATAATTGGTTGCCATGGCGATGGTGATGTCATAATTGGTTGCCATGGCGATGATGATGTCATAATTGGTTGCCATGTCGACGATGATGCCTTAATACGTTCCCATGGCGATGATGTCATAATTGTTTGCCATGGCGACGATCATGCCTTAATACATTGCCATGGCGATGATGTCATAATTGGTTGCCATGGCGACGGTGATGTCATAATTGGTTGCCATAGCGACGGTGATGTCATAATTGGTTGCCATGGCGACGATGATGCCTTAATACGTTGCCATGGCGACGGTGATATCATAATTGGTTGCCATGGCGACGGAGATGTCATAATTGGTTGCCATGGCGACGGTGATGTCATAATTGGTTGCCATGGCGACGATGATGCCTTAATACGTTGCCATGGTGATGATGTCATAATTGGTTGCCATGGCGACGGTGATGTCATAATTGGCTGCCATGGCGACGGTGATGTCATAATTGGTTGCCATGGCGATGATGTCATAATTGGTTGCCATGGCGACGGTGATGTCATAATTTGTTGCCATGGCGACGATGATGCCTTAATACGTTGCCATGGCGATGATGTCATAATTGGTTGCCATGGCGACAATGATGCCTTAATACGTTGCCATGGCAACGGTGATGTCATAATTGGTTGCCTTTTCGACGATGATGCCTTAATACGTTGCCATGGCGATGATGTCATAATTGGTTGCCATGGCGACGGTGATGTCATAATTGGTTGCCATGGCGACGGTGATGTCATAATTGGTTGCCATGGCGACAATAATGTCATAATTGGTTGCCATGGCGACGATGATGCCTTAATACGTTGACATGGCGATGATGTCATAATTGGTTGCCATGGCGACGGTGATGTCATAATTGGTTTCCATGGCGACGATGATGCCTTAATACGTTGCATGGCGATGATGTCATAATTGGTTGCCATGGCAAAGATGATGCCTTAATACGTTGCCATGGCGACGGTGATGTCATAATTTGTTGCCATGGTGATGATGTCATGCCATGGCGACGGTGATGTCATAATTGGTTGCTATGGCAACGATGATGTCATAATTGGTTGCCATGGAGACTATGATGCCTTAATACGTTGACATGGCGACGGTGATATCATTGGTTGCCATGGCGACGGTGATGTCATAATTGGTTGCCATGGCGACGTTGATGTCATAATTTGTTGCCATGGCAATGATGATGTCATAATTGGTTGCCATGGCGACGGTGATGTCATAATTGGTTGCTATGGCGACAATGATGTCATAATTGGTTGCCATGGAGACGATGATGCCTTAATACGTTGCCATGGTGACGGTGATATCATAATTGGTTGCCATGGCGACGGTGATGTCATAATTGGTTGCCATGGCGACGGTGATGCCTTGATACGTTGCCATGGCGACGGTGATGTCGTAATTGGTTGCCATGGCGACGGTGATGTCATAATTGGTTGCCATGGCGACGGTGATGTCATAATTGGTTGCCATGGCGATGATGCCTTAATACGTTGCCATGGCGACGGTGATGTCATAATTGGTTGCCATGGCGACAATGATGCCTTAATACATTGCCATGGCGATGATGTCATAATTGGTTGCCATGGTGACGGTGATGTCATAATTGGTTGCCATGGCGACGATGATGCCTTAATACGTTCCCATGGCGATGATGTCATAATTGGTTGCCATGGCAACGGTGATGTCATAATTGGTTGCCATGGCGACGATGATGACTTAATACGTTGACATGGCGATGATGTCATAATTGGTTTCCATGGCGACGGTGATGTCATAATTTTTTGCCATGGCGACGGTGATGTCATAATTGGTTGCCATGGCGATGATGTCATAATTGGTTGCCATGGCGACGGTGATGTCATAATTGGTTGCCATGGCGACGATGATGCCTTAATACATTGCCATGGCGATGATGTCATAATTGGTTGCCATGGCGACGGTGATGTCATAATTGGTTGCCATGGCGACGGTGATGTCATAATTGGTTGCCATGGCAATGATGTCATAATTGGTTGCCATGGCGACGGTGATGTCATAATTGGTTGCCATGGCGACGATGATGCCTTAATACGTTGCCATGGCGATGATGTCATAATTGGTTGCCATGGCGACGGTGATGTCATAATTGGTTGCCATGGCGACGGTGATGTCATAATTGGTTGCCATGGCGACAATGATTTCATAATTGGTTGCCATAGCGACGATGATGCCTTAATACGTTGACATGGCGATGATGTCATAATTGGTTGCCATGGCGACGGTGATGTCATAATTGGTTGCCATGGCGACGATGATGCCTTAATACGTTGCCATGGCGATGATGTCATAATTGGTTGCCATGGCGACGGTGATGTCATAATTGGTTGCCATGGCGACTGTGATGTCATAATTGGTTGCCATGGCGACAATGATGTCATAATTGGTTGCCATGGCGACGATGATGCCTTAATACGTTGACATGGCGATGATGTCATAATTGGTTGCCATGGCGACGATGATGTCATAATTGGTTGCCATGGCGATTATGTCATAATTGGTTGCCATGGCGATGATGATGTCATAATTGGTTGCCATGGCGATGATGTCATAATTGGTTGCCATGGCGATGATGTCATAATTGGTTGCCATGACGATGATGTCATAATTGGTTGCCATGGTGACGATGATGCCTTAACACGTTGCCATGGCGACGGTGATGTCATAATTGGTTGCAATGGCGACGGTGATGTCATAATTGGTTGCCATGGCGACGATGATGTCTTAATACGTTGCCATGGCGACGGTGATGTCATTATTGGTTGCCATGGCGACGGTGATATCATAACTGGTTGCCATGGTGACGATGATGTCATAATTGGTTGCCATGGCGACGATGATGCCTTAATACGTTGCCATGGCGATGATGTCATAATTGGTTTCCATGGCGACGGTGATGTCATAATTGGTTGCCATGGCGACGATGATGCCTTAATACATTGCCATGGCGACGGTGATGTCATAATTGGTTGCCATGGCGATGATGTCATACTTGGTTGCCATGGCGACGGTGATGTCATAATTGGTTGCAATGGTGACGATGATGTCATAATTGGTTGCCATGGCGATGGTGATGTCATAATTGGTTGCCATGGCGATGATGATGTCATAATTGGTTGCCATGTCGACGATGATGCCTTAATACGTTCCCATGGCGATGATGTCATAATTGTTTGCCATGGCGACGATCATGCCTTAATACATTGCCATGGCGATGATGTCATAATTGGTTGCCATGGCAACGGTGATGTCATAATTGGTTGCCATAGCGACGGTGATGTCATAATTGGTTGCCATGGCGACGATGATGCCTTAATACGTTGCCATGGCGACGGTGATATCATAATTGGTTGCCATGGCGACGGAGATGTCATAATTGGTTGCCATGGCGACGGTGATGTCATAATTGGTTGCCATGGCGACGATGATGCCTTAATACGTTGCCATGGTGATGATGTCATAATTGGTTGCCATGGCGACGGTGATGTCATAATTGGCTGCCATGGCGACGGTGATGTCATAATTGGTTGCCATGGCGATGATGTCATAATTGGTTGCCATGGCGACGGTGATGTCATAATTTGTTGCCATGGCGACGATGATGCCTTAATACGTTGCCATGGCGATGATGTCATAATTGGTTGCCATGGCGACAATGATGCCTTAATACGTTGCCATGGCAACGGTGATGTCATAATTGGTTGCCTTTTCGACGATGATGCCTTAATATGTTGCCATGGCGATGATGTCATAATTGGTTGCCATGGCGACGGTGATGTCATAATTGGTTGCCATGGCGACGGTGATGTCATAATTGGTTGCCATGGCGACAATAATGTCATAATTGGTTGCCATGGCGACGATGATGCCTTAATACGTTGACATGGCGATGATGTCATAATTGGTTGCCATGGCGACGGTGATGTCATAATTGGTTTCCATGGCGACGATGATGCCTTAATACGTTGCATGGCGATGATGTCATAATTGGTTGCCATGGCAAAGATGATGCCTTAATACGTTGCCATGGCGACGGTGATGTCATAATTTGTTGCCATGGTGATGATGTCATGCCATGGCGACGGTGATGTCATAATTGGTTGCTATGGCAACGATGATGTCATAATTGGTTGCCATGGAGACTATGATGCCTTAATACGTTGACATGGCGACGGTGATATCATTGGTTGCCATGGCGACGGTGATGTCATAATTGGTTGCCATGGCGACGTTGATGTCATAATTTGTTGCCATGGCAATGATGATGTCATAATTGGTTGCCATGGCGACGGTGATGTCATAATTGGTTGCTATGGCGACGATGATGTCATAATTGGTTGCCATGGAGACGATGATGCCTTAATACGTTGCCATGGTGACGGTGATATCATAATTGGTTGCCATGGCGACGGTGATGTCATAATTGGTTGCCATGGCGACGGTGATGCCTTGATACGTTGCCATGGCGACGGTGATGTCGTAATTGGTTGCCATGGCGACGGTGATGTCATAATTGGTTGCCATGGCGACGGTGATGTCATAATTGGTTGCCATGGCGATGATGCCTTAATACGTTGCCATGGCGACGGTGATGTCATAATTGGTTGCCATGGCGACAATGATGCCTTAATACATTGCCATGGCGATGATGTCATAATTGGTTGCCATGGTGACGGTGATGTCATAATTGGTTGCCATGGCGACGATGATGCCTTAATACGTTCCCATGGCGATGATGTCATAATTGGTTGCCATGGCAACGGTGATGTCATAATTGGTTGCCATGGCGACGATGATGACTTAATACGTTGACATGGCGATGATGTCATAATTGGTTTCCATGGCGACGGTGATGTCATAATTTTTTGCCATGGCGACGGTGATGTCATAATTGGTTGCCATGGCGATGATGTCATAATTGGTTGCCATGGCGACGGTGATGTCATAATTGGTTGCCATGGCGACGATGATGCCTTAATACATTGCCATGGCGATGATGTCATAATTGGTTGCCATGGCGACGGTGATGTCATAATTGGTTGCCATGGCGACGGTGATGTCATAATTGGTTGCCATGGCAATGATGTCATAATTGGTTGCCATGGCGACGGTGATGTCATAATTGGTTGCCATGGCGACGATGATGCCTTAATACGTTGCCATGGCGATGATGTCATAATTGGTTGCCATGGCGACGGTGATGTCATAATTGGTTGCCATGGCGACGGTGATGTCATAATTGGTTGCCATGGCGACAATGATTTCATAATTGGTTGCCATGGCGACGATGATGCCTTAATACGTTGACATGGCGATGATGTCATAATTGGTTGCCATGGCGACGGTGATGTCATAATTGGTTGCCATGGCGACGATGATGCCTTAATACGTTGCCATGGCGATGATGTCATAATTGGTTGCCATGGCGACGGTGATGTCATAATTGGTTGCCATGGCGACTGTGATGTCATAATTGGTTGCCATGGCGACAATGATGTCATAATTGGTTGCCATGGCGACGATGATGCCTTAATACGTTGACATGGCGATGATGTCATAATTGGTTGCCATGGTGACGGTGATGTCATAATTGGTTGCCATGGCGACGATGATGCCTTAATACGTTGCCATGGCGATGATGTCATAATTGGTTGCCATGGCGATGATGATGCCTTAATACGTTGCCATGGCGACGGTGATGTCATAATTTGTTGCCATGTCGAAGATGATGTCATAATTGGTTGCCATGGCGACGGTGATGTCATAATTGGTTGCTATGGCTACGATGATGTCATAATTGGTTGCCATGGAGACTATGATGCCTTAATACGTTGCCATGGCGACGGTGATATCATTGGTTGCCATGGCTACGGTGATGTCATAATTGGTTGCCATGGCGGTGATGTCATAATTGGTTGCCATGGTGACGGTGATGTCATAATTGGTTGCCATGGCGACGATGATGCCTTAATACGTTGCCATGATGATGATGTCATAATTGGTTGCCATGGCGATGGTGATGTCATAATTGGTTGCCATGGCGATGGTGATGTCATAATTGGTTGCCATGGTGACAATAATGTCATAATTGGTTGCCATGGCGACGATGATGCCTTAATACGTTGACATGGCGATGATGTCATAATTGGTTGCCATGGCGACGGTGATGTCATAATTGGTTTCCATGGCGACGATGATGCCTTAATACGTTGCATGGCGATGATGTCATAATTGGTTGCCATGGCAAAGATGATGCCTTAATACGTTGCCATGGCGACGGTGATGTCATAATTTGTTGCCATGGTGATGATGATGTCATACCATGGCGACGGTGATGTCATAATTGGTTGCCATGGCGACGATGATGTCATAATTGGTTGCCATGGAGACGATGATGCCTTAATACGTTGCCATGGCGATGATGTCATAAATGGTTGCCATGGCGACGGTGATGTCATAATTGATTGCCATGGCGACGATTATGCCTTAATACGTTGCCATGGCGATGATGTCATAATTGGTTGCCATGGCGACGGTGATGTCATAATTGGTTGCCATGGCGACGGTGATGTCATAATTGGTTGCCATGGCGACAATGATGTCATAATTGGTTGCCATGGCGACGATGATGCCTTAATATGTTGCCATGGCGATGATGTCATAATTGGTTGCCATGGCGACGGTGATGTCATAATTGGTTGCCATGGTGACGGTGATGTCATAATTGGTTGCCATGGCGACAATGATGTCATAATTGGTTGCCATGGTGACGATGATGCCTTAATACGTTGCCATGGCGATGATGTCATAATTGGTTGCCATGGCGACGGTGATGTCATAATTGGTTGCCATGGCGACGATGATGCCTTAATACGTTGCCATGGCGATGATGTCATAATTGGTTGCCATGGTGACGGTGATGTAATAATTGGTTGCCATGGCGATGTTGATGTCATAATTCTTTGCCATGGCGACAATGATGTCATGATTGGTTGCCATGGCGACGATGATGCCTTAATATGTTGCCATGGCGACGGTGATGTCATAATTTGTTGCCATGGCGATGATGATGTCATAATTGGTTGCCATGGCGACGGTGATGTCATAATTGGTTGCCATGGCGACGATGATGCCTTAATACGTTGCCATGGCAATGATGTCATAAATGGTTGCCATGGCGACGGTGATGTCATAATTCGTTTGCCATGGTGACGGTGATGTCATAATTGGTTGCCATGGTGACGGTGATGTCATAATTGGTTGCCATGGCGACGGTGATGTCATAATTGGTTGCCATGACGATGATGTCATAATTGGTTGCCATGGCGATGATGTCATAATTGGTTGCCATGGCGATTATGTCATAATTGGTTGCCATGGCGACGATGATACCTTAATACGTTGCCATGGCGATGAAGTCATAATTGGTTGCCATGGCGATGATGATGTCATAATAGGTTGCCATGGCGACGGTGAGGTCATAATTGGTTGCCATGGCGATGATGTCATAATAGGTTGCCATGGCGATGATGTCATAATAGGTTGCCATGGCGACGGTGATGTCATAATTGGTTGCCATGGCGACGGTGATGTAATAATTGGTTGCCATGGCGACGATGATGCCTTAATACGTTGCCATGGCGACGATGATGCCTTAATATGTTGCCATGGCGACGGTGATGTCATAATTGGTTGCCATGGCGACGGTGATGTCATAATTGGTTGCATTGGCGACGGTGATGTCATAATTGGTTGCCATGGAGACGATGATGCCTTAATACGTTGACATGGCGATGATGTCATAATTGGTTGCCATGGCGACGGTGATGTCATAATTGGTTGCCATGGCGACGATGATGCCTTAATACGTTGCCATGGCGATGATGTCATAATTGGTTGCCATGGCGACGGTGATGTCATAATTGGTTGCCATGGCGACTGTGATGTCATAATTGGTTGCCATGGCGACAATGATGTCATAATTGGTTGCCATGGCGACGATGATGCCTTAATACGTTGACATGGCGATGATGTCATAATTGGTTGCCATGGTGACGGTGATGTCATAATTGGTTGCCATGGCGACGATGATGCCTTAATACGTTGCCATGGCGATGATGTCATAATTGGTTGCCATGGCGATGATGATGCCTTAATACGTTGCCATGGCGACGGTGATGTCATAATTTGTTGCCATGTCGATGATGATGTCATAATTGGTTGCCATGGCGACGGTGATGTCATAATTGGTTGCTATGGCTACGATGATGTCATAATTGGTTGCCATGGAGACTATGATGCCTTAATACGTTGCCATGGCGACGGTGATATCATTGGTTGCCATGGCTACGGTGATGTCATAATTGGTTGCCATGGCGGTGATGTCATAATTGGTTGCCATGGTGACGGTGATGTCATAATTGGTTGCCATGGCGACGATGATGCCTTAATACGTTGCCATCATGATGATGTCATAATTGGTTGCCATGGCGATGGTGATGTCATAATTGGTTGCCATGGCGATGGTGATGTCATAATTGGTTGCCATGGCGACAATAATGTCATAATTGGTTGCCATGGCGACGATGATGCCTTAATACGTTGACATGGCGATGATGTCATAATTGGTTGCCATGGCGACGGTGATGTCATAATTGGTTTCCATGGCGACGATGATGCCTTAATACGTTGCATGGCGATGATGTCATAATTGGTTGCCATGGCAAAGATGATGCCTTAATACGTTGCCATGGCGACGGTGATGTCATAATTTGTTGCCATGGCGATGGTGATGTCATAATTGGTTGCCATGGCGACGGTGATTTCATAATTGGTTGCTCTGGCGACGATGATGTCATAATTGGTTGCCATGGAGATGATGATGCCTTAATACGTTGCCATGTCGATTATGTCATAAATGGTTGCCATGGCGACGGTGATGTCATAATTGGTTGCCATGGCGACGATTATGCCTTAATACGTTGCCATGGCGATGATGTCATAATTGGTTGCCATGGCGATGGTGAAGTCATAATTGGTTGCCATGGCGACGGTGATGTCACAATTGGTTGCCATGGCGACAATGATGTCATAATTGGTTGCCATGGCGACGATGATGCCTTAATACGTTGCCATGGCGATGATGTCATAATTGGTTGCCATGGCGACGGTGATGTCATAATTGGTTGCCATGGCGACGGTGATGTCATAATTGGTTGCCATGGCGATGATGTCATAATTTGTTGCCATGGCGACGGTGATGTCATAATTGGTTACCATGGCGACGATGATGCCTTAATACATTGCCATGGCGATGATGCCTTAATACATTGCCATGGCGATGATGTCATAATTGGTTGCCATGGCGACGGTGATGTCATAATTGGTTGCCATGGCGACGATGATGCCTTAATACGTTGCCATGGCGATGATGTCATAATTGGTTGCCATGGCGACGATCATGCCTTAATACGTTGCCATGGCGATGATGTCATAATTGGTTGCCATGGCGACGGTGATGTCATAATTAGTTGCCATAGCGACGGTGATGTCATAATTGGTTGCCATGGCGACGATGATGCCTTAATACGTTGCCATGG
The DNA here is from genome assembly GCF_039654945.1 of Dendrobates tinctorius. Lineage (NCBI taxonomy): Eukaryota > Metazoa > Chordata > Amphibia > Anura > Dendrobatidae > Dendrobates > Dendrobates tinctorius. Next base: position 656,521 of record NW_027362079.1, read on the forward strand.
TGACGGTGATATCATAATTGGTTGCCATGGTGACGGTGATGTCATAATTGGTTGCCATGGCGACGGTGATGTCATAATTGGTTGCCATGGCGACGATGATGCCTTAATACGATGCCATGGCGATGATGTCATATTTGGTTGCCATGGCGATGGTGATGTCATAATTGGTTGCCATGGCGACGTGATGTCATAATTGGTTGCCATGGCGATGATGTCATAATTGGTTGCCATGGCGACGGTGATGTCATAATTGGTTGCCATGGCGACGATGATGCCTTAATATGTTGCCATGGCGATGATGTCATAATTGGTTGCCATGGCGACGATGATGCCTTAATACGTTGCCATGGCAACGGTGATGTCATAATTGGTTGACATGGCGACTATGATGCCTTAATACGTTGCCATGGCGATGATGTCATAATTGGTTGCCATGGCGACGGTGATGTCATAATTGGTTAACATGGCGACGGTAATGTCATAATTGGTTGACATGGCGATGATGTCATAATTGGTTGCCATGGCGATGATGATGCTTTAATACGTTGCCATGGCGACGATGAAGTCATAATTGGTTGCCATGGCGACGATGATGTCATAATTGGTTGCCATGGCGATTATGTCATAATTGGTTGCCATGGCGATGATGATGTCATAATTGGTTGCCATGGCGATGATGTCATAATTGGTTGCCATGGCGATGATGTCATAATTGGTTGCCATGACGATGATGTCATAATTGGTTGCCATGGTGACGATGATGCCTTGACACGTTGCCATGGCGACGGTGATGTCATAATTGGTTGCAATGGCGACGGTGATGTCATAATTGGTTGCCATGGCGACGATGATGTCTTAATACGTTGCCATGGCGACGGTGATGTCATTATTGGTTGCCATGGCGACGGTGATATCATAATTGGTTGCCATGGTGACGATGATGTCATAATTGGTTGCCATGGCGACGATGATGCCTTAATACGTTGCCATGGCGATGATGTCATAATTGGTTTCCATGGCGACGGTGATGTCATAATTGGTTGCCATGGCGACGATGATGCCTTAATACATTGCCATGGCGACGGTGATGTCATAATTGGTTGCCATGGCGATGATGTCATACTTGGTTGCCATGGCGACGGTGATGTCATAATTGGTTGCAATGGTGACGATGATGTCATAATTGGTTGCCATGGCGATGGTGATGTCATAATTGGTTGCCATGGCGATGATGATGTCATAATTGGTTGCCATGTCGACGATGATGCCTTAATACGTTCCCATGGCGATGATGTCATAATTGTTTGCCATGGCGACGATCATGCCTTAATACATTGCCATGGCGATGATGTCATAATTGGTTGCCATGGCGACGGTGATGTCATAATTGGTTGCCATAGCGACGGTGATGTCATAATCGGTTGCCATGGCGACGATGATGCCTTAATACGTTGCCATGGCGACGGTGATATCATAATTGGTTGCCATGGCGACGGAGATGTCATAATTGGTTGCCATGGCGACGGTGATGTCATAATTGGTTGCCATGGCGACGATGATGCCTTAATACGTTGCCATGGTGATGATGTCATAATTGGTTGCCATGGCGACGGTGATGTCATAATTGGCTGCCATGGCGACGGTGATGTCATAATTGGTTGCCATGGCGATGATGTCATAATTGGTTGCCATGGCGACGGTGATGTCATAATTTGTTGCCATGGCGACGATGATGCCTTAATACGTTGCCATGGCGATGATGTCATAATTGGTTGCCATGGCGACAATGATGCCTTAATACGTTGCCATGGCAACGGTGATGTCATAATTGGTTGCCTTTTCGACGATGATGCCTTAATACGTTGCCATGGCGATGATGTCATAATTGGTTGCCATGGCGACGGTGATGTCATAATTGGTTGCCATGGCGACGGTGATGTCATAATTGGTTGCCATGGCGACAATAATGTCATAATTGGTTGCCATGGCGACGATGATGCCTTAATACGTTGACATGGCGATGATGTCATAATTGGTTGCCATGGCGACGGTGATGTCATAATTGGTTTCCATGGCGACGATGATGCCTTAATACGTTGCATGGCGATGATGTCATAATTGGTTGCCATGGCAAAGATGATGCCTTAATACGTTGCCATGGCGACGGTGATGTCATAATTTGTTGCCATGGTGATGATGTCATGCCATGGCGACGGTGATGTCATAATTGGTTGCTATGGCAACGATGATGTCATAATTGGTTGCCATGGAGACTATGATGCCTTAATACGTTGACATGGCGACGGTGATATCATTGGTTGCCATGGCGACGGTGATGTCATAATTGATTGCCATGGCGACGTTGATGTCATAATTTGTTGCCATGGCAATGATGATGTCATAATTGGTTGCCATGGCGACGGTGATGTCATAATTGGTTGCTATGGCGACGATGATGTCATAATTGGTTGCCATGGAGACGATGATGCCTTAATACGTTGCCATGGTGACGGTGATATCATAATTGGTTGCCATGGCGACGGTGATGTCATAATTGGTTGCCATGGCGACGGTGATGCCTTGATACGTTGCCATGGCGACGGTGATGTCGTAATTGGTTGCCATGGCGACGGTGATGTCATAATTGGTTGCCATGGCGACGGTGATGTCATAATTGGTTGCCATGGCGATGATGCCTTAATACGTTGCCATGGCGACGGTGATGTCATAATTGGTTGCCATGGCGACAATGATGCCTTAATACATTGCCATGGCGATGATGTCATAATTGGTTGCCATGGTGACGGTGATGTCATAATTGGTTGCCATGGCGACGATGATGCCTTAATACGTTCCCATGGCGATGATGTCATAATTGGTTGCCATGGCAACGGTGATGTCATAATTGGTTGCCATGGCGACGATGATGACTTAATACGTTGACATGGCGATGATGTCATAATTGGTTTCCATGGCGACGGTGATGTCATAATTTTTTGCCATGGCGACGGTGATGTCATAATTGGTTGCCATGGCGATGATGTCATAATTGGTTGCCATGGCGACGGTGATGTCATAATTGGTTGCCATGGCGACGATGATGCCTTAATACATTGCCATGGCGATGATGTCATAATTGGTTGCCATGGCGACGGTGATGTCATAATTGGTTGCCATGGCGACGGTGATGTCATAATTGGTTGCCATGGCAATGATGTCATAATTGGTTGCCATGGCGACGGTGATGTCATAATTGGTTGCCATGGCGACGATGATGCCTTAATACGTTGCCATGGCGATGATGTCATAATTGGTTGCCATGGCGACGGTGATGTCATAATTGGTTGCCATGGCGACGATGATGCCTAAATACATTGCCATGGCGATGATGTCATAATTGGTTGCCATGGCGACGGTGATGCCATAATTGGTTGCCATGGCGACGGTGATGTCATAATTGGTTGCCATGGCGATGATGTCATAATTGGTTGCCATGGCGACGGTGATGTCATAATTGGTTGCCATGGCGATGATGATGCCTTAATACGTTGCCATGGCGACGGTTATGTCATAATTTGTTGCCATGGCGATGATGATGTCATAATTGGTTGCCATGGCGATAGTGATGTCATAATTGGTTGCCATGGCGACGGTGATGTCATAATTGGTTGCCATGGCGACAATGATGTCATAACTGGTTGCCATGGCGACGATGATGCCTTAATACGTTGACATGGCGATGATGTCATAATTGGTTGCCATGGCGACGGTGATGTCATAATTGGTTTCCATGGCGACGATGATGCCTTAATACGTTGCATGGCGATGATGTCATAATTGGTTGCCATGGCAAAGATGATGCCTTAATACGTTGCCATGGCGACGGTGATGTCATAATTTGTTGCCATGGCGATGATGATGTCATAATTGGTTGCCATGGCGACGGTGATGTCATAATTGGTTGCTATGGCGACGATGATGTCATAATTGGTTGCCATGGAGACGATGATGCCTTAATACGTTGCCATGGCGATGATGTCATAAATGGTTGCCATGGCGACGGTGATGTCATAATTGGTTGCCATGGCAACGATTATGCCTTAATACGTTGCCACGGTGATGATGTCATAATTGGTTGCCATGGCGACGGTGATGTCATAATTGGTTGCCATGGCGACGGTGATGTCATAATTGGTTGCCATGGCGACAATGATGTCATAATTGGTTGCCATGGCGACGATGATGCCTTAATACGTTGCCATGGCGATGATGTCATAATTGGTTGCCATGGCGACGGTGATGTCATAATTGGTTGCCATGGCGACGGTGATGTCATAATTGGTTGCCATGGCGATGATGTCATAATTTGTTGCCATGGCGACGATGATGTCATAATTGGTTGCCATGGCGACGATGATGCCTTAATACATTGCCATGGCGATGATGTCATAATTGGTTGCCATGGTGACGGTGATGTCATAATTGGTTGCCATGGCGACGATGATGCCTTAATACGTTGCCATGGCGATGATGTCATAATTGGTTGCCACGGCGACGATCATGCCTTAATACGTTGCCATGGCGATGATGTCATAATTGGTTGCCATGGCGACGGTGATGTCATAATTAGTTGCCATAGCGACGGTGATGTCACAATTGGTTGCCATGGCGACGATGATGCCTTAATACGTTGCCATGGCGACGGTGATATCATAATTGGTTGCCATGGTGACGGTGATGTCATAATTGGTTGCCATGGCGACGGTGATGTCATAATTGGTTGCCATGGCGACGATGATGCCTTAATACGTTGCCATGGCGATGATGTCATAATTGGTTGCCATGGCGATGGTGATGTCATAATTGGTTGCCATGGCGACGATGATGCCTTAATACGTTGCCATGGCGATGATGTCATAATTGGTTGCCATGGCGAAGGTGATGTCATAATTGGTTAACATGGCGACGGTAATGTCATAATTGGTTGACATGGCGATGATGTCATGTTTGGTTGCCATGGCGACGGTGATGTCATAATTGGTTGCCATGGCGACGATGATGCCTTAATACGTTGTCATGGAGATGATATCATAATTGGTTGCCATGGCGACAGTGATGTCATAATTGGTTGCCATGGCGACGATGATGCCTTAATACGTTGCCATGGCGATGATGTCATAATTGGTTGCCATGGCGACGATCATGCCTTAATACGTTGCCATGGCGATGATGTCATAATTGGTTGCCTTGGCGACGTGATGTCATAATTTGTTGCCATGGCGATGGTGATGTCATAATTGGTTGCCATGGCGACGATGATGCCTTAATACGTTGCCATGGCGACGGTGATGTCATAATTCATTTGCCATGGCGACGGTGATGTCATAATTGGTTGCCGTGGACACGGTGATGTCATAATTAGTTGCCATGGCGACGGTGATGTCATAATTGGTTGCCATGACGATGATGATGTCATAATTGGTTGCCATGGCTATGATATCATAATTGGTTGCCATGGCGATGATGTCATAATTGGTCGCCATGGCGATTATGTCATAATTGGTTGCCATGGTGATTAAGTCATAATTGGTTGCCATGGCGATGATGTCATATTAGGTTGCCATGGCGACGGTGATGTCATAATTGGTTGCCATGGCGATGATGTCATAATTGGTTGCCATGGCGACGGTGATGTCATAATTGGTTGCCATGGCGATGATGCCTTAATACGTTTCAATGGCGACGGTGATGTCATAATTGGTTGCCATGGCGACGATGATGTCATAATTGGTTGCCATGGCGACGATGATGTCATAATTGGTTGCCATGGCGACGATGCTGCCTTAATACGTTGCCATGGCGATGATGTCATAATTGGTTGCCATGGCGATGATGATGTCATAATTGGTTGCCATGGCGATGATGATGTCATAATTGGTTGCCATGGCGATGATGATGTCATAATTGGTTGCCATGGCGATGATGTCATAATTGGTTGACATGACGATGATGTCATAATTGGTTGCCATGGTGACGATGATGCCTTAACACGTTGCCATGGCGACGGTGATGTCATAATTGGTTGCCATGGCGACGGTGATGTCATAATTGGTTGCCATGGCGACGATGATGTCTTAATACGTTGCCATGGCGATGATGTCATTATTGGTTGCCATGGCGACGGTGATATCATAATTGGTTGCCATGGCAACGATGATGTCATAATTGGTTGCCATGGCAACGATGATGCCTTAATACGTTGCCATGGCGATGATGTCATAATTGGTTGCCATGGCGACGGTGATGTCATAATTGGTTGCCATGGCGACGATGATGCCTTAATACGTTGACATGGCGACGGTGATGTCATAATTGGTTGCCATGGCGATGATGTCATACTTGGTTGCCATGGCGACGGTGATGTCATAATTGGTTGCAATGGCGACGATGATGTCATAATTGGTTGCCATGGCGACGGTGATGTCATAATTGGTTGCCATGGCGATGATGATGTCATAATTGGTTGCCATGGTGACGATGATGCCTTAATACGTTGCCATAGCGATGATGTCATAATTGGTTGCCATGGCGACGATCATGCCTTAATACGTTGCCATGGCGATGATGTCATAATTAGGTTGCCATGGCGACGGTGATGTCATAATTGGTTGCCATAGCGACGGTGATGTCATAATTGGTTGCCATGGCGACGATGATGCCTTAATACGTTGCCATGGCGACGGTGATATCATAATTGGTTGCCATGGCGACGGTGATGTCATAATTGGTTGCCATGGCGACGGTGATGTCATAATTGGTTGCCATGGCGACGATGATGCCTTAATACGTTGCCATGGCGATGATGTCATAATTGGTTGCCATGGCGACGGTGATGTCATAATTGGTTGCCATGGTGACGGTGATGTCATAATTGGTTGCCATGGCGATGATGTCATAATTGGTTGCCATGGCGACGGTGATGTCATAATTGGTTGCCATGGCGACGATGATGCCTTAATACGTTGCCATGGCGATGATGTCATAATTGGTTGCCATGGCGACAATGATGCCTTAATACGTTGCCATGGCAACGGTGATGTCATAATTGGTTGCCATGGCGACGATGATGCCTTAATACGATGCCATGGCGATGATGTCATAATTGGTTGCCATGGCGACGGTGATGTCATAATTGGTTGCCATGGCGACGATGATGCCTTAATACGTTGCCATGGCGACGGTGATGTCATAATTGGTTGCCATGGCGACGGTGATGTCATAATTTGTTGCCATGGCGACGGTGATGTCATAATTGGTTGCTATGGTGACGATGATGTCATAATTGGTTGCCATGGAGACGATGATGCCTTAATACGTTGCCATGGCGACGGTGATATCATAATTGGTTGCCATGGCGACGATGATGCCTTAATACGTTGCCATGGCGACGGTGATATCATAATTGGTTGCCATGGTGACGGTGATGTCATAATTGGTTGCCATGGCGACGGTGATGCCTTGATACGTTGCCATGGCGACGGTGATGTAATTGGTTGCCATGGTGACGGTGATGTCATAATTGGTTGCCATGGCGACGGTGATGTCATAATTGGTTGCCATGGCGATGATGCCTTAATACGTTGCCATGGTGACGGTGATGTCATAATTGGTCGTCATGCATGACGCCACTGCAGCTAGGCGTGGGAGCGCCGCTATCTAGCACCACTGCACCAGCCATCTTTCTTGGGCTATTCTCTTGGGAGTTCTGTTCTTCCTTATTCAAAGATCCGAATTTCAATTCAGCGATAAAAGTGATAAAGGCTCGGATTGAGCCGAAACGTCGTATTAAATTATATCGCTTCTACTTCGTGCTATATATACTTGTTTGGCTCCCACATGTTTTGTATATAATAAAAATAAGCACTTATTGCATATAGAAACCCCTCTGAGTGTGCGGTGAATTATATTATTATTGGTAATAGGACCTAAAGGTCTGTTACACCTGCACCTCGCTATTGGACTTGAGTGCACGCTAACCTCCTGGTTATAATTGGTTGCCATGGCAACGGTGATGTCATAATTGGTTGCCATGGCGACGATGATGCCTTAATACGTTGACATGGCGATGATGTCATAATTGGTTTCCATGGCGACGGTGATGTCATAATTTTTTGCCATGGCGACGGTGATGTCATAATTGGTTGCCATGGCGATGATGTCATAATTGGTTGCCATGGCGACAATGATGCCTTAATACATTGCCATGGCAATGATGTCATAATTGGTTGCCATGGCGACGGTGATGTCATAATTGGTTGCCATGGAGACGGTGATGTCATAATTGGTTGCCATGGCAATGATGTCATAATTGGTTGCCATGGCGACGGTGATGTCATAATTGGTTACCATGGCGACGATGATGCCTTAATACGTTGCCATGGCGATGATGTCATAATTGGTTGCCATGGCGACGGTGATGTCATAATTGGTTGCCATGGCGACGGTGATGTCATAATTGGTTGCCATGGCGACAATGATTTCATAAATGGTTGCCATGGCGACGATGATGCCTTAATACGTTGACATGGCGATGATGTCATAATTGGTTGCCATGGCAACGGTGATGTCATAATTGGTTGCCATGGCGACGGTTATGTCATAATTGGCTGCCATGGCGACAATGATGTCATAATTGGTTGCCATGGCGACGATGATGCCTTAATACGTTGACATGGCGATGATGTCATAATTGGTTGCCATGGTGACGGTGATGTCATAATTGGTTGCCATTGCGACGATGATGCCTTAATACGTTGCCATGGCGATTATGTCATAATTGGTTGCCATGGAGATGATGATGCCTTAATACATTGCCATGGCGACGGTGATGTCATAATTTGTTGCCATGTCGATGATGATGTCATAATTGGTTGCCATGGCGACGGTGATGTCATAATTGGTTGCTATGGCGACGATGATGTCATAATTGGTTGCCATGGAGACTATGATGCCTTAATACGTTGCCATGGCGACGGTGATATCATTGGTTGCCATGGCTACGGTGATGTCATAATTGGTTGCCATGGCGGTGATGTCATAATTGGTTGCCATGGCGACGGTAATGTCATAATTGGTTGCCATGGCGACGATGATGCCTTAATACGTTGCCATGGCGATGATGTCATAATTGGTTGCCATGGTGACGGTGATGTCATAACTGGTTGCCATGGCGACGATGATGCCTTGATACGTTGCCATGGCGATGATGTCATAATTGGTTGCCATGGCAACGGTGATGTCATAATTGGTTGCCATGGCGACGATGATGCCTTAATACGTTGACATGGCGATGATGTCATAATTGGTTGCCATGGCGACGGTGATGTCATAATTTTTTGCCATGGCGACGGTGATGTCATAATTGGTTGCCATGGCGATAATGTCATAATTGGTTGCCATGGCGACGGTGATGTCATAATTGGTTGCCATGGCGACGATGATGCCTTAATACGTTGCCATGGCGATGATGTCATAATTGGTTGCCATGGCGACGGTGATGTCATAATTGGTTGCCATGGCGACTGTGATGTCATAATTGGTTGCCATGGCGACAATGATTTCATAATTGGTTGCCATGGCGACGATGATGCCTTAATACGTTGACATGGCGATGATGTCATAATTGGTTGCCATGGCGACGCTGATGTCACAATTGGTTGCCATGGCGACGATGATGCCTTAATACGTTGCCATGGCGATGATGTCATAATTGGTTGCCATGGCGACGGTGATGTCATAATTGGTTGCCATGGCGACGGTGATGTCATAATTGGTTGCCATGGCGACAATGATGTCATAATTGGTTGCCATGGCGACGATGATGCCTTAATACGTTGACAAGGCGATGATTTCATAATTGGTTGCCATGGCGACGGTGATGTCATAATTGGTTGCCATGGCGACGATGATGCCTTAATACGTTGCCATGGCGATGATGTCATAATTGGTTGCCATGGCGATGATGATGCCTTAATACGTTGCCATGGCGACGGTGATGTCATAATTTGTTGCCATGGCGATGATGATGTCATAATTGGTTGCCATGGCGATGGTGATGTCATAATTGGTTGCTATGGCGACGATGATGTCATAATTGGTTGCCATGGAGACTATGATGCCTTAATACGTTGCCATGGCGACGGTGATATCATTGGTTGCCATGGCGACGGTGATGTCATAATTAGTTGCCATGGCGATGATGTCATAATTGGTTGCCATGGCGACGGTGATGTCATAATTGGTTGCCATGGCGACGATGATGCCTTAATACGTTGCCATGGTGATGATGTCATAATTGGTTGCCATGGCGATGGTGATGTCATAATTGGTTGCCATGGCGACGGTGATGTCATAATTGGTTGCCATGGCGACAATGATGTCATAATTGGTTGCCATGGCGACGATGATGCCTTAATACGTTGACATGGCGATGATGTCATAATTGGTTGCCATGGCGACGGTGATGTCATAATTGGTTTCCATGGCGACGATGATGCCTTAATACGTTGCATGGCGATTATGTCATAATTGGTTGCCATGGCAAAGATGATGCCTTAATACGTTGCCATGGCGACGGTGATGTCATAATTTGTTGCCATGGCGATGGTGATGTCATAATTGGTTGCCATGGCGACGGTGATTTCATAATTGGTTGCTCTGGCGACGATGATGTCATAATTGGTTGCCATGGAGATGATGATGCCTTAATACGTTGCCATGTCGATTATGTCATAAATGGTTGCCATGGCGACGGTGATGTCATAATTGGTTGCCATGGCGACGATTATGCCTTAATACGTTGCCATGGCGATGATGTCATAATTGGTTGCCATGGCGATGGTGAAGTCATAATTGGTTGCCATGGCGACGGTGATGTCACAATTGGTTGCCATGGCGACAATGATGTCATAATTGGTTGCCATGGCGACGATGATGCCTTAATACGTTGCCATGGCGATGATGTCATAATTGGTTGCCATGGCGACGGTGATGTCATAATTGGTTGCCATGGCGACGGTGATGTCATAATTGGTTGCCATGGCGATGATGTCATAATTGGTTGCCATGGCGACGGTGATGTCATAATTGGTTGCCATGGCGACGATGATGCCTTAATACGTTGCCATGGCGATGATGTCATAATTGGTTGCCATGGCGACGGTGATGTCATAATTGGTTGCCATGGCGACGATGATGCCTAAATACATTGCCATGGCGATGATGTCAAAATTGGTTGCCATGGCGACGGTGATGCCATAATTGGTTGCCATGGCGACGGTGATGTCATAATTGGTTGCCATGGCGATGATGTCATAATTGGTTGCCATGGTGACGGTGATGTCATAGTTGGTTGCCATGGCGACGATGATGCCTTAATATGTTGCCATGGCGATGATGTCATAATTGGTTGCCATGGCGACGGTGATGTCATAATTGGTTGCCATGGCGATGGTGATGTCATAATTGGTTGCCATGGCGACAATGATTTCATAATTGGTTGCCATGGCGACGATGATGCCTTAATACGTTGACATGGTGATGATGTCATAATTGGTTGCCATGGCGACGGTGATGTCATAATTGGTTGCCATGGCGACGATGATGCCTTAATACGTTGCCATGGCGATGATGTCATAATTGGTTGCCATGGCGACGGTGATGTCATAATTGGTTGCCATGGCGACGGTGATGTCATAATTGGTTGCCATGGCGACAATGATGTCATATTTGGTTGCCATGGCGACGATGATGCCTTAATACGTTGACAAGGCGATGATGTCATAATTGGTTGCCATGGCGACGGTGATGTCATAATTGGTTGCCATGGCGACGATGATGCCTTAATACGTTGCCATGGCGATGATGTCATAATTGGTTGCCATGGCGATGATGATGCCTTAATACGTTGCCATGGCGACGGTTATGTCATAATTTGTTGCCATGGCGATGATGATGTCATAATTGGTTGCCATGGCGACGGTGATGTCATAATTGGTTGCTATGGCGACAATGATGTCATAATTGGTTGCCATGGAGACTATGATGCCTTGATACGTTGCCATGGCGACGGTGATATCATTGGTTGCCATGGCGACGGTGATGTCATAATTATTTGCCATGGCGATGATGTCATAATTGGTTGCCATGGCGATAGTGATGTCATAATTGGTTGCCATGGCGACGGTGATGTCATAATTGGTTGCCATGGCGACAATGATGTCATAACTGGTTGCCATGGCGACGATGATGCCTTAATACGTTGACATGGCGATGATGTCATAATTGGTTGCCATGGCGACGGTGATGTCATAATTGGTTTCCATGGCGACGATGATGCCTTAATACGTTGCATGGCGATGATGTCATAATTGGTTGCCATGGCAAAGATGATGCCTTAATACGTTGCCATGGCGACGGTGATGTCATAATTTGTTGCCATGGCGATGATGATGTCATAATTGGTTGCCATGGCGACGGTGATGTCATAATTGGTTGCTATGGCGACGATGATGTCATAATTGGTTGCCATGGAGACGATGATGCCTTAATACGTTGCCATGGCGATGATGTCATAAATGGTTGCCATGGCGACGGTGATGTCATAATTGGTTGCCATGGCAACGATTATGCCTTAATACGTTGCCACGGTGATGATGTCATAATTGGTTGCCATGGCGACGGTGATGTCATAATTGGTTGCCATGGCGACGGTGATGTCATAATTGGTTGCCATGGCGACAATGATGTCATAATTGGTTGCCATGGCGACGATGATGCCTTAATACGTTGCCATGGCGATGATGTCATAATTGGTTGCCATGGCGACGGTGATGTCATAATTGGTTGCCATGGCGACGGTGATGTCATAATTGGTTGCCATGGCGATGATGTCATAATTTGTTGCCATGGCGACGATGATGTCATAATTGGTTGCCATGGCGACGATGATGCCTTAATACATTGCCATGGCGATGATGTCATAATTGGTTGCCATGGTGACGGTGATGTCATAATTGGTTGCCATGGCGACGATGATGCCTTAATACGTTGCCATGGCGATGATGTCATAATTGGTTGCCACGGCGACGATCATGCCTTAATACGTTGCCATGGCGATGATGTCATAATTGGTTGCCATGGCGACGGTGATGTCATAATTAGTTGCCATAGCGACGGTGATGTCACAATTGGTTGCCATGGCGACGATGATGCCTTAATACGTTGCCATGGCGACGGTGATATCATAATTGGTTGCCATGGTGACGGTGATGTCATAATTGGTTGCCATGGCGACGGTGATGTCATAATTGGTTGCCATGGCGACGATGATGCCTTAATACGTTGCCATGGCGATGATGTCATAATTGGTTGCCATGGCGATGGTGATGTCATAATTGGTTGCCATGGCGACGATGATGCCTTAATACGTTGCCATGGCGATGATGTCATAATTGGTTGCCATGGCGAAGGTGATGTCATAATTGGTTAACATGGCGACGGTAATGTCATAATTGGTTGACATGGCGATGATGTCATGTTTGGTTGCCATGGCGACGGTGATGTCATAATTGGTTGCCATGGCGACGATGATGCCTTAATACGTTGTCATGGAGATGATATCATAATTGGTTGCCATGGCGACAGTGATGTCATAATTGGTTGCCATGGCGACGATGATGCCTTAATACGTTGCCATGGCGATGATGTCATAATTGGTTGCCATGGCGACGATCATGCCTTAATACGTTGCCATGGCGATGATGTCATAATTGGTTGCCTTGGCGACGTGATGTCATAATTTGTTGCCATGGCGATGGTGATGTCATAATTGGTTGCCATGGCGACGATGATGCCTTAATACGTTGCCATGGCGACGGTGATGTCATAATTCATTTGCCATGGCGACGGTGATGTCATAATTGGTTGCCGTGGACACGGTGATGTCATAATTAGTTGCCATGGCGACGGTGATGTCATAATTGGTTGCCATGACGATGATGATGTCATAATTGGTTGCCATGGCTATGATATCATAATTGGTTGCCATGGCGATGATGTCATAATTGGTCGCCATGGCGATTATGTCATAATTGGTTGCCATGGTGATTAAGTCATAATTGGTTGCCATGGCGATGATGTCATATTAGGTTGCCATGGCGACGGTGATGTCATAATTGGTTGCCATGGCGATGATGTCATAATTGGTTGCCATGGCGACGGTGATGTCATAATTGGTTGCCATGGCGATGATGCCTTAATACGTTTCAATGGCGACGGTGATGTCATAATTGGTTGCCATGGCGACGATGATGTCATAATTGGTTGCCATGGCGACGATGATGTCATAATTGGTTGCCATGGCGACGATGCTGCCTTAATACGTTGCCATGGCGATGATGTCATAATTGGTTGCCATGGCGATGATGATGTCATAATTGGTTGCCATGGCGATGATGATGTCATAATTGGTTGCCATGGCGATGATGATGTCATAATTGGTTGCCATGGCGATGATGTCATAATTGGTTGACATGACGATGATGTCATAATTGGTTGCCATGGTGACGATGATGCCTTAACACGTTGCCATGGCGACGGTGATGTCATAATTGGTTGCCATGGCGACGGTGATGTCATAATTGGTTGCCATGGCGACGATGATGTCTTAATACGTTGCCATGGCGATGATGTCATTATTGGTTGCCATGGCGACGGTGATATCATAATTGGTTGCCATGGCAACGATGATGTCATAATTGGTTGCCATGGCAACGATGATGCCTTAATACGTTGCCATGGCGATGATGTCATAATTGGTTGCCATGGCGACGGTGATGTCATAATTGGTTGCCATGGCGACGATGATGCCTTAATACGTTGACATGGCGACGGTGATGTCATAATTGGTTGCCATGGCGATGATGTCATACTTGGTTGCCATGGCGACGGTGATGTCATAATTGGTTGCAATGGCGACGATGATGTCATAATTGGTTGCCATGGCGACGGTGATGTCATAATTGGTTGCCATGGCGATGATGATGTCATAATTGGTTGCCATGGTGACGATGATGCCTTAATACGTTGCCATAGCGATGATGTCATAATTGGTTGCCATGGCGACGATCATGCCTTAATACGTTGCCATGGCGATGATGTCATAATTAGGTTGCCATGGCGACGGTGATGTCATAATTGGTTGCCATAGCGACGGTGATGTCATAATTGGTTGCCATGGCGACGATGATGCCTTAATACGTTGCCATGGCGACGGTGATATCATAATTGGTTGCCATGGCGACGGTGATGTCATAATTGGTTGCCATGGCGACGGTGATGTCATAATTGGTTGCCATGGCGACGATGATGCCTTAATACGTTGCCATGGCGATGATGTCATAATTGGTTGCCATGGCGACGGTGATGTCATAATTGGTTGCCATGGTGACGGTGATGTCATAATTGGTTGCCATGGCGATGATGTCATAATTGGTTGCCATGGCGACGGTGATGTCATAATTGGTTGCCATGGCGACGATGATGCCTTAATACGTTGCCATGGCGATGATGTCATAATTGGTTGCCATGGCGACAATGATGCCTTAATACGTTGCCATGGCAACGGTGATGTCATAATTGGTTGCCATGGCGACGATGATGCCTTAATACGATGCCATGGCGATGATGTCATAATTGGTTGCCATGGCGACGGTGATGTCATAATTGGTTGCCATGGCGACGATGATGCCTTAATACGTTGCCATGGCGACGGTGATGTCATAATTGGTTGCCATGGCGACGGTGATGTCATAATTTGTTGCCATGGCGACGGTGATGTCATAATTGGTTGCTATGGCGACGATGATGTCATAATTGGTTGCCATGGAGACGATGATGCCTTAATACGTTGCCATGGCGACGGTGATATCATAATTGGTTGCCATGGCGACGATGATGCCTTAATACGTTGCCATGGCGACGGTGATATCATAATTGGTTGCCATGGTGACGGTGATGTCATAATTGGTTGCCATGGCGACGGTGATGCCTTGATACGTTGCCATGGCGACGGTGATGTCGTAATTGGTTGCCATGGTGACGGTGATGTCATAATTGGTTGCCATGGCGACGGTGATGTCATAATTGGTTGCCATGGCGATGATGCCTTAATACGTTGCCATGGTGACGGTGATGTCATAATTGGTCGTCATGCATGACGCCACTGCAGCTAGGCGTGGGAGCGCCGCTATCTAGCACCACTGCACCAGCCATCTTTCTTGGGCTATTCTCTTGGGAGTTCTGTTCTTCCTTATTCAAAGATCCGAATTTCAATTCAGCGATAAAAGTGATAAAGGCTCGGATTGAGCCGAAACGTCGTATTAAATTATATCGCTTCTACTTCGTGCTATATATACTTGTTTGGCTCCCACATGTTTTGTATATAATAAAAATAAGCACTTATTGCATATAGAAACCCCTCTGAGTGTGCGGTGAATTATATTATTATTGGTAATAGGACCTAAAGGTCTGTTACACCTGCACCTCGCTATTGGACTTGAGTGCACGCTAACCTCCTGGTTATAATTGGTTGCCATGGCAACGGTGATGTCATAATTGGTTGCCATGGCGACGATGATGCCTTAATACGTTGACATGGCGATGATGTCATAATTGGTTTCCATGGCGACGGTGATGTCATAATTTTTTGCCATGGCGACGGTGATGTCATAATTGGTTGCCATGGCGATGATGTCATAATTGGTTGCCATGGCGACAATGATGCCTTAATACATTGCCATGGCAATGATGTCATAATTGGTTGCCATGGCGACGGTGATGTCATAATTGGTTGCCATGGAGACGGTGATGTCATAATTGGTTGCCATGGCAATGATGTCATAATTGGTTGCCATGGCGACGGTGATGTCATAATTGGTTACCATGGCGACGATGATGCCTTAATACGTTGCCATGGCGATGATGTCATAATTGGTTGCCATGGCGACGGTGATGTCATAATTGGTTGCCATGGCGACGGTGATGTCATAATTGGTTGCCATGGCGACAATGATTTCATAAATGGTTGCCATGGCGACGATGATGCCTTAATACGTTGACATGGCGATGATGTCATAATTGGTTGCCATGGCAACGGTGATGTCATAATTGGTTGCCATGGCGACGGTTATGTCATAATTGGCTGCCATGGCGACAATGATGTCATAATTGGTTGCCATGGCGACGATGATGCCTTAATACGTTGACATGGCGATGATGTCATAATTGGTTGCCATGGTGACGGTGATGTCATAATTGGTTGCCATTGCGACGATGATGCCTTAATACGTTGCCATGGCGATTATGTCATAATTGGTTGCCATGGAGATGATGATGCCTTAATACATTGCCATGGCGACGGTGATGTCATAATTTGTTGCCATGTCGATGATGATGTCATAATTGGTTGCCATGGCGACGGTGATGTCATAATTGGTTGCTATGGCGACGATGATGTCATAATTGGTTGCCATGGAGACTATGATGCCTTAATACGTTGCCATGGCGACGGTGATATCATTGGTTGCCATGGCTACGGTGATGTCATAATTGGTTGCCATGGCGGTGATGTCATAATTTTTTGCCATGGCGACGGTAATGTCATAATTGGTTGCCATGGCGATGATGATGCCTTAATACGTTGC
The DNA here is from genome assembly GCF_039654945.1 of Dendrobates tinctorius. Classification (NCBI taxonomy): domain Eukaryota; kingdom Metazoa; phylum Chordata; class Amphibia; order Anura; family Dendrobatidae; genus Dendrobates; species Dendrobates tinctorius. The sequence goes on from NW_027362079.1 coordinate 674,283, forward strand.
CATGGCGATGATATCATAATTGGTTGCCATGGTGACGGTGATGTCATAACTGGTTGCCATGGCGACGATGATGCCTTGATACGTTGCCATGGCGATGATGTCATAATTGGTTGCCATGGCAACGGTGATGTCATAATTGGTTGCCATGGCGACGATGATGCCTTAATACGTTGACATGGCGATGATGTCATAATTGGTTGCCATGGCGACGGTGATGTCATAATTTTTTGCCATGGCGACGGTGATGTCATAATTGGTTGCCATGGCGATAATGTCATAATTGGTTGCCATGGCGACGGTGATGTCATAATTGGTTGCCATGGCGACGATGATGCCTTAATACGTTGCCATGGCGATGATGTCATAATTGGTTGCCATGGCGACGGTGATGTCATAATTGGTTGCCATGGCGACTGTGATGTCATAATTGGTTGCCATGGCGACAATGATTTCATAATTGGTTGCCATGGCGACGATGATGCCTTAATACGTTGACATGGCGATGATGTCATAATTGGTTGCCATGGCGACGCTGATGTCACAATTGGTTGCCATGGCGACGATGATGCCTTAATACGTTGCCATGGCGATGATGTCATAATTGGTTGCCATGGCGACGGTGATGTCATAATTGGTTGCCATGGCGACGGTGATGTCATAATTGGTTGCCATGGCGACAATGATGTCATAATTGGTTGCCATGGCGACGATGATGCCTTAATACGTTGACAAGGCGATGATTTCATAATTGGTTGCCATGGCGACGGTGATGTCATAATTGGTTGCCATGGCGACGATGATGCCTTAATACGTTGCCATGGCGATGATGTCATAATTGGTTGCCATGGCGATGATGATGCCTTAATACGTTGCCATGGCGACGGTGATGTCATAATTTGTTGCCATGGCGATGATGATGTCATAATTGGTTGCCATGGCGATGGTGATGTCATAATTGGTTGCTATGGCGACGATGATGTCATAATTGGTTGCCATGGAGACTATGATGCCTTAATACGTTGCCATGGCGACGGTGATATCATTGGTTGCCATGGCGACGGTGATGTCATAATTAGTTGCCATGGCGATGATGTCATAATTGGTTGCCATGGCGACGGTGATGTCATAATTGGTTGCCATGGCGACGATGATGCCTTAATACGTTGCCATGGTGATGATGTCATAATTGGTTGCCATGGCGATGGTGATGTCATAATTGGTTGCCATGGCGACGGTGATGTCATAATTGGTTGCCATGGCGACAATGATGTCATAATTGGTTGCCATGGCGACGATGATGCCTTAATACGTTGACATGGCGATGATGTCATAATTGGTTGCCATGGCGACGGTGATGTCATAATTGGTTTCCATGGCGACGATGATGCCTTAATACGTTGCATGGCGATTATGTCATAATTGGTTGCCATGGCAAAGATGATGCCTTAATACGTTGCCATGGCGACGGTGATGTCATAATTTGTTGCCATGGCGATGGTGATGTCATAATTGGTTGCCATGGCGACGGTGATTTCATAATTGGTTGCTCTGGCGACGATGATGTCATAATTGGTTGCCATGGAGATGATGATGCCTTAATACGTTGCCATGTCGATTATGTCATAAATGGTTGCCATGGCGACGGTGATGTCATAATTGGTTGCCATGGCGACGATTATGCCTTAATACGTTGCCATGGCGATGATGTCATAATTGGTTGCCATGGCGATGGTGAAGTCATAATTGGTTGCCATGGCGACGGTGATGTCACAATTGGTTGCCATGGCGACAATGATGTCATAATTGGTTGCCATGGCGACGATGATGCCTTAATACGTTGCCATGGCGATGATGTCATAATTGGTTGCCATGGCGACGGTGATGTCATAATTGGTTGCCATCGCGACGGTGATGTCATAATTGGTTGCCATGGCGATGATGTCATAATTTGTTGCCATGGCGACGGTGATGTCATAATTGGTTACCATGGCGACGATGATGCCTTAATACATTGCCTTGGCGATGATGCCTTAATACATTGCCATGGCGATGATGTCATAATTGGTTGCCATGGCGACGGTGATGTCATAATTGGTTGCCATGGCGACGATGATGCCTTAATACGTTGCCATGGCGATGATGTCATAATTGGTTGCCATGGCGACGATCATGCCTTAATACGTTGCCATGGCGATGATGTCATAATTGGTTGCCATGGCGACGGTGATGTCATAATTAGTTGCCATAGCGACGGTGATGTCATAATTGGTTGCCATGGCGACGATGATGCCTTAATACGTTGCCATGGCGACGGTGATATCATAATTGGTTGCCATGGTGACGGTGATGTCATAATTTGTTGCCATGGCGATGGTGATGTCATAATTGGTTGCCATGGCGACGATGATGCCTTAATACGTTGCCATGGCGATGATGTCATATTTGGTTGCCATGGCGATGGTGATGTCATAATTGGTTGCCATGGCGACGTGATGTCATAATTGGTTGCCATGGCGATGATGTCATAATTGGTTGCCATGGCGACGGTGATGTCATAATTGGTTGCCATGGCGACGATGATGCCTTAATATGTTGCCATGGCGATGATGTCATAATTGGTTGCCATGGCGACGATGATGCCTTAATACGTTGCCATGGCAACGGTGATGTCATAATTGGTTGACATGGCGACTATGATGCCTTAATACGTTGCCATGGCGATGATGTCATAATTGGTTGCCATGGCGACGGTGATGTCATAATTGGTTAACATGGCGACGGTAATGTCATAATTGGTTGACATGGCGATGATGTCATAATTGGTTGCCATGGCGATGATGATGCTTTAATACGTTGCCATGGCGACGATGAAGTCATAATTGGTTGCCATGGCGACGATGATGTCATAATTGGTTGCCATGGCGATTATGTCATAATTGGTTGCCATGGCGATGATGATGTCATAATTGGTTGCCATGGCGATGATGTCATAATTGGTTGCCATGGCGATGATGTCATAATTGGTTGCCATGACGATGATGTCATAATTGGTTGCCATGGTGACGATGATGCCTTAACACGTTGCCATGGCGACGGTGATGTCATAATTGGTTGCAATGGCGACGGTGATGTCATAATTGGTTGCCATGGCGACGATGATGTCTTAATACGTTGCCATGGCGACGGTGATGTCATTATTGGTTGCCATGGCGACGGTGATATCATAACTGGTTGCCATGGTGACGATGATGTCATAATTGGTTGCCATGGCGACGATGATGCCTTAATACATTGCCATGGCGATGATGTCATAATTGGTTTCCATGGCGACGGTGATGTCATAATTGGTTGCCATGGCGACGATGATGCCTTAATACATTGCCATGGCGACGGTGATGTCATAATTGGTTGCCATGGCGATGATGTCATACTTGGTTGCCATGGCGACGGTGATGTCATAATTGGTTGCAATGGTGACGATGATGTCATAATTGGTTGCCATGGCGATGGTGATGTCATAATTGGTTGCCATGGCGATGATGATGTCATAATTGGTTGCCATGTCGACGATGATGCCTTAATACGTTCCCATGGCGATGATGTCATAATTGTTTGCCATGGCGACGATCATGCCTTAATACATTGCCATGGCGATGATGTCATAATTGGTTGCCATGGCGACGGTGATGTCATAATTGGTTGCCATAGCGACGGTGATGTCATAATTGGTTGCCATGGCGACGATGATGCCTTAATACGTTGCCATGGCGACGGTGATATCATAATTGGTTGCCATGGCGACGGAGATGTCATAATTGGTTGCCATGGCGACGGTGATGTCATAATTGGTTGCCATGGCGACGATGATGCCTTAATACGTTGCCATGGTGATGATGTCATAATTGGTTGCCATGGCGACGGTGATGTCATAATTGGCTGCCATGGCGACGGTGATGTCATAATTGGTTGCCATGGCGATGATGTCATAATTGGTTGCCATGGCGACGGTGATGTCATAATTTGTTGCCATGGCGACGATGATGCCTTAATACGTTGCCATGGCGATGATGTCATAATTGGTTGCCATGGCGACAATGATGCCTTAATACGTTGCCATGGCAACGGTGATGTCATAATTGGTTGCCTTTTCGACGATGATGCCTTAATACGTTGCCATGGCGATGATGTCATAATTGGTTGCCATGGCGACGGTGATGTCATAATTGGTTGCCATGGCGACGGTGATGTCATAATTGGTTGCCATGGCGACTATAATGTCATAATTGGTTGCCATGGCGACGATGATGCCTTAATACGTTGACATGGCGATGATGTCATAATTGGTTGCCATGGCGACGGTGATGTCATAATTGGTTTCCATGGCGACGATGATGCCTTAATACGTTGCATGGCGATGATGTCATAATTGGTTGCCATGGCAAAGATGATGCCTTAATACGTTGCCATGGCGACGGTGATGTCATAATTTGTTGCCATGGTGATGATGTCATGCCATGGCGACGGTGATGTCATAATTGGTTGCTATGGCAACGATGATGTCATAATTGGTTGCCATGGAGACTATGATGCCTTAATACGTTGACATGGCGACGGTGATATCATTGGTTGCCATGGCGACGGTGATGTCATAATTGGTTGCCATGGCGACGGTGATGTCATAATTGGTTGCCATGGCGATGATGTCATAATTTGTTGCCATGGCGACGATGATGTCATAATTGGTTGCCATGGCGACGATGATGCCTTAATACATTGCCATGGCGATGATGTCATAATTGGTTGCCATGGTGACGGTGATGTCATAATTGGTTGCCATGGCGACGATGATGCCTTAATACGTTGCCATGGCGATGATGTCATAATTGGTTGCCACGGCGACGATCATGCCTTAATACGTTGCCATGGCGATGATGTCATAATTGGTTGCCATGGCGACGGTGATGTCATAATTAGTTGCCATAGCGACGGTGATGTCACAATTGGTTGCCATGGCGACGATGATGCCTTAATACGTTGCCATGGCGACGGTGATATCATAATTGGTTGCCATGGTGACGGTGATGTCATAATTGGTTGCCATGGCGACGGTGATGTCATAATTGGTTGCCATGGCGACGATGATGCCTTAATACGTTGCCATGGCGATGATGTCATAATTGGTTGCCATGGCGATGGTGATGTCATAATTGGTTGCCATGGCGACGATGATGCCTTAATACGTTGCCATGGCGATGATGTCATAATTGGTTGCCATGGCGAAGGTGATGTCATAATTGGTTAACATGGCGACGGTAATGTCATAATTGGTTGACATGGCGATGATGTCATGTTTGGTTGCCATGGCGACGGTGATGTCATAATTGGTTGCCATGGCGACGATGATGCCTTAATACGTTGTCATGGAGATGATATCATAATTGGTTGCCATGGCGACAGTGATGTCATAATTGGTTGCCATGGCGACGATGATGCCTTAATACGTTGCCATGGCGATGATGTCATAATTGGTTGCCATGGCGACGATCATGCCTTAATACGTTGCCATGGCGATGATGTCATAATTGGTTGCCTTGGCGACGTGATGTCATAATTTGTTGCCATGGCGATGGTGATGTCATAATTGGTTGCCATGGCGACGATGATGCCTTAATACGTTGCCATGGCGACGGTGATGTCATAATTCATTTGCCATGGCGACGGTGATGTCATAATTGGTTGCCGTGGACACGGTGATGTCATAATTAGTTGCCATGGCGACGGTGATGTCATAATTGGTTGCCATGACGATGATGATGTCATAATTGGTTGCCATGGCTATGATATCATAATTGGTTGCCATGGCGATGATGTCATAATTGGTCGCCATGGCGATTATGTCATAATTGGTTGCCATGGTGATTAAGTCATAATTGGTTGCCATGGCGATGATGTCATATTAGGTTGCCATGGCGACGGTGATGTCATAATTGGTTGCCATGGCGATGATGTCATAATTGGTTGCCATGGCGACGGTGATGTCATAATTGGTTGCCATGGCGATGATGCCTTAATACGTTTCAATGGCGACGGTGATGTCATAATTGGTTGCCATGGCGACGATGATGTCATAATTGGTTGCCATGGCGACGATGATGTCATAATTGGTTGCCATGGCGACGATGCTGCCTTAATACGTTGCCATGGCGATGATGTCATAATTGGTTGCCATGGCGATGATGATGTCATAATTGGTTGCCATGGCGATGATGATGTCATAATTGGTTGCCATGGCGATGATGATGTCATAATTGGTTGCCATGGCGATGATGTCATAATTGGTTGACATGACGATGATGTCATAATTGGTTGCCATGGTGACGATGATGCCTTAACACGTTGCCATGGCGACGGTGATGTCATAATTGGTTGCCATGGCGACGGTGATGTCATAATTGGTTGCCATGGCGACGATGATGTCTTAATACGTTGCCATGGCGATGATGTCATTATTGGTTGCCATGGCGACGGTGATATCATAATTGGTTGCCATGGCAACGATGATGTCATAATTGGTTGCCATGGCAACGATGATGCCTTAATACGTTGCCATGGCGATGATGTCATAATTGGTTGCCATGGCGACGGTGATGTCATAATTGGTTGCCATGGCGACGATGATGCCTTAATACGTTGACATGGCGACGGTGATGTCATAATTGGTTGCCATGGCGATGATGTCATACTTGGTTGCCATGGCGACGGTGATGTCATAATTGGTTGCAATGGCGACGATGATGTCATAATTGGTTGCCATGGCGACGGTGATGTCATAATTGGTTGCCATGGCGATGATGATGTCATAATTGGTTGCCATGGTGACGATGATGCCTTAATACGTTGCCATAGCGATGATGTCATAATTGGTTGCCATGGCGACGATCATGCCTTAATACGTTGCCATGGCGATGATGTCATAATTAGGTTGCCATGGCGACGGTGATGTCATAATTGGTTGCCATAGCGACGGTGATGTCATAATTGGTTGCCATGGCGACGATGATGCCTTAATACGTTGCCATGGCGACGGTGATATCATAATTGGTTGCCATGGCGACGGTGATGTCATAATTGGTTGCCATGGCGACGGTGATGTCATAATTGGTTGCCATGGCGACGATGATGCCTTAATACGTTGCCATGGCGATGATGTCATAATTGGTTGCCATGGCGACGGTGATGTCATAATTGGTTGCCATGGTGACGGTGATGTCATAATTGGTTGCCATGGCGATGATGTCATAATTGGTTGCCATGGCGACGGTGATGTCATAATTGGTTGCCATGGCGACGATGATGCCTTAATACGTTGCCATGGCGATGATGTCATAATTGGTTGCCATGGCGACAATGATGCCTTAATACGTTGCCATGGCAACGGTGATGTCATAATTGGTTGCCATGGCGACGATGATGCCTTAATACGATGCCATGGCGATGATGTCATAATTGGTTGCCATGGCGACGGTGATGTCATAATTGGTTGCCATGGCGACGATGATGCCTTAATACGTTGCCATGGCGACGGTGATGTCATAATTGGTTGCCATGGCGACGGTGATGTCATAATTTGTTGCCATGGCGACGGTGATGTCATAATTGGTTGCTATGGTGACGATGATGTCATAATTGGTTGCCATGGAGACGATGATGCCTTAATACGTTGCCATGGCGACGGTGATATCATAATTGGTTGCCATGGCGACGATGATGCCTTAATACGTTGCCATGGCGACGGTGATATCATAATTGGTTGCCATGGTGACGGTGATGTCATAATTGGTTGCCATGGCGACGGTAATGCCTTGATACGTTGCCATGGCGACGGTGATGTAATTGGTTGCCATGGTGACGGTGATGTCATAATTGGTTGCCATGGCGACGGTGATGTCATAATTGGTTGCCATGGCGATGATGCCTTAATACGTTGCCATGGTGACGGTGATGTCATAATTGGTCGTCATGCATGACGCCACTGCAGCTAGGCGTGGGAGCGCCGCTATCTAGCACCACTGCACCAGCCATCTTTCTTGGGCTATTCTCTTGGGAGTTCTGTTCTTCCTTATTCAAAGATCCGAATTTCAATTCAGCGATAAAAGTGATAAAGGCTCGGATTGAGCCGAAACGTCGTATTAAATTATATCGCTTCTACTTCGTGCTATATATACTTGTTTGGCTCCCACATGTTTTGTATATAATAAAAATAAGCACTTATTGCATATAGAAACCCCTCTGAGTGTGCGGTGAATTATATTATTATTGGTAATAGGACCTAAAGGTCTGTTACACCTGCACCTCGCTATTGGACTTGAGTGCACGCTAACCTCCTGGTTATAATTGGTTGCCATGGCAACGGTGATGTCATAATTGGTTGCCATGGCGACGATGATGCCTTAATACGTTGACATGGCGATGATGTCATAATTGGTTTCCATGGCGACGGTGATGTCATAATTTTTTGCCATGGCGACGGTGATGTCATAATTGGTTGCCATGGCGATGATGTCATAATTGGTTGCCATGGCGACAATGATGCCTTAATACATTGCCATGGCAATGATGTCATAATTGGTTGCCATGGCGACGGTGATGTCATAATTGGTTGCCATGGAGACGGTGATGTCATAATTGGTTGCCATGGCAATGATGTCATAATTGGTTGCCATGGCGACGGTGATGTCATAATTGGTTACCATGGCGACGATGATGCCTTAATACGTTGCCATGGCGATGATGTCATAATTGGTTGCCATGGCGACGGTGATGTCATAATTGGTTGCCATGGCGACGGTGATGTCATAATTGGTTGCCATGGCGACAATGATTTCATAAATGGTTGCCATGGCGACGATGATGCCTTAATACGTTGACATGGCGATGATGTCATAATTGGTTGCCATGGCAACGGTGATGTCATAATTGGTTGCCATGGCGACGGTTATGTCATAATTGGCTGCCATGGCGACAATGATGTCATAATTGGTTGCCATGGCGACGATGATGCCTTAATACGTTGACATGGCGATGATGTCATAATTGGTTGCCATGGTGACGGTGATGTCATAATTGGTTGCCATTGCGACGATGATGCCTTAATACGTTGCCATGGCGATTATGTCATAATTGGTTGCCATGGAGATGATGATGCCTTAATACATTGCCATGGCGACGGTGATGTCATAATTTGTTGCCATGTCGATGATGATGTCATAATTGGTTGCCATGGCGACGGTGATGTCATAATTGGTTGCTATGGCGACGATGATGTCATAATTGGTTGCCATGGAGACTATGATGCCTTAATACGTTGCCATGGCGACGGTGATATCATTGGTTGCCATGGCTACGGTGATGTCATAATTGGTTGCCATGGCGGTGATGTCATAATTGGTTGCCATGGCGACGGTAATGTCATAATTGGTTGCCATGGCGACGATGATGCCTTAATACGTTGCCATGGCGATGATGTCATAATTGGTTGCCATGGTGACGGTGATGTCATAACTGGTTGCCATGGCGACGATGATGCCTTGATACGTTGCCATGGCGATGATGTCATAATTGGTTGCCATGGCAACGGTGATGTCATAATTGGTTGCCATGGCGACGATGATGCCTTAATACGTTGACATGGCGATGATGTCATAATTGGTTGCCATGGCGACGGTGATGTCATAATTTTTTGCCATGGCGACGGTGATGTCATAATTGGTTGCCATGGCGATAATGTCATAATTGGTTGCCATGGCGACGGTGATGTCATAATTGGTTGCCATGGCGACGATGATGCCTTAATACGTTGCCATGGCGATGATGTCATAATTGGTTGCCATGGCGACGGTGATGTCATAATTGGTTGCCATGGCGACTGTGATGTCATAATTGGTTGCCATGGCGACAATGATTTCATAATTGGTTGCCATGGCGACGATGATGCCTTAATACGTTGACATGGCGATGATGTCATAATTGGTTGCCATGGCGACGCTGATGTCACAATTGGTTGCCATGGCGACGATGATGCCTTAATACGTTGCCATGGCGATGATGTCATAATTGGTTGCCATGGCGACGGTGATGTCATAATTGGTTGCCATGGCGACGGTGATGTCATAATTGGTTGCCATGGCGACAATGATGTCATAATTGGTTGCCATGGCGACGATGATGCCTTAATACGTTGACAAGGCGATGATTTCATAATTGGTTGCCATGGCGACGGTGATGTCATAATTGGTTGCCATGGCGACGATGATGCCTTAATACGTTGCCATGGCGATGATGTCATAATTGGTTGCCATGGCGATGATGATGCCTTAATACGTTGCCATGGCGACGGTGATGTCATAATTTGTTGCCATGGCGATGATGATGTCATAATTGGTTGCCATGGCGATGGTGATGTCATAATTGGTTGCTATGGCGACGATGATGTCATAATTGGTTGCCATGGAGACTATGATGCCTTAATACGTTGCCATGGCGACGGTGATATCATTGGTTGCCATGGCGACGGTGATGTCATAATTAGTTGCCATGGCGATGATGTCATAATTGGTTGCCATGGCGACGGTGATGTCATAATTGGTTGCCATGGCGACGATGATGCCTTAATACGTTGCCATGGTGATGATGTCATAATTGGTTGCCATGGCGATGGTGATGTCATAATTGGTTGCCATGGCGACGGTGATGTCATAATTGGTTGCCATGGCGACAATGATGTCATAATTGGTTGCCATGGCGACGATGATGCCTTAATACGTTGACATGGCGATGATGTCATAATTGGTTGCCATGGCGACGGTGATGTCATAATTGGTTTCCATGGCGACGATGATGCCTTAATACGTTGCATGGCGATTATGTCATAATTGGTTGCCATGGCAAAGATGATGCCTTAATACGTTGCCATGGCGACGGTGATGTCATAATTTGTTGCCATGGCGATGGTGATGTCATAATTGGTTGCCATGGCGACGGTGATTTCATAATTGGTTGCTCTGGCGACGATGATGTCATAATTGGTTGCCATGGAGATGATGATGCCTTAATACGTTGCCATGTCGATTATGTCATAAATGGTTGCCATGGCGACGGTGATGTCATAATTGGTTGCCATGGCGACGATTATGCCTTAATACGTTGCCATGGCGATGATGTCATAATTGGTTGCCATGGCGATGGTGAAGTCATAATTGGTTGCCATGGCGACGGTGATGTCACAATTGGTTGCCATGGCGACAATGATGTCATAATTGGTTGCCATGGCGACGATGATGCCTTAATACGTTGCCATGGCGATGATGTCATAATTGGTTGCCATGGCGACGGTGATGTCATAATTGGTTGCCATGGCGACGGTGATGTCATAATTGGTTGCCATGGCGATGATGTCATAATTGGTTGCCATGGCGACGGTGATGTCATAATTGGTTGCCATGGCGACGATGATGCCTTAATACGTTGCCATGGCGATGATGTCATAATTGGTTGCCATGGCGACGGTGATGTCATAATTGGTTGCCATGGCGACGATGATGCCTAAATACATTGCCATGGCGATGATGTCAAAATTGGTTGCCATGGCGACGGTGATGCCATAATTGGTTGCCATGGCGACGGTGATGTCATAATTGGTTGCCATGGCGATGATGTCATAATTGGTTGCCATGGTGACGGTGATGTCATAGTTGGTTGCCATGGCGACGATGATGCCTTAATATGTTGCCATGGCGATGATGTCATAATTGGTTGCCATGGCGACGGTGATGTCATAATTGGTTGCCATGGCGATGGTGATGTCATAATTGGTTGCCATGGCGACAATGATTTCATAATTGGTTGCCATGGCGACGATGATGCCTTAATACGTTGACATGGTGATGATGTCATAATTGGTTGCCATGGCGACGGTGATGTCATAATTGGTTGCCATGGCGACGATGATGCCTTAATACGTTGCCATGGCGATGATGTCATAATTGGTTGCCATGGCGACGGTGATGTCATAATTGGTTGCCATGGCGACGGTGATGTCATAATTGGTTGCCATGGCGACAATGATGTCATATTTGGTTGCCATGGCGACGATGATGCCTTAATACGTTGACAAGGCGATGATGTCATAATTGGTTGCCATGGCGACGGTGATGTCATAATTGGTTGCCATGGCGACGATGATGCCTTAATACGTTGCCATGGCGATGATGTCATAATTGGTTGCCATGGCGATGATGATGCCTTAATACGTTGCCATGGCGACGGTTATGTCATAATTTGTTGCCATGGCGATGATGATGTCATAATTGGTTGCCATGGCGACGGTGATGTCATAATTGGTTGCTATGGCGACAATGATGTCATAATTGGTTGCCATGGAGACTATGATGCCTTGATACGTTGCCATGGCGACGGTGATATCATTGGTTGCCATGGCGACGGTGATGTCATAATTATTTGCCATGGCGATGATGTCATAATTGGTTGCCATGGCGATAGTGATGTCATAATTGGTTGCCATGGCGACGGTGATGTCATAATTGGTTGCCATGGCGACAATGATGTCATAACTGGTTGCCATGGCGACGATGATGCCTTAATACGTTGACATGGCGATGATGTCATAATTGGTTGCCATGGCGACGGTGATGTCATAATTGGTTTCCATGGCGACGATGATGCCTTAATACGTTGCATGGCGATGATGTCATAATTGGTTGCCATGGCAAAGATGATGCCTTAATACGTTGCCATGGCGACGGTGATGTCATAATTTGTTGCCATGGCGATGATGATGTCATAATTGGTTGCCATGGCGACGGTGATGTCATAATTGGTTGCTATGGCGACGATGATGTCATAATTGGTTGCCATGGAGACGATGATGCCTTAATACGTTGCCATGGCGATGATGTCATAAATGGTTGCCATGGCGACGGTGATGTCATAATTGGTTGCCATGGCAACGATTATGCCTTAATACGTTGCCACGGTGATGATGTCATAATTGGTTGCCATGGCGACGGTGATGTCATAATTGGTTGCCATGGCGACGGTGATGTCATAATTGGTTGCCATGGCGACAATGATGTCATAATTGGTTGCCATGGCGACGATGATGCCTTAATACGTTGCCATGGCGATGATGTCATAATTGGTTGCCATGGCGACGGTGATGTCATAATTGGTTGCCATGGCGACGGTGATGTCATAATTGGTTGCCATGGCGATGATGTCATAATTTGTTGCCATGGCGACGATGATGTCATAATTGGTTGCCATGGCGACGATGATGCCTTAATACATTGCCATGGCGATGATGTCATAATTGGTTGCCATGGTGACGGTGATGTCATAATTGGTTGCCATGGCGACGATGATGCCTTAATACGTTGCCATGGCGATGATGTCATAATTGGTTGCCACGGCGACGATCATGCCTTAATACGTTGCCATGGCGATGATGTCATAATTGGTTGCCATGGCGACGGTGATGTCATAATTAGTTGCCATAGCGACGGTGATGTCACAATTGGTTGCCATGGCGACGATGATGCCTTAATACGTTGCCATGGCGACGGTGATATCATAATTGGTTGCCATGGTGACGGTGATGTCATAATTGGTTGCCATGGCGACGGTGATGTCATAATTGGTTGCCATGGCGACGATGATGCCTTAATACGTTGCCATGGCGATGATGTCATAATTGGTTGCCATGGCGATGGTGATGTCATAATTGGTTGCCATGGCGACGATGATGCCTTAATACGTTGCCATGGCGATGATGTCATAATTGGTTGCCATGGCGAAGGTGATGTCATAATTGGTTAACATGGCGACGGTAATGTCATAATTGGTTGACATGGCGATGATGTCATGTTTGGTTGCCATGGCGACGGTGATGTCATAATTGGTTGCCATGGCGACGATGATGCCTTAATACGTTGTCATGGAGATGATATCATAATTGGTTGCCATGGCGACAGTGATGTCATAATTGGTTGCCATGGCGACGATGATGCCTTAATACGTTGCCATGGCGATGATGTCATAATTGGTTGCCATGGCGACGATCATGCCTTAATACGTTGCCATGGCGATGATGTCATAATTGGTTGCCTTGGCGACGTGATGTCATAATTTGTTGCCATGGCGATGGTGATGTCATAATTGGTTGCCATGGCGACGATGATGCCTTAATACGTTGCCATGGCGACGGTGATGTCATAATTCATTTGCCATGGCGACGGTGATGTCATAATTGGTTGCCGTGGACACGGTGATGTCATAATTAGTTGCCATGGCGACGGTGATGTCATAATTGGTTGCCATGACGATGATGATGTCATAATTGGTTGCCATGGCTATGATATCATAATTGGTTGCCATGGCGATGATGTCATAATTGGTCGCCATGGCGATTATGTCATAATTGGTTGCCATGGTGATTAAGTCATAATTGGTTGCCATGGCGATGATGTCATATTAGGTTGCCATGGCGACGGTGATGTCATAATTGGTTGCCATGGCGATGATGTCATAATTGGTTGCCATGGCGACGGTGATGTCATAATTGGTTGCCATGGCGATGATGCCTTAATACGTTTCAATGGCGACGGTGATGTCATAATTGGTTGCCATGGCGACGATGATGTCATAATTGGTTGCCATGGCGACGATGATGTCATAATTGGTTGCCATGGCGACGATGCTGCCTTAATACGTTGCCATGGCGATGATGTCATAATTGGTTGCCATGGCGATGATGATGTCATAATTGGTTGCCATGGCGATGATGATGTCATAATTGGTTGCCATGGCGATGATGATGTCATAATTGGTTGCCATGGCGATGATGTCATAATTGGTTGACATGACGATGATGTCATAATTGGTTGCCATGGTGACGATGATGCCTTAACACGTTGCCATGGCGACGGTGATGTCATAATTGGTTGCCATGGCGACGGTGATGTCATAATTGGTTGCCATGGCGACGATGATGTCTTAATACGTTGCCATGGCGATGATGTCATTATTGGTTGCCATGGCGACGGTGATATCATAATTGGTTGCCATGGCAACGATGATGTCATAATTGGTTGCCATGGCAACGATGATGCCTTAATACGTTGCCATGGCGATGATGTCATAATTGGTTGCCATGGCGACGGTGATGTCATAATTGGTTGCCATGGCGACGATGATGCCTTAATACGTTGACATGGCGACGGTGATGTCATAATTGGTTGCCATGGCGATGATGTCATACTTGGTTGCCATGGCGACGGTGATGTCATAATTGGTTGCAATGGCGACGATGATGTCATAATTGGTTGCCATGGCGACGGTGATGTCATAATTGGTTGCCATGGCGATGATGATGTCATAATTGGTTGCCATGGTGACGATGATGCCTTAATACGTTGCCATAGCGATGATGTCATAATTGGTTGCCATGGCGACGATCATGCCTTAATACGTTGCCATGGCGATGATGTCATAATTAGGTTGCCATGGCGACGGTGATGTCATAATTGGTTGCCATAGCGACGGTGATGTCATAATTGGTTGCCATGGCGACGATGATGCCTTAATACGTTGCCATGGCGACGGTGATATCATAATTGGTTGCCATGGCGACGGTGATGTCATAATTGGTTGCCATGGCGACGGTGATGTCATAATTGGTTGCCATGGCGACGATGATGCCTTAATACGTTGCCATGGCGATGATGTCATAATTGGTTGCCATGGCGACGGTGATGTCATAATTGGTTGCCATGGTGACGGTGATGTCATAATTGGTTGCCATGGCGATGATGTCATAATTGGTTGCCATGGCGACGGTGATGTCATAATTGGTTGCCATGGCGACGATGATGCCTTAATACGTTGCCATGGCGATGATGTCATAATTGGTTGCCATGGCGACAATGATGCCTTAATACGTTGCCATGGCAACGGTGATGTCATAATTGGTTGCCATGGCGACGATGATGCCTTAATACGATGCCATGGCGATGATGTCATAATTGGTTGCCATGGCGACGGTGATGTCATAATTGGTTGCCATGGCGACGATGATGCCTTAATACGTTGCCATGGCGACGGTGATGTCATAATTGGTTGCCATGGCGACGGTGATGTCATAATTTGTTGCCATGGCGACGGTGATGTCATAATTGGTTGCTATGGCGACGATGATGTCATAATTGGTTGCCATGGAGACGATGATGCCTTAATACGTTGCCATGGCGACGGTGATATCATAATTGGTTGCCATGGCGACGATGATGCCTTAATACGTTGCCATGGCGACGGTGATATCATAATTGGTTGCCATGGTGACGGTGATGTCATAATTGGTTGCCATGGCGACGGTGATGCCTTGATACGTTGCCATGGCGACGGTGATGTCGTAATTGGTTGCCATGGTGACGGTGATGTCATAATTGGTTGCCATGGCGACGGTGATGTCATAATTGGTTGCCATGGCGATGATGCCTTAATACGTTGCCATGGTGACGGTGATGTCATA
This sequence comes from Dendrobates tinctorius, assembly GCF_039654945.1. Classification (NCBI taxonomy): domain Eukaryota; kingdom Metazoa; phylum Chordata; class Amphibia; order Anura; family Dendrobatidae; genus Dendrobates; species Dendrobates tinctorius. Next base: position 690,886 of record NW_027362079.1, read on the forward strand.
ATTGGTCGTCATGCATGACGCCACTGCAGCTAGGCGTGGGAGCGCCGCTATCTAGCACCACTGCACCAGCCATCTTTCTTGGGCTATTCTCTTGGGAGTTCTGTTCTTCCTTATTCAAAGATCCGAATTTCAATTCAGCGATAAAAGTGATAAAGGCTCGGATTGAGCCGAAACGTCGTATTAAATTATATCGCTTCTACTTCGTGCTATATATACTTGTTTGGCTCCCACATGTTTTGTATATAATAAAAATAAGCACTTATTGCATATAGAAACCCCTCTGAGTGTGCGGTGAATTATATTATTATTGGTAATAGGACCTAAAGGTCTGTTACACCTGCACCTCGCTATTGGACTTGAGTGCACGCTAACCTCCTGGTTATAATTGGTTGCCATGGCAACGGTGATGTCATAATTGGTTGCCATGGCGACGATGATGCCTTAATACGTTGACATGGCGATGATGTCATAATTGGTTTCCATGGCGACGGTGATGTCATAATTTTTTGCCATGGCGACGGTGATGTCATAATTGGTTGCCATGGCGATGATGTCATAATTGGTTGCCATGGCGACAATGATGCCTTAATACATTGCCATGGCAATGATGTCATAATTGGTTGCCATGGCGACGGTGATGTCATAATTGGTTGCCATGGAGACGGTGATGTCATAATTGGTTGCCATGGCAATGATGTCATAATTGGTTGCCATGGCGACGGTGATGTCATAATTGGTTACCATGGCGACGATGATGCCTTAATACGTTGCCATGGCGATGATGTCATAATTGGTTGCCATGGCGACGGTGATGTCATAATTGGTTGCCATGGCGACGGTGATGTCATAATTGGTTGCCATGGCGACAATGATTTCATAAATGGTTGCCATGGCGACGATGATGCCTTAATACGTTGACATGGCGATGATGTCATAATTGGTTGCCATGGCAACGGTGATGTCATAATTGGTTGCCATGGCGACGGTTATGTCATAATTGGCTGCCATGGCGACAATGATGTCATAATTGGTTGCCATGGCGACGATGATGCCTTAATACGTTGACATGGCGATGATGTCATAATTGGTTGCCATGGTGACGGTGATGTCATAATTGGTTGCCATTGCGACGATGATGCCTTAATACGTTGCCATGGCGATTATGTCATAATTGGTTGCCATGGAGATGATGATGCCTTAATACATTGCCATGGCGACGGTGATGTCATAATTTGTTGCCATGTCGATGATGATGTCATAATTGGTTGCCATGGCGACGGTGATGTCATAATTGGTTGCTATGGCGACGATGATGTCATAATTGGTTGCCATGGAGACTATGATGCCTTAATACGTTGCCATGGCGACGGTGATATCATTGGTTGCCATGGCTACGGTGATGTCATAATTGGTTGCCATGGCGGTGATGTCATAATTTTTTGCCATGGCGACGGTAATGTCATAATTGGTTGCCATGGCGATGATGATGCCTTAATACGTTGCCATGGCGATGATATCATAATTGGTTGCCATGGTGACGGTGATGTCATAACTGGTTGCCATGGCGACGATGATGCCTTGATACGTTGCCATGGCGATGATGTCATAATTGGTTGCCATGGCAACGGTGATGTCATAATTGGTTGCCATGGCGACGATGATGCCTTAATACGTTGACATGGCGATGATGTCATAATTGGTTGCCATGGCGACGGTGATGTCATAATTTTTTGCCATGGCGACGGTGATGTCATAATTGGTTGCCATGGCGATAATGTCATAATTGGTTGCCATGGCGACGGTGATGTCATAATTGGTTGCCATGGCGACGATGATGCCTTAATACGTTGCCATGGCGATGATGTCATAATTGGTTGCCATGGCGACGGTGATGTCATAATTGGTTGCCATGGCGACTGTGATGTCATAATTGGTTGCCATGGCGACAATGATTTCATAATTGGTTGCCATGGCGACGATGATGCCTTAATACGTTGACATGGCGATGATGTCATAATTGGTTGCCATGGCGACGCTGATGTCACAATTGGTTGCCATGGCGACGATGATGCCTTAATACGTTGCCATGGCGATGATGTCATAATTGGTTGCCATGGCGACGGTGATGTCATAATTGGTTGCCATGGCGACGGTGATGTCATAATTGGTTGCCATGGCGACAATGATGTCATAATTGGTTGCCATGGCGACGATGATGCCTTAATACGTTGACAAGGCGATGATTTCATAATTGGTTGCCATGGCGACGGTGATGTCATAATTGGTTGCCATGGCGACGATGATGCCTTAATACGTTGCCATGGCGATGATGTCATAATTGGTTGCCATGGCGATGATGATGCCTTAATACGTTGCCATGGCGACGGTGATGTCATAATTTGTTGCCATGGCGATGATGATGTCATAATTGGTTGCCATGGCGATGGTGATGTCATAATTGGTTGCTATGGCGACGATGATGTCATAATTGGTTGCCATGGAGACTATGATGCCTTAATACGTTGCCATGGCGACGGTGATATCATTGGTTGCCATGGCGACGGTGATGTCATAATTAGTTGCCATGGCGATGATGTCATAATTGGTTGCCATGGCGACGGTGATGTCATAATTGGTTGCCATGGCGACGATGATGCCTTAATACGTTGCCATGGTGATGATGTCATAATTGGTTGCCATGGCGATGGTGATGTCATAATTGGTTGCCATGGCGACGGTGATGTCATAATTGGTTGCCATGGCGACAATGATGTCATAATTGGTTGCCATGGCGACGATGATGCCTTAATACGTTGACATGGCGATGATGTCATAATTGGTTGCCATGGCGACGGTGATGTCATAATTGGTTTCCATGGCGACGATGATGCCTTAATACGTTGCATGGCGATTATGTCATAATTGGTTGCCATGGCAAAGATGATGCCTTAATACGTTGCCATGGCGACGGTGATGTCATAATTTGTTGCCATGGCGATGGTGATGTCATAATTGGTTGCCATGGCGACGGTGATTTCATAATTGGTTGCTCTGGCGACGATGATGTCATAATTGGTTGCCATGGAGATGATGATGCCTTAATACGTTGCCATGTCGATTATGTCATAAATGGTTGCCATGGCGACGGTGATGTCATAATTGGTTGCCATGGCGACGATTATGCCTTAATACGTTGCCATGGCGATGATGTCATAATTGGTTGCCATGGCGATGGTGAAGTCATAATTGGTTGCCATGGCGACGGTGATGTCACAATTGGTTGCCATGGCGACAATGATGTCATAATTGGTTGCCATGGCGACGATGATGCCTTAATACGTTGCCATGGCGATGATGTCATAATTGGTTGCCATGGCGACGGTGATGTCATAATTGGTTGCCATCGCGACGGTGATGTCATAATTGGTTGCCATGGCGATGATGTCATAATTTGTTGCCATGGCGACGGTGATGTCATAATTGGTTACCATGGCGACGATGATGCCTTAATACATTGCCTTGGCGATGATGCCTTAATACATTGCCATGGCGATGATGTCATAATTGGTTGCCATGGCGACGGTGATGTCATAATTGGTTGCCATGGCGACGATGATGCCTTAATACGTTGCCATGGCGATGATGTCATAATTGGTTGCCATGGCGACGATCATGCCTTAATACGTTGCCATGGCGATGATGTCATAATTGGTTGCCATGGCGACGGTGATGTCATAATTAGTTGCCATAGCGACGGTGATGTCATAATTGGTTGCCATGGCGACGATGATGCCTTAATACGTTGCCATGGCGACGGTGATATCATAATTGGTTGCCATGGTGACGGTGATGTCATAATTTGTTGCCATGGCGATGGTGATGTCATAATTGGTTGCCATGGCGACGATGATGCCTTAATACGTTGCCATGGCGATGATGTCATATTTGGTTGCCATGGCGATGGTGATGTCATAATTGGTTGCCATGGCGACGTGATGTCATAATTGGTTGCCATGGCGATGATGTCATAATTGGTTGCCATGGCGACGGTGATGTCATAATTGGTTGCCATGGCGACGATGATGCCTTAATATGTTGCCATGGCGATGATGTCATAATTGGTTGCCATGGCGACGATGATGCCTTAATACGTTGCCATGGCAACGGTGATGTCATAATTGGTTGACATGGCGACTATGATGCCTTAATACGTTGCCATGGCGATGATGTCATAATTGGTTGCCATGGCGACGGTGATGTCATAATTGGTTAACATGGCGACGGTAATGTCATAATTGGTTGACATGGCGATGATGTCATAATTGGTTGCCATGGCGATGATGATGCTTTAATACGTTGCCATGGCGACGATGAAGTCATAATTGGTTGCCATGGCGACGATGATGTCATAATTGGTTGCCATGGCGATTATGTCATAATTGGTTGCCATGGCGATGATGATGTCATAATTGGTTGCCATGGCGATGATGTCATAATTGGTTGCCATGGCGATGATGTCATAATTGGTTGCCATGACGATGATGTCATAATTGGTTGCCATGGTGACGATGATGCCTTAACACGTTGCCATGGCGACGGTGATGTCATAATTGGTTGCAATGGCGACGGTGATGTCATAATTGGTTGCCATGGCGACGATGATGTCTTAATACGTTGCCATGGCGACGGTGATGTCATTATTGGTTGCCATGGCGACGGTGATATCATAACTGGTTGCCATGGTGACGATGATGTCATAATTGGTTGCCATGGCGACGATGATGCCTTAATACATTGCCATGGCGATGATGTCATAATTGGTTTCCATGGCGACGGTGATGTCATAATTGGTTGCCATGGCGACGATGATGCCTTAATACATTGCCATGGCGACGGTGATGTCATAATTGGTTGCCATGGCGATGATGTCATACTTGGTTGCCATGGCGACGGTGATGTCATAATTGGTTGCAATGGTGACGATGATGTCATAATTGGTTGCCATGGCGATGGTGATGTCATAATTGGTTGCCATGGCGATGATGATGTCATAATTGGTTGCCATGTCGACGATGATGCCTTAATACGTTCCCATGGCGATGATGTCATAATTGTTTGCCATGGCGACGATCATGCCTTAATACATTGCCATGGCGATGATGTCATAATTGGTTGCCATGGCGACGGTGATGTCATAATTGGTTGCCATAGCGACGGTGATGTCATAATTGGTTGCCATGGCGACGATGATGCCTTAATACGTTGCCATGGCGACGGTGATATCATAATTGGTTGCCATGGCGACGGAGATGTCATAATTGGTTGCCATGGCGACGGTGATGTCATAATTGGTTGCCATGGCGACGATGATGCCTTAATACGTTGCCATGGTGATGATGTCATAATTGGTTGCCATGGCGACGGTGATGTCATAATTGGCTGCCATGGCGACGGTGATGTCATAATTGGTTGCCATGGCGATGATGTCATAATTGGTTGCCATGGCGACGGTGATGTCATAATTTGTTGCCATGGCGACGATGATGCCTTAATACGTTGCCATGGCGATGATGTCATAATTGGTTGCCATGGCGACAATGATGCCTTAATACGTTGCCATGGCAACGGTGATGTCATAATTGGTTGCCTTTTCGACGATGATGCCTTAATACGTTGCCATGGCGATGATGTCATAATTGGTTGCCATGGCGACGGTGATGTCATAATTGGTTGCCATGGCGACGGTGATGTCATAATTGGTTGCCATGGCGACTATAATGTCATAATTGGTTGCCATGGCGACGATGATGCCTTAATACGTTGACATGGCGATGATGTCATAATTGGTTGCCATGGCGACGGTGATGTCATAATTGGTTTCCATGGCGACGATGATGCCTTAATACGTTGCATGGCGATGATGTCATAATTGGTTGCCATGGCAAAGATGATGCCTTAATACGTTGCCATGGCGACGGTGATGTCATAATTTGTTGCCATGGTGATGATGTCATGCCATGGCGACGGTGATGTCATAATTGGTTGCTATGGCAACGATGATGTCATAATTGGTTGCCATGGAGACTATGATGCCTTAATACGTTGACATGGCGACGGTGATATCATTGGTTGCCATGGCGACGGTGATGTCATAATTGGTTGCCATGGCGACGTTGATGTCATAATTTGTTGCCATGGCAATGATGATGTCATAATTGGTTGCCATGGCGACGGTGATGTCATAATTGGTTGCTATGGCGACAATGATGTCATAATTGGTTGCCATGGAGACGATGATGCCTTAATACGTTGCCATGGTGACGGTGATATCATAATTGGTTGCCATGGCGACGGTGATGTCATAATTGGTTGCCATGGCGACGGTGATGCCTTGATACGTTGCCATGGCGACGGTGATGTCGTAATTGGTTGCCATGGCGACGGTGATGTCATAATTGGTTGCCATGGCGACGGTGATGTCATAATTGGTTGCCATGGCGATGATGCCTTAATACGTTGCCATGGCGACGGTGATGTCATAATTGGTTGCCATGGCGACAATGATGCCTTAATACATTGCCATGGCGATGATGTCATAATTGGTTGCCATGGTGACGGTGATGTCATAATTGGTTGCCATGGCGACGATGATGCCTTAATACGTTCCCATGGCGATGATGTCATAATTGGTTGCCATGGCAACGGTGATGTCATAATTGGTTGCCATGGCGACGATGATGACTTAATACGTTGACATGGCGATGATGTCATAATTGGTTTCCATGGCGACGGTGATGTCATAATTTTTTGCCATGGCGACGGTGATGTCATAATTGGTTGCCATGGCGATGATGTCATAATTGGTTGCCATGGCGACGGTGATGTCATAATTGGTTGCCATGGCGACGATGATGCCTTAATACATTGCCATGGCGATGATGTCATAATTGGTTGCCATGGCGACGGTGATGTCATAATTGGTTGCCATGGCGACGGTGATGTCATAATTGGTTGCCATGGCAATGATGTCATAATTGGTTGCCATGGCGACGGTGATGTCATAATTGGTTGCCATGGCGACGATGATGCCTTAATACGTTGCCATGGCGATGATGTCATAATTGGTTGCCATGGCGACGGTGATGTCATAATTGGTTGCCATGGCGACGGTGATGTCATAATTGGTTGCCATGGCGACAATGATTTCATAATTGGTTGCCATAGCGACGATGATGCCTTAATACGTTGACATGGCGATGATGTCATAATTGGTTGCCATGGCGACGGTGATGTCATAATTGGTTGCCATGGCGACGATGATGCCTTAATACGTTGCCATGGCGATGATGTCATAATTGGTTGCCATGGCGACGGTGATGTCATAATTGGTTGCCATGGCGACTGTGATGTCATAATTGGTTGCCATGGCGACAATGATGTCATAATTGGTTGCCATGGCGACGATGATGCCTTAATACGTTGACATGGCGATGATGTCATAATTGGTTGCCATGGCGACGATGATGTCATAATTGGTTGCCATGGCGATTATGTCATAATTGGTTGCCATGGCGATGATGATGTCATAATTGGTTGCCATGGCGATGATGTCATAATTGGTTGCCATGGCGATGATGTCATAATTGGTTGCCATGACGATGATGTCATAATTGGTTGCCATGGTGACGATGATGCCTTAACACGTTGCCATGGCGACGGTGATGTCATAATTGGTTGCAATGGCGACGGTGATGTCATAATTGGTTGCCATGGCGACGATGATGTCTTAATAAGTTGCCATGGCGACGGTGATGTCATTATTGGTTGCCATGGCGACGGTGATATCATAACTGGTTGCCATGGTGACGATGATGTCATAATTGGTTGCCATGGCGACGATGATGCCTTAATACGTTGCCATGGCGATGATGTCATAATTGGTTTCCATGGCGACGGTGATGTCATAATTGGTTGCCATGGCGACGATGATGCCTTAATACATTGCCATGGCGACGGTGATGTCATAATTGGTTGCCATGGCGATGATGTCATACTTGGTTGCCATGGCGACGGTGATGTCATAATTGGTTGCAATGGTGACGATGATGTCATAATTGGTTGCCATGGCGATGGTGATGTCATAATTGGTTGCCATGGCGATGATGATGTCATAATTGGTTGCCATGTCGACGATGATGCCTTAATACGTTCCCATGGCGATGATGTCATAATTGTTTGCCATGGCGACGATCATGCCTTAATACATTGCCATGGCGATGATGTCATAATTGGTTGCCATGGCAACGGTGATGTCATAATTGGTTGCCATAGCGACGGTGATGTCATAATTGGTTGCCATGGCGACGATGATGCCTTAATACGTTGCCATGGCGACGGTGATATCATAATTGGTTGCCATGGCGACGGAGATGTCATAATTGGTTGCCATGGCGACGGTGATGTCATAATTGGTTGCCATGGCGACGATGATGCCTTAATACGTTGCCATGGTGATGATGTCATAATTGGTTGCCATGGCGACGGTGATGTCATAATTGGCTGCCATGGCGACGGTGATGTCATAATTGGTTGCCATGGCGATGATGTCATAATTGGTTGCCATGGCGACGGTGATGTCATAATTTGTTGCCATGGCGACGATGATGCCTTAATACGTTGCCATGGCGATGATGTCATAATTGGTTGCCATGGCGACAATGATGCCTTAATACGTTGCCATGGCAACGGTGATGTCATAATTGGTTGCCTTTTCGACGATGATGCCTTAATATGTTGCCATGGCGATGATGTCATAATTGGTTGCCATGGCGACGGTGATGTCATAATTGGTTGCCATGGCGACGGTGATGTCATAATTGGTTGCCATGGCGACAATAATGTCATAATTGGTTGCCATGGCGACGATGATGCCTTAATACGTTGACATGGCGATGATGTCATAATTGGTTGCCATGGCGACGGTGATGTCATAATTGGTTTCCATGGCGACGATGATGCCTTAATACGTTGCATGGCGATGATGTCATAATTGGTTGCCATGGCAAAGATGATGCCTTAATACGTTGCCATGGCGACGGTGATGTCATAATTTGTTGCCATGGTGATGATGTCATGCCATGGCGACGGTGATGTCATAATTGGTTGCTATGGCAACGATGATGTCATAATTGGTTGCCATGGAGACTATGATGCCTTAATACGTTGACATGGCGACGGTGATATCATTGGTTGCCATGGCGACGGTGATGTCATAATTGGTTGCCATGGCGACGTTGATGTCATAATTTGTTGCCATGGCAATGATGATGTCATAATTGGTTGCCATGGCGACGGTGATGTCATAATTGGTTGCCATGGCGACGATGATGCCTTAATACGTTCCCATGGCGATGATGTCATAATTGGTTGCCATGGCAACGGTGATGTCATAATTGGTTGCCATGGCGACGATGATGACTTAATACGTTGACATGGCGATGATGTCATAATTGGTTTCCATGGCGACGGTGATGTCATAATTTTTTGCCATGGCGACGGTGATGTCATAATTGGTTGCCATGGCGATGATGTCATAATTGGTTGCCATGGCGACGGTGATGTCATAATTGGTTGCCATGGCGACGATGATGCCTTAATACATTGCCATGGCGATGATGTCATAATTGGTTGCCATGGCGACGGTGATGTCATAATTGGTTGCCATGGCGACGGTGATGTCATAATTGGTTGCCATGGCAATGATGTCATAATTGGTTGCCATGGCGACGGTGATGTCATAATTGGTTGCCATGGCGACGATGATGCCTTAATACGTTGCCATGGCGATGATGTCATAATTGGTTGCCATGGCGACGGTGATGTCATAATTGGTTGCCATGGCGACGGTGATGTCATAATTGGTTGCCATGGCGACAATGATTTCATAATTGGTTGCCATAGCGACGATGATGCCTTAATACGTTGACATGGCGATGATGTCATAATTGGTTGCCATGGCGACGGTGATGTCATAATTGGTTGCCATGGCGACGATGATGCCTTAATACGTTGCCATGGCGATGATGTCATAATTGGTTGCCATGGCGACGGTGATGTCATAATTGGTTGCCATGGCGACTGTGATGTCATAATTGGTTGCCATGGCGACAATGATGTCATAATTGGTTGCCATGGCGACGATGATGCCTTAATACGTTGACATGGCGATGATGTCATAATTGGTTGCCATGGCGACGATGATGTCATAATTGGTTGCCATGGCGATTATGTCATAATTGGTTGCCATGGCGATGATGATGTCATAATTGGTTGCCATGGCGATGATGTCATAATTGGTTGCCATGGCGATGATGTCATAATTGGTTGCCATGACGATGATGTCATAATTGGTTGCCATGGTGACGATGATGCCTTAACACGTTGCCATGGCGACGGTGATGTCATAATTGGTTGCAATGGCGACGGTGATGTCATAATTGGTTGCCATGGCGACGATGATGTCTTAATAAGTTGCCATGGCGACGGTGATGTCATTATTGGTTGCCATGGCGACGGTGATATCATAACTGGTTGCCATGGTGACGATGATGTCATAATTGGTTGCCATGGCGACGATGATGCCTTAATACGTTGCCATGGCGATGATGTCATAATTGGTTTCCATGGCGACGGTGATGTCATAATTGGTTGCCATGGCGACGATGATGCCTTAATACATTGCCATGGCGACGGTGATGTCATAATTGGTTGCCATGGCGATGATGTCATACTTGGTTGCCATGGCGACGGTGATGTCATAATTGGTTGCAATGGTGACGATGATGTCATAATTGGTTGCCATGGCGATGGTGATGTCATAATTGGTTGCCATGGCGATGATGATGTCATAATTGGTTGCCATGTCGACGATGATGCCTTAATACGTTCCCATGGCGATGATGTCATAATTGTTTGCCATGGCGACGATCATGCCTTAATACATTGCCATGGCGATGATGTCATAATTGGTTGCCATGGCAACGGTGATGTCATAATTGGTTGCCATAGCGACGGTGATGTCATAATTGGTTGCCATGGCGACGATGATGCCTTAATACGTTGCCATGGCGACGGTGATATCATAATTGGTTGCCATGGCGACGGAGATGTCATAATTGGTTGCCATGGCGACGGTGATGTCATAATTGGTTGCCATGGCGACGATGATGCCTTAATACGTTGCCATGGTGATGATGTCATAATTGGTTGCCATGGCGACGGTGATGTCATAATTGGCTGCCATGGCGACGGTGATGTCATAATTGGTTGCCATGGCGATGATGTCATAATTGGTTGCCATGGCGACGGTGATGTCATAATTTGTTGCCATGGCGACGATGATGCCTTAATACGTTGCCATGGCGATGATGTCATAATTGGTTGCCATGGCGACAATGATGCCTTAATACGTTGCCATGGCAACGGTGATGTCATAATTGGTTGCCTTTTCGACGATGATGCCTTAATATGTTGCCATGGCGATGATGTCATAATTGGTTGCCATGGCGACGGTGATGTCATAATTGGTTGCCATGGCGACGGTGATGTCATAATTGGTTGCCATGGCGACAATAATGTCATAATTGGTTGCCATGGCGACGATGATGCCTTAATACGTTGACATGGCGATGATGTCATAATTGGTTGCCATGGCGACGGTGATGTCATAATTGGTTTCCATGGCGACGATGATGCCTTAATACGTTGCATGGCGATGATGTCATAATTGGTTGCCATGGCAAAGATGATGCCTTAATACGTTGCCATGGCGACGGTGATGTCATAATTTGTTGCCATGGTGATGATGTCATGCCATGGCGACGGTGATGTCATAATTGGTTGCTATGGCAACGATGATGTCATAATTGGTTGCCATGGAGACTATGATGCCTTAATACGTTGACATGGCGACGGTGATATCATTGGTTGCCATGGCGACGGTGATGTCATAATTGGTTGCCATGGCGACGTTGATGTCATAATTTGTTGCCATGGCAATGATGATGTCATAATTGGTTGCCATGGCGACGGTGATGTCATAATTGGTTGCTATGGCGACGATGATGTCATAATTGGTTGCCATGGAGACGATGATGCCTTAATACGTTGCCATGGTGACGGTGATATCATAATTGGTTGCCATGGCGACGGTGATGTCATAATTGGTTGCCATGGCGACGGTGATGCCTTGATACGTTGCCATGGCGACGGTGATGTCGTAATTGGTTGCCATGGCGACGGTGATGTCATAATTGGTTGCCATGGCGACGGTGATGTCATAATTGGTTGCCATGGCGATGATGCCTTAATACGTTGCCATGGCGACGGTGATGTCATAATTGGTTGCCATGGCGACAATGATGCCTTAATACATTGCCATGGCGATGATGTCATAATTGGTTGCCATGGTGACGGTGATGTCATAATTGGTTGCCATGGCGACGATGATGCCTTAATACGTTCCCATGGCGATGATGTCATAATTGGTTGCCATGGCAACGGTGATGTCATAATTGGTTGCCATGGCGACGATGATGACTTAATACGTTGACATGGCGATGATGTCATAATTGGTTTCCATGGCGACGGTGATGTCATAATTTTTTGCCATGGCGACGGTGATGTCATAATTGGTTGCCATGGCGATGATGTCATAATTGGTTGCCATGGCGACGGTGATGTCATAATTGGTTGCCATGGCGACGATGATGCCTTAATACATTGCCATGGCGATGATGTCATAATTGGTTGCCATGGCGACGGTGATGTCATAATTGGTTGCCATGGCGACGGTGATGTCATAATTGGTTGCCATGGCAATGATGTCATAATTGGTTGCCATGGCGACGGTGATGTCATAATTGGTTGCCATGGCGACGATGATGCCTTAATACGTTGCCATGGCGATGATGTCATAATTGGTTGCCATGGCGACGGTGATGTCATAATTGGTTGCCATGGCGACGGTGATGTCATAATTGGTTGCCATGGCGACAATGATTTCATAATTGGTTGCCATGGCGACGATGATGCCTTAATACGTTGACATGGCGATGATGTCATAATTGGTTGCCATGGCGACGGTGATGTCATAATTGGTTGCCATGGCGACGATGATGCCTTAATACGTTGCCATGGCGATGATGTCATAATTGGTTGCCATGGCGACGGTGATGTCATAATTGGTTGCCATGGCGACTGTGATGTCATAATTGGTTGCCATGGCGACAATGATGTCATAATTGGTTGCCATGGCGACGATGATGCCTTAATACGTTGACATGGCGATGATGTCATAATTGGTTGCCATGGTGACGGTGATGTCATAATTGGTTGCCATGGCGACGATGATGCCTTAATACGTTGCCATGGCGATGATGTCATAATTGGTTGCCATGGCGATGATGATGCCTTAATACGTTGCCATGGCGACGGTGATGTCATAATTTGTTGCCATGTCGATGATGATGTCATAATTGGTTGCCATGGCGACGGTGATGTCATAATTGGTTGCTATGGCTACGATGATGTCATAATTGGTTGCCATGGAGACTATGATGCCTTAATACGTTGCCATGGCGACGGTGATATCATTGGTTGCCATGGCTACGGTGATGTCATAATTGGTTGCCATGGCGGTGATGTCATAATTGGTTGCCATGGTGACGGTGATGTCATAATTGGTTGCCATGGCGACGATGATGCCTTAATACGTTGCCATGATGATGATGTCATAATTGGTTGCCATGGCGATGGTGATGTCATAATTGGTTGCCATGGCGATGGTGATGTCATAATTGGTTGCCATGGCGACAATAATGTCATAATTGGTTGCCATGGCGACGATGATGCCTTAATACGTTGACATGGCGATGATGTCATAATTGGTTGCCATGGCGACGGTGATGTCATAATTGGTTTCCATGGCGACGATGATGCCTTAATACGTTGCATGGCGATGATGTCATAATTGGTTGCCATGGCAAAGATGATGCCTTAATACGTTGCCATGGCGACGGTGATGTCATAATTTGTTGCCATGGTGATGATGATGTCATACCATGGCGACGGTGATGTCATAATTGGTTGCCATGGCGACGATGATGTCATAATTGGTTGCCATGGAGACGATGATGCCTTAATACGTTGCCATGGCGATGATGTCATAAATGGTTGCCATGGCGACGGTGATGTCATAATTGATTGCCATGGCGACGATTATGCCTTAATACGTTGCCATGGCGATGATGTCATAATTGGTTGCCATGGCGACGGTGATGTCATAATTGGTTGCCATGGCGACGGTGATGTCATAATTGGTTGCCATGGCGACAATGATGTCATAATTGGTTGCCATGGCGACGATGATGCCTTAATATGTTGCCATGGCGATGATGTCATAATTGGTTGCCATGGCGACGGTGATGTCATAATTGGTTGCCATGGTGACGGTGATGTCATAATTGGTTGCCATGGCGACAATGATGTCATAATTGGTTGCCATGGTGACGATGATGCCTTAATACGTTGCCATGGCGATGATGTCATAATTGGTTGCCATGGCGACGGTGATGTCATAATTGGTTGCCATGGCGACGATGATGCCTTAATACGTTGCCATGGCGATGATGTCATAATTGGTTGCCATGGTGACGGTGATGTAATAATTGGTTGCCATGGCGATGTTGATGTCATAATTCTTTGCCATGGCGACAATGATGTCATGATTGGTTGCCATGGCGACGATGATGCCTTAATACGTTGCCATGGCGACGATGATGCCTTAATATGTTGCCATGGCGACGGTGATGTCATAATTGGTTGCCATGGCGACGGTGATGTCATAATTGGTTGCATTGGCGACGGTGATGTCATAATTGGTTGCCATGACGATGATGATGTCATAATTGGTTGCCATGGCGATGATGTCATAATTGGTTGCCATGGCGACGGTGATGTCATAATTGGTTGCCATGGCGACGATGATGCCTTAATACGTTGCCATGGCGACGGTGATGTCATAATTGGTTGCCATGGCGACGATGATGCCTTAATACGTTGCCATGGCGATGATGTCATAATTGGTTGCCATGGCGACGGTGATGTCAGAATTGGTTGCCATGGCGACGATGATGCCTTAATACGTTGCCATGGCGATGATGTCATAATTGGTTGCCATGGCGACGATGATGCCTTAATACTTTGCCATGGTGACTGTGATGTCATAGTTTGTTGCCATGGCGATGATGATGTCATAATTGTTTGCCATGGCGACGGTGATGTCATAATTGGTTGCCATGGCGACGGTGATGTCATAATTGGTTGCCATGGCGACGATGATGCCTTAATACGTTGCCATGGCGATGATGTCATAATTGGTTGCCATGGCGACGGTGATGTCATAATTGGTTGCCATGGCGACGGTGATGTCATAATTGGTTGCCATGGCGACAATGATTTCATAAATGGTTGCCATGGCGACGATGATGCCTTAATACGTTGACATGGCGATGATGTCATAATTGGTTGCCATGGCAACGGTGATGTCATAATTGGTTGCCATGGCGACGGTTATGTCATAATTGTCTGCCATGGCGACAATGATGTCATAATTGGTTGCCATGGCGACGATGATGCCTTAATACGTTGACATGGCGATGATGTCATAATTGGTTGCCATGGTGACGGTGATGTCATAATTGGTTGCCATTGCGACGATGATGCCTTAATACGTTGCCATGGCGATTATGTCATAATTGGTTGCCATGGAGATGATGATGCCTTAATACATTGCCATGGCGACGGTGATGTCATAATTTGTTGCCATGTCGATGATGATGTCATAATTGGTTGCCATGGCGACGGTGATGTCATAATTGGTTGCTATGGCGACGATGATGTCATAATTGGTTGCCATGGAGACTATGATGCCTTAATACGTTGCCATGGCGACGGTGATATCATTGGTTGCCATGGCTACGGTGATGTCATAATTGGTTGCCATGGCGGTGATGTCATAATTGGTTGCCATGGCGACGGTAATGTCATAATTGGTTGCCATGGCGACGATGATGCCTTAATACGTTGCCATGGCGATGATGTCATAATTGGTTGCCATGGTGACGGTGATGTCATAACTGGTTGCCATGGCGACGATGATGCCTTGATACGTTGCCATGGCGATGATGTCATAATTGGTTGCCATGGCAACGGTGATGTCATAATTGGTTGCCATGGCGACGATGATGCCTTAATACGTTGACATGGCGATGATGTCATAATTGGTTGCCATGGCGACGGTGATGTCATAATTTTTTGCCATGGCGACGGTGATGTCATAATTGGTTGCCATGGCGATAATGTCATAATTGGTTGCCATGGCGACGGTGATGTCATAATTGGTTGCCATGGCGACGATGATGCCTTAATACGTTGCCATGGCGATGATGTCATAATTGGTTGCCATGGCGACGGTGATGTCATAATTGGTTGCCATGGCGACTGTGATGTCATAATTGGTTGCCATGGCGACAATGATTTCATAATTGGTTGCCATGGCGACGATGATGCCTTAATACGTTGACATGGCGATGATGTCATAATTGGTTGCCATGGCGACGCTGATGTCACAATTGGTTGCCATGGCGACGATGATGCCTTAATACGTTGCCATGGCGATGATGTCATAATTGGTTGCCATGGCGACGGTGATGTCATAATTGGTTGCCATGGCGACGGTGATGTCATACTTGGTTGCCATGGCGACAATGATGTCATAATTGGTTGCCATGGCGACGATGATGCCTTAATACGTTGACAAGGCGATGATTTCATAATTGGTTGCCATGGCGACGGTGATGTCATAATTGGTTGCCATGGCGACGATGATGCCTTAATACGTTGCCATGGCGATGATGTCATAATTGGTTGCCATGGCGATGATGATGCCTTAATACGTTGCCATGGCGACGGTGATGTCATAATTTGTTGCCATGGCGATGATGATGTCATAATTGGTTGCCATGGCGATGGTGATGTCATAATTGGTTGCTATGGTGACGATGATGTCATAATTGGTTGCCATGGAGACTATGATGCCTTAGTACGTTGCCATGGCGACGGTGATATCATTGGTTGCCATGGCGACGGTGATGTCATAATTAGTTGCCATGGCGATGATGTCATAATTGGTTGCCATGGCGACGGTGATGTCATAATTGGTTGCCATGGCGACGATGATGCCTTAATACGTTGCCATGGTGATGATGTCATAATTGGTTGCCATGGCGATGGTGATGTCATAATTGGTTGCCATGGCGACGGTGATGTCATAATTGGTTGCCATGGCGACAATGATGTCATAATTGGTTGCCATGGCGACGATGATGCCTTAATACGTTGACATGGCGATGATGTCATAATTGGTTGCCATGGCGACGGTGATGTCATAATTGGTTTCCATGGCGACGATGATGCCTTAATACGTTGCATGGCGATGATGTCATAATTGGTTGCCATGGCAAAGATGATGCCTTAATACGTTGCCATGGCGACGGTGATGTCATAATTTGTTGCCATGGCGATGGTGATGTCATAATTGGTTGCCATGGCGACGGTGATTTCATAATTGGTTGCTCTGGCGACGATGATGTCATAATTGGTTGCCATGGAGATGATGATGCCTTAATACGTTGCCATGTCGATTATGTCATAAATGGTTGCCATGGCGACGGTGATGTCATAATTGGTTGCCATGGCGACGATTATGCCTTAATACGTTGCCATGGCGATGATGTCATAATTGGTTGCCATGGCGATGGTGAAGTCATAATTGGTTGCCATGGCGACGGTGATGTCACAATTGGTTGCCATGGCGACAATGATGTCATAATTGGTTGCCATGGCGACGATGATGCCTTAATACGTTGCCATGGCGATGATGTCATAATTGGTTGCCATGGCGACGGTGATGTCATAATTGGTTGCCATGGCGACGGTGATGTCATAATTGGTTGCCATGGCGATGATGTCATAATTTGTTGCCATGGCGACGGTGATGTCATAATTGGTTACCATGGCGACGATGATGCCTTAATACATTGCCATGGCGATGATGCCTTAATACATTGCCATGGCGATGATGTCATAATTGGTTGCCATGGCGACGGTGATGTCATAATTGGTTGCCATGGCGACGATGATGCCTTAATACGTTGCCATGGCGATGATGTCATAATTGGTTGCCATGGCGACGATCATGCCTTAATACGTTGCCATGGCGATGATGTCATAATTGGTTGCCATGGCGACGGTGATGTCATAATTAGTTGCCATAGCGACGGTGATGTCATAATTGGTTGCCATGGCGACGATGATGCCTTAATACGTTGCCATGGCGACGGTGATATCATAATTGGTTGCCATGGTGACGGTGATGTCATAATTGGTTGCCATGGCGACGGTGATGTCATAATTGGTTGCCATGGCGACGATGATGCCTTAATACGATGCCATGGCGATGATGTCATATTTGGTTGCCATGGCGATGGTGATGTCATAATTGGTTGCCATGGCGACGTGATGTCATAATTGGTTGCCATGGCGATGATGTCATAATTGGTTGCCATGGCGACGGTGATGTCATAATTGGTTGCCATGGCGACGATGATGCCTTAATATGTTGCCATGGCGATGATGTCATAATTGGTTGCCATGGCGACGATGATGCCTTAATACGTTGCCATGGCAACGGTGATGTCATAATTGGTTGACATGGCGACTATGATGCCTTAATACGTTGCCATGGCGATGATGTCATAATTGGTTGCCATGGCGACGGTGATGTCATAATTGGTTAACATGGCGACGGTAATGTCATAATTGGTTGACATGGCGATGATGTCATAATTGGTTGCCATGGCGATGATGATGCTTTAATACGTTGCCATGGCGACGATGAAGTCATATTTGGTTGCCATGGCGACGATGATGTCATAATTGGTTGCCATGGCGATTATGTCATAATTGGTTGCCATGGCGATGATGATGTCATAATTGGTTGCCATGGCGATGATGTCATAATTGGTTGCCATGGCGATGATGTCATAATTGGTTGCCATGACGATGATGTCATAATTGGTTGCCATGGTGACGATGATGCCTTGACACGTTGCCATGGCGACGGTGATGTCATAATTGGTTGCAATGGCGACGGTGATGTCATAATTGGTTGCCATGGCGACGATGATGTCTTAATACGTTGCCATGGCGACGGTGATGTCATTATTGGTTGCCATGGCGACGGTGATATCATAATTGGTTGCCATGGTGACGATGATGTCATAATTGGTTGCCATGGCGACGATGATGCCTTAATACGTTGCCATGGCGATGATGTCATAATTGGTTTCCATGGCGACGGTGATGTCATAATTGGTTGCCATGGCGACGATGATGCCTTAATACATTGCCATGGCGACGGTGATGTCATAATTGGTTGCCATGGCGATGATGTCATACTTGGTTGCCATGGCGACGGTGATGTCATAATTGGTTGCAATGGTGACGATGATGTCATAATTGGTTGCCATGGCGATGGTGATGTCATAATTGGTTGCCATGGCGATGATGATGTCATAATTGGTTGCCATGTCGACGATGATGCCTTAATACGTTCCCATGGCGATGATGTCATAATTGTTTGCCATGGCGACGATCATGCCTTAATACATTGCCATGGCGATGATGTCATAATTGGTTGCCATGGCGACGGTGATGTCATAATTGGTTGCCATAGCGACGGTGATGTCATAATCGGTTGCCATGGCGACGATGATGCCTTAATACGTTGCCATGGCGACGGTGATATCATAATTGGTTGCCATGGCGACGGAGATGTCATAATTGGTTGCCATGGCGACGGTGATGTCATAATTGGTTGCCATGGCGACGATGATGCCTTAATACGTTGCCATGGTGATGATGTCATAATTGGTTGCCATGGCGACGGTGATGTCATAATTGGCTGCCATGGCGACGGTGATGTCATAATTGGTTGCCATGGCGATGATGTCATAATTGGTTGCCATGGCGACGGTGATGTCATAATTTGTTGCCATGGCGACGATGATGCCTTAATACGTTGCCATGGCGATGATGTCATAATTGGTTGCCATGGCGACAATGATGCCTTAATACGTTGCCATGGCAACGGTGATGTCATAATTGGTTGCCTTTTCGACGATGATGCCTTAATACGTTGCCATGGCGATGATGTCATAATTGGTTGCCATGGCGACGGTGATGTCATAATTGGTTGCCATGGCGACGGTGATGTCATAATTGGTTGCCATGGCGACAATAATGTCATAATTGGTTGCCATGGCGACGATGATGCCTTAATACGTTGACATGGCGATGATGTCATAATTGGTTGCCATGGCGACGGTGATGTCATAATTGGTTTCCATGGCGACGATGATGCCTTAATACGTTGCATGGCGATGATGTCATAATTGGTTGCCATGGCAAAGATGATGCCTTAATACGTTGCCATGGCGACGGTGATGTCATAATTTGTTGCCATGGTGATGATGTCATGCCATGGCGACGGTGATGTCATAATTGGTTGCTATGGCAACGATGATGTCATAATTGGTTGCCATGGAGACTATGATGCCTTAATACGTTGACATGGCGACGGTGATATCATTGGTTGCCATGGCGACGGTGATGTCATAATTGATTGCCATGGCGACGTTGATGTCATAATTTGTTGCCATGGCAATGATGATGTCATAATTGGTTGCCATGGCGACGGTGATGTCATAATTGGTTGCTATGGCGACGATGATGTCATAATTGGTTGCCATGGAGACGATGATGCCTTAATACGTTGCCATGGTGACGGTGATATCATAATTGGTTGCCATGGCGACGGTGATGTCATAATTGGTTGCCATGGCGACGGTGATGCCTTGATACGTTGCCATGGCGACGGTGATGTCGTAATTGGTTGCCATGGCGACGGTGATGTCATAATTGGTTGCCATGGCGACGGTGATGTCATAATTGGTTGCCATGGCGATGATGCCTTAATACGTTGCCATGGCGACGGTGATGTCATAATTGGTTGCCATGGCGACAATGATGCCTTAATACATTGCCATGGCGATGATGTCATAATTGGTTGCCATGGTGACGGTGATGTCATAATTGGTTGCCATGGCGACGATGATGCCTTAATACGTTCCCATGGCGATGATGTCATAATTGGTTGCCATGGCAACGGTGATGTCATAATTGGTTGCCATGGCGACGATGATGACTTAATACGTTGACATGGCGATGATGTCATAATTGGTTTCCATGGCGACGGTGATGTCATAATTTTTTGCCATGGCGACGGTGATGTCATAATTGGTTGCCATGGCGATGATGTCATAATTGGTTGCCATGGCGACGGTGATGTCATAATTGGTTGCCATGGCGACGATGATGCCTTAATACATTGCCATGGCGATGATGTCATAATTGGTTGCCATGGCGACGGTGATGTCATAATTGGTTGCCATGGCGACGGTGATGTCATAATTGGTTGCCATGGCAATGATGTCATAATTGGTTGCCATGGCGACGGTGATGTCATAATTGGTTGCCATGGCGACGATGATGCCTTAATACGTTGCCATGGCGATGATGTCATAATTGGTTGCCATGGCGACGGTGATATCATAATTGGTTGCCATGGCGACGATGATGCCTAAATACATTGCCATGGCGATGATGTCATAATTGGTTGCCATGGCGACGGTGATGCCATAATTGGTTGCCATGGCGACGGTGATGTCATAATTGGTTGCCATGGCGATGATGTCATAATTGGTTGCCATGGCGACGGTGATGTCATAATTGGTTGCCATGGCGATGATGATGCCTTAATACGTTGCCATGGCGACGGTTATGTCATAATTTGTTGCCATGGCGATGATGATGTCATAATTGGTTGCCATGGCGATAGTGATGTCATAATTGGTTGCCATGGCGACGGTGATGTCATAATTGGTTGCCATGGCGACAATGATGTCATAACTGGTTGCCATGGCGACGATGATGCCTTAATACGTTGACATGGCGATGATGTCATAATTGGTTGCCATGGCGACGGTGATGTCATAATTGGTTTCCATGGCGACGATGATGCCTTAATACGTTGCATGGCGATGATGTCATAATTGGTTGCCATGGCAAAGATGATGCCTTAATACGTTGCCATGGCGACGGTGATGTCATAATTTGTTGCCATGGCGATGATGATGTCATAATTGGTTGCCATGGCGACGGTGATGTCATAATTGGTTGCTATGGCGACGATGATGTCATAATTGGTTGCCATGGAGACGATGATGCCTTAATACGTTGCCATGGCGATGATGTCATAAATGGTTGCCATGGCGACGGTGATGTCATAATTGGTTGCCATGGCAACGATTATGCCTTAATACGTTGCCACGGTGATGATGTCATAATTGGTTGCCATGGCGACGGTGATGTCATAATTGGTTGCCATGGCGACGGTGATGTCATAATTGGTTGCCATGGCGACAATGATGTCATAATTGGTTGCCATGGCGACGATGATGCCTTAATACGTTGCCATGGCGATGATGTCATAATTGGTTGCCATGGCGACGGTGATGTCATAATTGGTTGCCATGGCGACGGTGATGTCATAATTGGTTGCCATGGCGATGATGTCATAATTTGTTGCCATGGCGACGATGATGTCATAATTGGTTGCCATGGCGACGATGATGCCTTAATACATTGCCATGGCGATGATGTCATAATTGGTTGCCATGGTGACGGTGATGTCATAATTGGTTGCCATGGCGACGATGATGCCTTAATACGTTGCCATGGCGATGATGTCATAATTGGTTGCCACGGCGACGATCATGCCTTAATACGTTGCCATGGCGATGATGTCATAATTGGTTGCCATGGCGACGGTGATGTCATAATTAGTTGCCATAGCGACGGTGATGTCACAATTGGTTGCCATGGCGACGATGATGCCTTAATACGTTGCCATGGCGACGGTGATATCATAATTGGTTGCCATGGTGACGGTGATGTCATAATTGGTTGCCATGGCGACGGTGATGTCATAATTGGTTGCCATGGCGACGATGATGCCTTAATACGTTGCCATGGCGATGATGTCATAATTGGTTGCCATGGCGATGGTGATGTCATAATTGGTTGCCATGGCGACGATGATGCCTTAATACGTTGCCATGGCGATGATGTCATAATTGGTTGCCATGGCGAAGGTGATGTCATAATTGGTTAACATGGCGACGGTAATGTCATAATTGGTTGACATGGCGATGATGTCATGTTTGGTTGCCATGGCGACGGTGATGTCATAATTGGTTGCCATGGCGACGATGATGCCTTAATACGTTGTCATGGAGATGATATCATAATTGGTTGCCATGGCGACAGTGATGTCATAATTGGTTGCCATGGCGACGATGATGCCTTAATACGTTGCCATGGCGATGATGTCATAATTGGTTGCCATGGCGACGATCATGCCTTAATACGTTGCCATGGCGATGATGTCATAATTGGTTGCCTTGGCGACGTGATGTCATAATTTGTTGCCATGGCGATGGTGATGTCATAATTGGTTGCCATGGCGACGATGATGCCTTAATACGTTGCCATGGCGACGGTGATGTCATAATTCATTTGCCATGGCGACGGTGATGTCATAATTGGTTGCCGTGGACACGGTGATGTCATAATTAGTTGCCATGGCGACGGTGATGTCATAATTGGTTGCCATGACGATGATGATGTCATAATTGGTTGCCATGGCTATGATATCATAATTGGTTGCCATGGCGATGATGTCATAATTGGTCGCCATGGCGATTATGTCATAATTGGTTGCCATGGTGATTAAGTCATAATTGGTTGCCATGGCGATGATGTCATATTAGGTTGCCATGGCGACGGTGATGTCATAATTGGTTGCCATGGCGATGATGTCATAATTGGTTGCCATGGCGACGGTGATGTCATAATTGGTTGCCATGGCGATGATGCCTTAATACGTTTCAATGGCGACGGTGATGTCATAATTGGTTGCCATGGCGACGATGATGTCATAATTGGTTGCCATGGCGACGATGATGTCATAATTGGTTGCCATGGCGACGATGCTGCCTTAATACGTTGCCATGGCGATGATGTCATAATTGGTTGCCATGGCGATGATGATGTCATAATTGGTTGCCATGGCGATGATGATGTCATAATTGGTTGCCATGGCGATGATGATGTCATAATTGGTTGCCATGGCGATGATGTCATAATTGGTTGACATGACGATGATGTCATAATTGGTTGCCATGGTGACGATGATGCCTTAACACGTTGCCATGGCGACGGTGATGTCATAATTGGTTGCCATGGCGACGGTGATGTCATAATTGGTTGCCATGGCGACGATGATGTCTTAATACGTTGCCATGGCGATGATGTCATTATTGGTTGCCATGGCGACGGTGATATCATAATTGGTTGCCATGGCAACGATGATGTCATAATTGGTTGCCATGGCAACGATGATGCCTTAATACGTTGCCATGGCGATGATGTCATAATTGGTTGCCATGGCGACGGTGATGTCATAATTGGTTGCCATGGCGACGATGATGCCTTAATACGTTGACATGGCGACGGTGATGTCATAATTGGTTGCCATGGCGATGATGTCATACTTGGTTGCCATGGCGACGGTGATGTCATAATTGGTTGCAATGGCGACGATGATGTCATAATTGGTTGCCATGGCGACGGTGATGTCATAATTGGTTGCCATGGCGATGATGATGTCATAATTGGTTGCCATGGTGACGATGATGCCTTAATACGTTGCCATAGCGATGATGTCATAATTGGTTGCCATGGCGACGATCATGCCTTAATACGTTGCCATGGCGATGATGTCATAATTAGGTTGCCATGGCGACGGTGATGTCATAATTGGTTGCCATAGCGACGGTGATGTCATAATTGGTTGCCATGGCGACGATGATGCCTTAATACGTTGCCATGGCGACGGTGATATCATAATTGGTTGCCATGGCGACGGTGATGTCATAATTGGTTGCCATGGCGACGGTGATGTCATAATTGGTTGCCATGGCGACGATGATGCCTTAATACGTTGCCATGGCGATGATGTCATAATTGGTTGCCATGGCGACGGTGATGTCATAATTGGTTGCCATGGTGACGGTGATGTCATAATTGGTTGCCATGGCGATGATGTCATAATTGGTTGCCATGGCGACGGTGATGTCATAATTGGTTGCCATGGCGACGATGATGCCTTAATACGTTGCCATGGCGATGATGTCATAATTGGTTGCCATGGCGACAATGATGCCTTAATACGTTGCCATGGCAACGGTGATGTCATAATTGGTTGCCATGGCGACGATGATGCCTTAATACGATGCCATGGCGATGATGTCATAATTGGTTGCCATGGCGACGGTGATGTCATAATTGGTTGCCATGGCGACGATGATGCCTTAATACGTTGCCATGGCGACGGTGATGTCATAATTGGTTGCCATGGCGACGGTGATGTCATAATTTGTTGCCATGGCGACGGTGATGTCATAATTGGTTGCTATGGTGACGATGATGTCATAATTGGTTGCCATGGAGACGATGATGCCTTAATACGTTGCCATGGCGACGGTGATATCATAATTGGTTGCCATGGCGACGATGATGCCTTAATACGTTGCCATGGCGACGGTGATATCATAATTGGTTGCCATGGTGACGGTGATGTCATAATTGGTTGCCATGGCGACGGTGATGCCTTGATACGTTGCCATGGCGACGGTGATGTCGTAATTGGTTGCCATGGTGACGGTGATGTCATAATTGGTTGCCATGGCGACGGTGATGTCATAATTGGTTGCCATGGCGATGATGCCTTAATACGTTGCCATGGTGACGGTGATGTCATAATTGGTCGTCATGCATGACGCCACTGCAGCTAGGCGTGGGAGCGCCGCTATCTAGCACCACTGCACCAGCCATCTTTCTTGGGCTATTCTCTTGGGAGTTCTGTTCTTCCTTATTCAAAGATCCGAATTTCAATTCAGCGATAAAAGTGATAAAGGCTCGGATTGAGCCGAAACGTCGTATTAAATTATATCGCTTCTACTTCGTGCTATATATACTTGTTTGGCTCCCACATGTTTTGTATATAATAAAAATAAGCACTTATTGCATATAGAAACCCCTCTGAGTGTGCGGTGAATTATATTATTATTGGTAATAGGACCTAAAGGTCTGTTACACCTGCACCTCGCTATTGGACTTGAGTGCACGCTAACCTCCTGGTTATAATTGGTTGCCATGGCAACGGTGATGTCATAATTGGTTGCCATGGCGACGATGATGCCTTAATACGTTGACATGGCGATGATGTCATAATTGGTTTCCATGGCGACGGTGATGTCATAATTTTTTGCCATGGCGACGGTGATGTCATAATTGGTTGCCATGGCGATGATGTCATAATTGGTTGCCATGGCGACAATGATGCCTTAATACATTGCCATGGCAATGATGTCATAATTGGTTGCCATGGCGACGGTGATGTCATAATTGGTTGCCATGGAGACGGTGATGTCATAATTGGTTGCCATGGCAATGATGTCATAATTGGTTGCCATGGCGACGGTGATGTCATAATTGGTTACCATGGCGACGATGATGCCTTAATACGTTGCCATGGCGATGATGTCATAATTGGTTGCCATGGCGACGGTGATGTCATAATTGGTTGCCATGGCGACGGTGATGTCATAATTGGTTGCCATGGCGACAATGATTTCATAAATGGTTGCCATGGCGACGATGATGCCTTAATACGTTGACATGGCGATGATGTCATAATTGGTTGCCATGGCAACGGTGATGTCATAATTGGTTGCCATGGCGACGGTTATGTCATAATTGGCTGCCATGGCGACAATGATGTCATAATTGGTTGCCATGGCGACGATGATGCCTTAATACGTTGACATGGCGATGATGTCATAATTGGTTGCCATGGTGACGGTGATGTCATAATTGGTTGCCATTGCGACGATGATGCCTTAATACGTTGCCATGGCGATTATGTCATAATTGGTTGCCATGGAGATGATGATGCCTTAATACATTGCCATGGCGACGGTGATGTCATAATTTGTTGCCATGTCGATGATGATGTCATAATTGGTTGCCATGGCGACGGTGATGTCATAATTGGTTGCTATGGCGACGATGATGTCATAATTGGTTGCCATGGAGACTATGATGCCTTAATACGTTGCCATGGCGACGGTGATATCATTGGTTGCCATGGCTACGGTGATGTCATAATTGGTTGCCATGGCGGTGATGTCATAATTTTTTGCCATGGCGACGGTAATGTCATAATTGGTTGCCATGGCGATGATGATGCCTTAATACGTTGCCATGGCGATGATATCATAATTGGTTGCCATGGTGACGGTGATGTCATAACTGGTTGCCATGGCGACGATGATGCCTTGATACGTTGCCATGGCGATGATGTCATAATTGGTTGCCATGGCAACGGTGATGTCATAATTGGTTGCCATGGCGACGATGATGCCTTAATACGTTGACATGGCGATGATGTCATAATTGGTTGCCATGGCGACGGTGATGTCATAATTTTTTGCCATGGCGACGGTGATGTCATAATTGGTTGCCATGGCGATAATGTCATAATTGGTTGCCATGGCGACGGTGATGTCATAATTGGTTGCCATGGCGACGATGATGCCTTAATACGTTGCCATGGCGATGATGTCATAATTGGTTGCCATGGCGACGGTGATGTCATAATTGGTTGCCATGGCGACTGTGATGTCATAATTGGTTGCCATGGCGACAATGATTTCATAATTGGTTGCCATGGCGACGATGATGCCTTAATACGTTGACATGGCGATGATGTCATAATTGGTTGCCATGGCGACGCTGATGTCACAATTGGTTGCCATGGCGACGATGATGCCTTAATACGTTGCCATGGCGATGATGTCATAATTGGTTGCCATGGCGACGGTGATGTCATAATTGGTTGCCATGGCGACGGTGATGTCATAATTGGTTGCCATGGCGACAATGATGTCATAATTGGTTGCCATGGCGACGATGATGCCTTAATACGTTGACAAGGCGATGATTTCATAATTGGTTGCCATGGCGACGGTGATGTCATAATTGGTTGCCATGGCGACGATGATGCCTTAATACGTTGCCATGGCGATGATGTCATAATTGGTTGCCATGGCGATGATGATGCCTTAATACGTTGCCATGGCGACGGTGATGTCATAATTTGTTGCCATGGCGATGATGATGTCATAATTGGTTGCCATGGCGATGGTGATGTCATAATTGGTTGCTATGGCGACGATGATGTCATAATTGGTTGCCATGGAGACTATGATGCCTTAATACGTTGCCATGGCGACGGTGATATCATTGGTTGCCATGGCGACGGTGATGTCATAATTAGTTGCCATGGCGATGATGTCATAATTGGTTGCCATGGCGACGGTGATGTCATAATTGGTTGCCATGGCGACGATGATGCCTTAATACGTTGCCATGGTGATGATGTCATAATTGGTTGCCATGGCGATGGTGATGTCATAATTGGTTGCCATGGCGACGGTGATGTCATAATTGGTTGCCATGGCGACAATGATGTCATAATTGGTTGCCATGGCGACGATGATGCCTTAATACGTTGACATGGCGATGATGTCATAATTGGTTGCCATGGCGACGGTGATGTCATAATTGGTTTCCATGGCGACGATGATGCCTTAATACGTTGCATGGCGATTATGTCATAATTGGTTGCCATGGCAAAGATGATGCCTTAATACGTTGCCATGGCGACGGTGATGTCATAATTTGTTGCCATGGCGATGGTGATGTCATAATTGGTTGCCATGGCGACGGTGATTTCATAATTGGTTGCTCTGGCGACGATGATGTCATAATTGGTTGCCATGGAGATGATGATGCCTTAATACGTTGCCATGTCGATTATGTCATAAATGGTTGCCATGGCGACGGTGATGTCATAATTGGTTGCCATGGCGACGATTATGCCTTAATACGTTGCCATGGCGATGATGTCATAATTGGTTGCCATGGCGATGGTGAAGTCATAATTGGTTGCCATGGCGACGGTGATGTCACAATTGGTTGCCATGGCGACAATGATGTCATAATTGGTTGCCATGGCGACGATGATGCCTTAATACGTTGCCATGGCGATGATGTCATAATTGGTTGCCATGGCGACGGTGATGTCATAATTGGTTGCCATCGCGACGGTGATGTCATAATTGGTTGCCATGGCGATGATGTCATAATTTGTTGCCATGGCGACGGTGATGTCATAATTGGTTACCATGGCGACGATGATGCCTTAATACATTGCCATGGCGATGATGCCTTAATACATTGCCATGGCGATGATGTCATAATTGGTTGCCATGGCGACGGTGATGTCATAATTGGTTGCCATGGCGACGATGATGCCTTAATACGTTGCCATGGCGATGATGTCATAATTGGTTGCCATGGCGACGATCATGCCTTAATACGTTGCCATGGCGATGATGTCATAATTGGTTGCCATGGCGACGGTGATGTCATAATTAGTTGCCATAGCGACGGTGATGTCATAATTGGTTGCCATGGCGACGATGATGCCTTAATACGTTGCCATGGCGACGGTGATATCATAATTGGTTGCCATGGTGACGGTGATGTCATAATTTGTTGCCATGGCGACGGTGATGTCATAATTGGTTGCCATGGCGACGATGATGCCTTAATACGTTGCCATGGCGATGATGTCATATTTGGTTGCCATGGCGATGGTGATGTCATAATTGGTTGCCATGGCGACGTGATGTCATAATTGGTTGCCATGGCGATGATGTCATAATTGGTTGCCATGGCGACGGTGATGTCATAATTGGTTGCCATGGCGACGATGATGCCTTAATATGTTGCCATGGCGATGATGTCATAATTGGTTGCCATGGCGACGATGATGCCTTAATACGTTGCCATGGCAACGGTGATGTCATAATTGGTTGACATGGCGACTATGATGCCTTAATACGTTGCCATGGCGATGATGTCATAATTGGTTGCCATGGCGACGGTGATGTCATAATTGGTTAACATGGCGACGGTAATGTCATAATTGGTTGACATGGCGATGATGTCATAATTGGTTGCCATGGCGATGATGATGCTTTAATACGTTGCCATGGCGACGATGAAGTCATAATTGGTTGCCATGGCGACGATGATGTCATAATTGGTTGCCATGGCGATTATGTCATAATTGGTTGCCATGGCGATGATGATGTCATAATTGGTTGCCATGGCGATGATGTCATAATTGGTTGCCATGGCGATGATGTCATAATTGGTTGCCATGACGATGATGTCATAATTGGTTGCCATGGTGACGATGATGCCTTAACACGTTGCCATGGCGACGGTGATGTCATAATTGGTTGCAATGGCGACGGTGATGTCATAATTGGTTGCCATGGCGACGATGATGTCTTAATACGTTGCCATGGCGACGGTGATGTCATTATTGGTTGCCATGGCGACGGTGATATCATAACTGGTTGCCATGGTGACGATGATGTCATAATTGGTTGCCATGGCGACGATGATGCCTTAATACATTGCCATGGCGATGATGTCATAATTGGTTTCCATGGCGACGGTGATGTCATAATTGGTTGCCATGGCGACGATGATGCCTTAATACATTGCCATGGCGACGGTGATGTCATAATTGGTTGCCATGGCGATGATGTCATACTTGGTTGCCATGGCGACGGTGATGTCATAATTGGTTGCAATGGTGACGATGATGTCATAATTGGTTGCCATGGCGATGGTGATGTCATAATTGGTTGCCATGGCGATGATGATGTCATAATTGGTTGCCATGTCGACGATGATGCCTTAATACGTTCCCATGGCGATGATGTCATAATTGTTTGCCATGGCGACGATCATGCCTTAATACATTGCCATGGCGATGATGTCATAATTGGTTGCCATGGCGACGGTGATGTCATAATTGGTTGCCATAGCGACGGTGATGTCATAATTGGTTGCCATGGCGACGATGATGCCTTAATACGTTGCCATGGCGACGGTGATATCATAATTGGTTGCCATGGCGACGGAGATGTCATAATTGGTTGCCATGGCGACGGTGATGTCATAATTGGTTGCCATGGCGACGATGATGCCTTAATACGTTGCCATGGTGATGATGTCATAATTGGTTGCCATGGCGACGGTGATGTCATAATTGGCTGCCATGGCGACGGTGATGTCATAATTGGTTGCCATGGCGATGATGTCATAATTGGTTGCCATGGCGACGGTGATGTCATAATTTGTTGCCATGGCGACGATGATGCCTTAATACGTTGCCATGGCGATGATGTCATAATTGGTTGCCATGGCGACAATGATGCCTTAATACGTTGCCATGGCAACGGTGATGTCATAATTGGTTGCCTTTTCGACGATGATGCCTTAATACGTTGCCATGGCGATGATGTCATAATTGGTTGCCATGGCGACGGTGATGTCATAATTGGTTGCCATGGCGACGGTGATGTCATAATTGGTTGCCATGGCGACAATAATGTCATAATTGGTTGCCATGGCGACGATGATGCCTTAATACGTTGACATGGCGATGATGTCATAATTGGTTGCCATGGCGACGGTGATGTCATAATTGGTTTCCATGGCGACGATGATGCCTTAATACGTTGCATGGCGATGATGTCATAATTGGTTGCCATGGCAAAGATGATGCCTTAATACGTTGCCATGGCGACGGTGATGTCATAATTTGTTGCCATGGTGATGATGTCATGCCATGGCGACGGTGATGTCATAATTGGTTGCTATGGCAACGATGATGTCATAATTGGTTGCCATGGAGACTATGATGCC
Organism: Dendrobates tinctorius; assembly: GCF_039654945.1. Lineage (NCBI taxonomy): Eukaryota > Metazoa > Chordata > Amphibia > Anura > Dendrobatidae > Dendrobates > Dendrobates tinctorius. The sequence continues at coordinate 723,103 of NW_027362079.1, forward strand.
TTAATACGTTGACATGGCGACGGTGATATCATTGGTTGCCATGGCGACGGTGATGTCATAATTGGTTGCCATGGCGACGTTGATGTCATAATTTGTTGCCATGGCAATGATGATGTCATAATTGGTTGCCATGGCGACGGTGATGTCATAATTGGTTGCTATGGCGACAATGATGTCATAATTGGTTGCCATGGAGACGATGATGCCTTAATACGTTGCCATGGTGACGGTGATATCATAATTGGTTGCCATGGCGACGGTGATGTCATAATTGGTTGCCATGGCGACGGTGATGCCTTGATACGTTGCCATGGCGACGGTGATGTCGTAATTGGTTGCCATGGCGACGGTGATGTCATAATTGGTTGCCATGGCGACGGTGATGTCATAATTGGTTGCCATGGCGATGATGCCTTAATACGTTGCCATGGCGACGGTGATGTCATAATTGGTTGCCATGGCGACAATGATGCCTTAATACATTGCCATGGCGATGATGTCATAATTGGTTGCCATGGTGACGGTGATGTCATAATTGGTTGCCATGGCGACGATGATGCCTTAATACGTTCCCATGGCGATGATGTCATAATTGGTTGCCATGGCAACGGTGATGTCATAATTGGTTGCCATGGCGACGATGATGACTTAATACGTTGACATGGCGATGATGTCATAATTGGTTTCCATGGCGACGGTGATGTCATAATTTTTTGCCATGGCGACGGTGATGTCATAATTGGTTGCCATGGCGATGATGTCATAATTGGTTGCCATGGCGACGGTGATGTCATAATTGGTTGCCATGGCGACGATGATGCCTTAATACATTGCCATGGCGATGATGTCATAATTGGTTGCCATGGCGACGGTGATGTCATAATTGGTTGCCATGGCGACGGTGATGTCATAATTGGTTGCCATGGCAATGATGTCATAATTGGTTGCCATGGCGACGGTGATGTCATAATTGGTTGCCATGGCGACGATGATGCCTTAATACGTTGCCATGGCGATGATGTCATAATTGGTTGCCATGGCGACGGTGATGTCATAATTGGTTGCCATGGCGACGGTGATGTCATAATTGGTTGCCATGGCGACAATGATTTCATAATTGGTTGCCATAGCGACGATGATGCCTTAATACGTTGACATGGCGATGATGTCATAATTGGTTGCCATGGCGACGGTGATGTCATAATTGGTTGCCATGGCGACGATGATGCCTTAATACGTTGCCATGGCGATGATGTCATAATTGGTTGCCATGGCGACGGTGATGTCATAATTGGTTGCCATGGCGACTGTGATGTCATAATTGGTTGCCATGGCGACAATGATGTCATAATTGGTTGCCATGGCGACGATGATGCCTTAATACGTTGACATGGCGATGATGTCATAATTGGTTGCCATGGCGACGATGATGTCATAATTGGTTGCCATGGCGATTATGTCATAATTGGTTGCCATGGCGATGATGATGTCATAATTGGTTGCCATGGCGATGATGTCATAATTGGTTGCCATGGCGATGATGTCATAATTGGTTGCCATGACGATGATGTCATAATTGGTTGCCATGGTGACGATGATGCCTTAACACGTTGCCATGGCGACGGTGATGTCATAATTGGTTGCAATGGCGACGGTGATGTCATAATTGGTTGCCATGGCGACGATGATGTCTTAATACGTTGCCATGGCGACGGTGATGTCATTATTGGTTGCCATGGCGACGGTGATATCATAACTGGTTGCCATGGTGACGATGATGTCATAATTGGTTGCCATGGCGACGATGATGCCTTAATACGTTGCCATGGCGATGATGTCATAATTGGTTTCCATGGCGACGGTGATGTCATAATTGGTTGCCATGGCGACGATGATGCCTTAATACATTGCCATGGCGACGGTGATGTCATAATTGGTTGCCATGGCGATGATGTCATACTTGGTTGCCATGGCGACGGTGATGTCATAATTGGTTGCAATGGTGACGATGATGTCATAATTGGTTGCCATGGCGATGGTGATGTCATAATTGGTTGCCATGGCGATGATGATGTCATAATTGGTTGCCATGTCGACGATGATGCCTTAATACGTTCCCATGGCGATGATGTCATAATTGTTTGCCATGGCGACGATCATGCCTTAATACATTGCCATGGCGATGATGTCATAATTGGTTGCCATGGCAACGGTGATGTCATAATTGGTTGCCATAGCGACGGTGATGTCATAATTGGTTGCCATGGCGACGATGATGCCTTAATACGTTGCCATGGCGACGGTGATATCATAATTGGTTGCCATGGCGACGGAGATGTCATAATTGGTTGCCATGGCGACGGTGATGTCATAATTGGTTGCCATGGCGACGATGATGCCTTAATACGTTGCCATGGTGATGATGTCATAATTGGTTGCCATGGCGACGGTGATGTCATAATTGGCTGCCATGGCGACGGTGATGTCATAATTGGTTGCCATGGCGATGATGTCATAATTGGTTGCCATGGCGACGGTGATGTCATAATTTGTTGCCATGGCGACGATGATGCCTTAATACGTTGCCATGGCGATGATGTCATAATTGGTTGCCATGGCGACAATGATGCCTTAATACGTTGCCATGGCAACGGTGATGTCATAATTGGTTGCCTTTTCGACGATGATGCCTTAATATGTTGCCATGGCGATGATGTCATAATTGGTTGCCATGGCGACGGTGATGTCATAATTGGTTGCCATGGCGACGGTGATGTCATAATTGGTTGCCATGGCGACAATAATGTCATAATTGGTTGCCATGGCGACGATGATGCCTTAATACGTTGACATGGCGATGATGTCATAATTGGTTGCCATGGCGACGGTGATGTCATAATTGGTTTCCATGGCGACGATGATGCCTTAATACGTTGCATGGCGATGATGTCATAATTGGTTGCCATGGCAAAGATGATGCCTTAATACGTTGCCATGGCGACGGTGATGTCATAATTTGTTGCCATGGTGATGATGTCATGCCATGGCGACGGTGATGTCATAATTGGTTGCTATGGCAACGATGATGTCATAATTGGTTGCCATGGAGACTATGATGCCTTAATACGTTGACATGGCGACGGTGATATCATTGGTTGCCATGGCGACGGTGATGTCATAATTGGTTGCCATGGCGACGTTGATGTCATAATTTGTTGCCATGGCAATGATGATGTCATAATTGGTTGCCATGGCGACGGTGATGTCATAATTGGTTGCTATGGCGACGATGATGTCATAATTGGTTGCCATGGAGACGATGATGCCTTAATACGTTGCCATGGTGACGGTGATATCATAATTGGTTGCCATGGCGACGGTGATGTCATAATTGGTTGCCATGGCGACGGTGATGCCTTGATACGTTGCCATGGCGACGGTGATGTCGTAATTGGTTGCCATGGCGACGGTGATGTCATAATTGGTTGCCATGGCGACGGTGATGTCATAATTGGTTGCCATGGCGATGATGCCTTAATACGTTGCCATGGCGACGGTGATGTCATAATTGGTTGCCATGGCGACAATGATGCCTTAATACATTGCCATGGCGATGATGTCATAATTGGTTGCCATGGTGACGGTGATGTCATAATTGGTTGCCATGGCGACGATGATGCCTTAATACGTTCCCATGGCGATGATGTCATAATTGGTTGCCATGGCAACGGTGATGTCATAATTGGTTGCCATGGCGACGATGATGACTTAATACGTTGACATGGCGATGATGTCATAATTGGTTTCCATGGCGACGGTGATGTCATAATTTTTTGCCATGGCGACGGTGATGTCATAATTGGTTGCCATGGCGATGATGTCATAATTGGTTGCCATGGCGACGGTGATGTCATAATTGGTTGCCATGGCGACGATGATGCCTTAATACATTGCCATGGCGATGATGTCATAATTGGTTGCCATGGCGACGGTGATGTCATAATTGGTTGCCATGGCGACGGTGATGTCATAATTGGTTGCCATGGCAATGATGTCATAATTGGTTGCCATGGCGACGGTGATGTCATAATTGGTTGCCATGGCGACGATGATGCCTTAATACGTTGCCATGGCGATGATGTCATAATTGGTTGCCATGGCGACGGTGATGTCATAATTGGTTGCCATGGCGACGGTGATGTCATAATTGGTTGCCATGGCGACAATGATTTCATAATTGGTTGCCATGGCGACGATGATGCCTTAATACGTTGACATGGCGATGATGTCATAATTGGTTGCCATGGCGACGGTGATGTCATAATTGGTTGCCATGGCGACGATGATGCCTTAATACGTTGCCATGGCGATGATGTCATAATTGGTTGCCATGGCGACGGTGATGTCATAATTGGTTGCCATGGCGACTGTGATGTCATAATTGGTTGCCATGGCGACAATGATGTCATAATTGGTTGCCATGGCGACGATGATGCCTTAATACGTTGACATGGCGATGATGTCATAATTGGTTGCCATGGTGACGGTGATGTCATAATTGGTTGCCATGGCGACGATGATGCCTTAATACGTTGCCATGGCGATGATGTCATAATTGGTTGCCATGGCGATGATGATGCCTTAATACGTTGCCATGGCGACGGTGATGTCATAATTTGTTGCCATGTCGATGATGATGTCATAATTGGTTGCCATGGCGACGGTGATGTCATAATTGGTTGCTATGGCTACGATGATGTCATAATTGGTTGCCATGGAGACTATGATGCCTTAATACGTTGCCATGGCGACGGTGATATCATTGGTTGCCATGGCTACGGTGATGTCATAATTGGTTGCCATGGCGGTGATGTCATAATTGGTTGCCATGGTGACGGTGATGTCATAATTGGTTGCCATGGCGACGATGATGCCTTAATACGTTGCCATGATGATGATGTCATAATTGGTTGCCATGGCGATGGTGATGTCATAATTGGTTGCCATGGCGATGGTGATGTCATAATTGGTTGCCATGGCGACAATAATGTCATAATTGGTTGCCATGGCGACGATGATGCCTTAATACGTTGACATGGCGATGATGTCATAATTGGTTGCCATGGCGACGGTGATGTCATAATTGGTTTCCATGGCGACGATGATGCCTTAATACGTTGCATGGCGATGATGTCATAATTGGTTGCCATGGCAAAGATGATGCCTTAATACGTTGCCATGGCGACGGTGATGTCATAATTTGTTGCCATGGTGATGATGATGTCATACCATGGCGACGGTGATGTCATAATTGGTTGCCATGGCGACGATGATGTCATAATTGGTTGCCATGGAGACGATGATGCCTTAATACGTTGCCATGGCGATGATGTCATAAATGGTTGCCATGGCGACGGTGATGTCATAATTGATTGCCATGGCGACGATTATGCCTTAATACGTTGCCATGGCGATGATGTCATAATTGGTTGCCATGGCGACGGTGATGTCATAATTGGTTGCCATGGCGACGGTGATGTCATAATTGGTTGCCATGGCGACAATGATGTCATAATTGGTTGCCATGGCGACGATGATGCCTTAATATGTTGCCATGGCGATGATGTCATAATTGGTTGCCATGGCGACGGTGATGTCATAATTGGTTGCCATGGTGACGGTGATGTCATAATTGGTTGCCATGGCGACAATGATGTCATAATTGGTTGCCATGGTGACGATGATGCCTTAATACGTTGCCATGGCGATGATGTCATAATTGGTTGCCATGGCGACGGTGATGTCATAATTGGTTGCCATGGCGACGATGATGCCTTAATACGTTGCCATGGCGATGATGTCATAATTGGTTGCCATGGTGACGGTGATGTAATAATTGGTTGCCATGGCGATGTTGATGTCATAATTCTTTGCCATGGCGACAATGATGTCATGATTGGTTGCCATGGCGACGATGATGCCTTAATATGTTGCCATGGCGACGGTGATGTCATAATTTGTTGCCATGGCGATGATGATGTCATAATTGGTTGCCATGGCGACGGTGATGTCATAATTGGTTGCCATGGCGACGATGATGCCTTAATACGTTGCCATGGCAATGATGTCATAAATGGTTGCCATGGCGACGGTGATGTCATAATTCGTTTGCCATGGTGACGGTGATGTCATAATTGGTTGCCATGGTGACGGTGATGTCATAATTGGTTGCCATGGCGACGGTGATGTCATAATTGGTTGCCATGACGATGATGATGTCATAATTGGTTGCCATGGCGATGATGTCATAATTGGTTGCCATGGCGATTATGTCATAATTGGTTGCCATGGCGACGATGATACCTTAATACGTTGCCATGGCGATGAAGTCATAATTGGTTGCCATGGCGATGATGATGTCATAATAGGTTGCCATGGCGACGGTGAGGTCATAATTGGTTGCCATGGCGATGATGTCATAATAGGTTGCCATGGCGATGATGTCATAATAGGTTGCCATGGCGACGGTGATGTCATAATTGGTTGCCATGGCGACGGTGATGTAATAATTGGTTGCCATGGCGACGATGATGCCTTAATACGTTGCCATGGCGACGATGATGCCTTAATATGTTGCCATGGCGACGGTGATGTCATAATTGGTTGCCATGGCGACGGTGATGTCATAATTGGTTGCATTGGCGACGGTGATGTCATAATTGGTTGCCATGGAGACGATGATGCCTTAATACGTTGACATGGCGATGATGTCATAATTGGTTGCCATGGCGACGGTGATGTCATAATTGGTTGCCATGGCGACGATGATGCCTTAATACGTTGCCATGGCGATGATGTCATAATTGGTTGCCATGGCGACGGTGATGTCATAATTGGTTGCCATGGCGACTGTGATGTCATAATTGGTTGCCATGGCGACAATGATGTCATAATTGGTTGCCATGGCGACGATGATGCCTTAATACGTTGACATGGCGATGATGTCATAATTGGTTGCCATGGTGACGGTGATGTCATAATTGGTTGCCATGGCGACGATGATGCCTTAATACGTTGCCATGGCGATGATGTCATAATTGGTTGCCATGGCGATGATGATGCCTTAATACGTTGCCATGGCGACGGTGATGTCATAATTTGTTGCCATGTCGATGATGATGTCATAATTGGTTGCCATGGCGACGGTGATGTCATAATTGGTTGCTATGGCTACGATGATGTCATAATTGGTTGCCATGGAGACTATGATGCCTTAATACGTTGCCATGGCGACGGTGATATCATTGGTTGCCATGGCTACGGTGATGTCATAATTGGTTGCCATGGCGGTGATGTCATAATTGGTTGCCATGGTGACGGTGATGTCATAATTGGTTGCCATGGCGACGATGATGCCTTAATACGTTGCCATCATGATGATGTCATAATTGGTTGCCATGGCGATGGTGATGTCATAATTGGTTGCCATGGCGATGGTGATGTCATAATTGGTTGCCATGGCGACAATAATGTCATAATTGGTTGCCATGGCGACGATGATGCCTTAATACGTTGACATGGCGATGATGTCATAATTGGTTGCCATGGCGACGGTGATGTCATAATTGGTTTCCATGGCGACGATGATGCCTTAATACGTTGCATGGCGATGATGTCATAATTGGTTGCCATGGCAAAGATGATGCCTTAATACGTTGCCATGGCGACGGTGATGTCATAATTTGTTGCCATGGCGATGGTGATGTCATAATTGGTTGCCATGGCGACGGTGATTTCATAATTGGTTGCTCTGGCGACGATGATGTCATAATTGGTTGCCATGGAGATGATGATGCCTTAATACGTTGCCATGTCGATTATGTCATAAATGGTTGCCATGGCGACGGTGATGTCATAATTGGTTGCCATGGCGACGATTATGCCTTAATACGTTGCCATGGCGATGATGTCATAATTGGTTGCCATGGCGATGGTGAAGTCATAATTGGTTGCCATGGCGACGGTGATGTCACAATTGGTTGCCATGGCGACAATGATGTCATAATTGGTTGCCATGGCGACGATGATGCCTTAATACGTTGCCATGGCGATGATGTCATAATTGGTTGCCATGGCGACGGTGATGTCATAATTGGTTGCCATGGCGACGGTGATGTCATAATTGGTTGCCATGGCGATGATGTCATAATTTGTTGCCATGGCGACGGTGATGTCATAATTGGTTACCATGGCGACGATGATGCCTTAATACATTGCCATGGCGATGATGCCTTAATACATTGCCATGGCGATGATGTCATAATTGGTTGCCATGGCGACGGTGATGTCATAATTGGTTGCCATGGCGACGATGATGCCTTAATACGTTGCCATGGCGATGATGTCATAATTGGTTGCCATGGCGACGATCATGCCTTAATACGTTGCCATGGCGATGATGTCATAATTGGTTGCCATGGCGACGGTGATGTCATAATTAGTTGCCATAGCGACGGTGATGTCATAATTGGTTGCCATGGCGACGATGATGCCTTAATACGTTGCCATGGCGACGGTGATATCATAATTGGTTGCCATGGTGACGGTGATGTCATAATTGGTTGCCATGGCGACGGTGATGTCATAATTGGTTGCCATGGCGACGATGATGCCTTAATACGATGCCATGGCGATGATGTCATATTTGGTTGCCATGGCGATGGTGATGTCATAATTGGTTGCCATGGCGACGTGATGTCATAATTGGTTGCCATGGCGATGATGTCATAATTGGTTGCCATGGCGACGGTGATGTCATAATTGGTTGCCATGGCGACGATGATGCCTTAATATGTTGCCATGGCGATGATGTCATAATTGGTTGCCATGGCGACGATGATGCCTTAATACGTTGCCATGGCAACGGTGATGTCATAATTGGTTGACATGGCGACTATGATGCCTTAATACGTTGCCATGGCGATGATGTCATAATTGGTTGCCATGGCGACGGTGATGTCATAATTGGTTAACATGGCGACGGTAATGTCATAATTGGTTGACATGGCGATGATGTCATAATTGGTTGCCATGGCGATGATGATGCTTTAATACGTTGCCATGGCGACGATGAAGTCATAATTGGTTGCCATGGCGACGATGATGTCATAATTGGTTGCCATGGCGATTATGTCATAATTGGTTGCCATGGCGATGATGATGTCATAATTGGTTGCCATGGCGATGATGTCATAATTGGTTGCCATGGCGATGATGTCATAATTGGTTGCCATGACGATGATGTCATAATTGGTTGCCATGGTGACGATGATGCCTTGACACGTTGCCATGGCGACGGTGATGTCATAATTGGTTGCAATGGCGACGGTGATGTCATAATTGGTTGCCATGGCGACGATGATGTCTTAATACGTTGCCATGGCGACGGTGATGTCATTATTGGTTGCCATGGCGACGGTGATATCATAATTGGTTGCCATGGTGACGATGATGTCATAATTGGTTGCCATGGCGACGATGATGCCTTAATACGTTGCCATGGCGATGATGTCATAATTGGTTTCCATGGCGACGGTGATGTCATAATTGGTTGCCATGGCGACGATGATGCCTTAATACATTGCCATGGCGACGGTGATGTCATAATTGGTTGCCATGGCGATGATGTCATACTTGGTTGCCATGGCGACGGTGATGTCATAATTGGTTGCAATGGTGACGATGATGTCATAATTGGTTGCCATGGCGATGGTGATGTCATAATTGGTTGCCATGGCGATGATGATGTCATAATTGGTTGCCATGTCGACGATGATGCCTTAATACGTTCCCATGGCGATGATGTCATAATTGTTTGCCATGGCGACGATCATGCCTTAATACATTGCCATGGCGATGATGTCATAATTGGTTGCCATGGCGACGGTGATGTCATAATTGGTTGCCATAGCGACGGTGATGTCATAATCGGTTGCCATGGCGACGATGATGCCTTAATACGTTGCCATGGCGACGGTGATATCATAATTGGTTGCCATGGCGACGGAGATGTCATAATTGGTTGCCATGGCGACGGTGATGTCATAATTGGTTGCCATGGCGACGATGATGCCTTAATACGTTGCCATGGTGATGATGTCATAATTGGTTGCCATGGCGACGGTGATGTCATAATTGGCTGCCATGGCGACGGTGATGTCATAATTGGTTGCCATGGCGATGATGTCATAATTGGTTGCCATGGCGACGGTGATGTCATAATTTGTTGCCATGGCGACGATGATGCCTTAATACGTTGCCATGGCGATGATGTCATAATTGGTTGCCATGGCGACAATGATGCCTTAATACGTTGCCATGGCAACGGTGATGTCATAATTGGTTGCCTTTTCGACGATGATGCCTTAATACGTTGCCATGGCGATGATGTCATAATTGGTTGCCATGGCGACGGTGATGTCATAATTGGTTGCCATGGCGACGGTGATGTCATAATTGGTTGCCATGGCGACAATAATGTCATAATTGGTTGCCATGGCGACGATGATGCCTTAATACGTTGACATGGCGATGATGTCATAATTGGTTGCCATGGCGACGGTGATGTCATAATTGGTTTCCATGGCGACGATGATGCCTTAATACGTTGCATGGCGATGATGTCATAATTGGTTGCCATGGCAAAGATGATGCCTTAATACGTTGCCATGGCGACGGTGATGTCATAATTTGTTGCCATGGTGATGATGTCATGCCATGGCGACGGTGATGTCATAATTGGTTGCTATGGCAACGATGATGTCATAATTGGTTGCCATGGAGACTATGATGCCTTAATACGTTGACATGGCGACGGTGATATCATTGGTTGCCATGGCGACGGTGATGTCATAATTGATTGCCATGGCGACGTTGATGTCATAATTTGTTGCCATGGCAATGATGATGTCATAATTGGTTGCCATGGCGACGGTGATGTCATAATTGGTTGCTATGGCGACGATGATGTCATAATTGGTTGCCATGGAGACGATGATGCCTTAATACGTTGCCATGGTGACGGTGATATCATAATTGGTTGCCATGGCGACGGTGATGTCATAATTGGTTGCCATGGCGACGGTGATGCCTTGATACGTTGCCATGGCGACGGTGATGTCGTAATTGGTTGCCATGGCGACGGTGATGTCATAATTGGTTGCCATGGCGACGGTGATGTCATAATTGGTTGCCATGGCGATGATGCCTTAATACGTTGCCATGGCGACGGTGATGTCATAATTGGTTGCCATGGCGACAATGATGCCTTAATACATTGCCATGGCGATGATGTCATAATTGGTTGCCATGGTGACGGTGATGTCATAATTGGTTGCCATGGCGACGATGATGCCTTAATACGTTCCCATGGCGATGATGTCATAATTGGTTGCCATGGCAACGGTGATGTCATAATTGGTTGCCATGGCGACGATGATGACTTAATACGTTGACATGGCGATGATGTCATAATTGGTTTCCATGGCGACGGTGATGTCATAATTTTTTGCCATGGCGACGGTGATGTCATAATTGGTTGCCATGGCGATGATGTCATAATTGGTTGCCATGGCGACGGTGATGTCATAATTGGTTGCCATGGCGACGATGATGCCTTAATACATTGCCATGGCGATGATGTCATAATTGGTTGCCATGGCGACGGTGATGTCATAATTGGTTGCCATGGCGACGGTGATGTCATAATTGGTTGCCATGGCAATGATGTCATAATTGGTTGCCATGGCGACGGTGATGTCATAATTGGTTGCCATGGCGACGATGATGCCTTAATACGTTGCCATGGCGATGATGTCATAATTGGTTGCCATGGCGACGGTGATGTCATAATTGGTTGCCATGGCGACGATGATGCCTAAATACATTGCCATGGCGATGATGTCATAATTGGTTGCCATGGCGACGGTGATGCCATAATTGGTTGCCATGGCGACGGTGATGTCATAATTGGTTGCCATGGCGATGATGTCATAATTGGTTGCCATGGCGACGGTGATGTCATAATTGGTTGCCATGGCGATGATGATGCCTTAATACGTTGCCATGGCGACGGTTATGTCATAATTTGTTGCCATGGCGATGATGATGTCATAATTGGTTGCCATGGCGATAGTGATGTCATAATTGGTTGCCATGGCGACGGTGATGTCATAATTGGTTGCCATGGCGACAATGATGTCATAACTGGTTGCCATGGCGACGATGATGCCTTAATACGTTGACATGGCGATGATGTCATAATTGGTTGCCATGGCGACGGTGATGTCATAATTGGTTTCCATGGCGACGATGATGCCTTAATACGTTGCATGGCGATGATGTCATAATTGGTTGCCATGGCAAAGATGATGCCTTAATACGTTGCCATGGCGACGGTGATGTCATAATTTGTTGCCATGGCGATGATGATGTCATAATTGGTTGCCATGGCGACGGTGATGTCATAATTGGTTGCTATGGCGACGATGATGTCATAATTGGTTGCCATGGAGACGATGATGCCTTAATACGTTGCCATGGCGATGATGTCATAAATGGTTGCCATGGCGACGGTGATGTCATAATTGGTTGCCATGGCAACGATTATGCCTTAATACGTTGCCACGGTGATGATGTCATAATTGGTTGCCATGGCGACGGTGATGTCATAATTGGTTGCCATGGCGACGGTGATGTCATAATTGGTTGCCATGGCGACAATGATGTCATAATTGGTTGCCATGGCGACGATGATGCCTTAATACGTTGCCATGGCGATGATGTCATAATTGGTTGCCATGGCGACGGTGATGTCATAATTGGTTGCCATGGCGACGGTGATGTCATAATTGGTTGCCATGGCGATGATGTCATAATTTGTTGCCATGGCGACGATGATGTCATAATTGGTTGCCATGGCGACGATGATGCCTTAATACATTGCCATGGCGATGATGTCATAATTGGTTGCCATGGTGACGGTGATGTCATAATTGGTTGCCATGGCGACGATGATGCCTTAATACGTTGCCATGGCGATGATGTCATAATTGGTTGCCACGGCGACGATCATGCCTTAATACGTTGCCATGGCGATGATGTCATAATTGGTTGCCATGGCGACGGTGATGTCATAATTAGTTGCCATAGCGACGGTGATGTCACAATTGGTTGCCATGGCGACGATGATGCCTTAATACGTTGCCATGGCGACGGTGATATCATAATTGGTTGCCATGGTGACGGTGATGTCATAATTGGTTGCCATGGCGACGGTGATGTCATAATTGGTTGCCATGGCGACGATGATGCCTTAATACGTTGCCATGGCGATGATGTCATAATTGGTTGCCATGGCGATGGTGATGTCATAATTGGTTGCCATGGCGACGATGATGCCTTAATACGTTGCCATGGCGATGATGTCATAATTGGTTGCCATGGCGAAGGTGATGTCATAATTGGTTAACATGGCGACGGTAATGTCATAATTGGTTGACATGGCGATGATGTCATGTTTGGTTGCCATGGCGACGGTGATGTCATAATTGGTTGCCATGGCGACGATGATGCCTTAATACGTTGTCATGGAGATGATATCATAATTGGTTGCCATGGCGACAGTGATGTCATAATTGGTTGCCATGGCGACGATGATGCCTTAATACGTTGCCATGGCGATGATGTCATAATTGGTTGCCATGGCGACGATCATGCCTTAATACGTTGCCATGGCGATGATGTCATAATTGGTTGCCTTGGCGACGTGATGTCATAATTTGTTGCCATGGCGATGGTGATGTCATAATTGGTTGCCATGGCGACGATGATGCCTTAATACGTTGCCATGGCGACGGTGATGTCATAATTCATTTGCCATGGCGACGGTGATGTCATAATTGGTTGCCGTGGACACGGTGATGTCATAATTAGTTGCCATGGCGACGGTGATGTCATAATTGGTTGCCATGACGATGATGATGTCATAATTGGTTGCCATGGCTATGATATCATAATTGGTTGCCATGGCGATGATGTCATAATTGGTCGCCATGGCGATTATGTCATAATTGGTTGCCATGGTGATTAAGTCATAATTGGTTGCCATGGCGATGATGTCATATTAGGTTGCCATGGCGACGGTGATGTCATAATTGGTTGCCATGGCGATGATGTCATAATTGGTTGCCATGGCGACGGTGATGTCATAATTGGTTGCCATGGCGATGATGCCTTAATACGTTTCAATGGCGACGGTGATGTCATAATTGGTTGCCATGGCGACGATGATGTCATAATTGGTTGCCATGGCGACGATGATGTCATAATTGGTTGCCATGGCGACGATGCTGCCTTAATACGTTGCCATGGCGATGATGTCATAATTGGTTGCCATGGCGATGATGATGTCATAATTGGTTGCCATGGCGATGATGATGTCATAATTGGTTGCCATGGCGATGATGATGTCATAATTGGTTGCCATGGCGATGATGTCATAATTGGTTGACATGACGATGATGTCATAATTGGTTGCCATGGTGACGATGATGCCTTAACACGTTGCCATGGCGACGGTGATGTCATAATTGGTTGCCATGGCGACGGTGATGTCATAATTGGTTGCCATGGCGACGATGATGTCTTAATACGTTGCCATGGCGATGATGTCATTATTGGTTGCCATGGCGACGGTGATATCATAATTGGTTGCCATGGCAACGATGATGTCATAATTGGTTGCCATGGCAACGATGATGCCTTAATACGTTGCCATGGCGATGATGTCATAATTGGTTGCCATGGCGACGGTGATGTCATAATTGGTTGCCATGGCGACGATGATGCCTTAATACGTTGACATGGCGACGGTGATGTCATAATTGGTTGCCATGGCGATGATGTCATACTTGGTTGCCATGGCGACGGTGATGTCATAATTGGTTGCAATGGCGACGATGATGTCATAATTGGTTGCCATGGCGACGGTGATGTCATAATTGGTTGCCATGGCGATGATGATGTCATAATTGGTTGCCATGGTGACGATGATGCCTTAATACGTTGCCATAGCGATGATGTCATAATTGGTTGCCATGGCGACGATCATGCCTTAATACGTTGCCATGGCGATGATGTCATAATTAGGTTGCCATGGCGACGGTGATGTCATAATTGGTTGCCATAGCGACGGTGATGTCATAATTGGTTGCCATGGCGACGATGATGCCTTAATACGTTGCCATGGCGACGGTGATATCATAATTGGTTGCCATGGCGACGGTGATGTCATAATTGGTTGCCATGGCGACGGTGATGTCATAATTGGTTGCCATGGCGACGATGATGCCTTAATACGTTGCCATGGCGATGATGTCATAATTGGTTGCCATGGCGACGGTGATGTCATAATTGGTTGCCATGGTGACGGTGATGTCATAATTGGTTGCCATGGCGATGATGTCATAATTGGTTGCCATGGCGACGGTGATGTCATAATTGGTTGCCATGGCGACGATGATGCCTTAATACGTTGCCATGGCGATGATGTCATAATTGGTTGCCATGGCGACAATGATGCCTTAATACGTTGCCATGGCAACGGTGATGTCATAATTGGTTGCCATGGCGACGATGATGCCTTAATACGATGCCATGGCGATGATGTCATAATTGGTTGCCATGGCGACGGTGATGTCATAATTGGTTGCCATGGCGACGATGATGCCTTAATACGTTGCCATGGCGACGGTGATGTCATAATTGGTTGCCATGGCGACGGTGATGTCATAATTTGTTGCCATGGCGACGGTGATGTCATAATTGGTTGCTATGGTGACGATGATGTCATAATTGGTTGCCATGGAGACGATGATGCCTTAATACGTTGCCATGGCGATGGTGATATCATAATTGGTTGCCATGGCGACGATGATGCCTTAATACGTTGCCATGGCGACGGTGATATCATAATTGGTTGCCATGGTGACGGTGATGTCATAATTGGTTGCCATGGCGACGGTGATGCCTTGATACGTTGCCATGGCGACGGTGATGTCGTAATTGGTTGCCATGGTGACGGTGATGTCATAATTGGTTGCCATGGCGACGGTGATGTCATAATTGGTTGCCATGGCGATGATGCCTTAATACGTTGCCATGGTGACGGTGATGTCATAATTGGTCGTCATGCATGACGCCACTGCAGCTAGGCGTGGGAGCGCCGCTATCTAGCACCACTGCACCAGCCATCTTTCTTGGGCTATTCTCTTGGGAGTTCTGTTCTTCCTTATTCAAAGATCCGAATTTCAATTCAGCGATAAAAGTGATAAAGGCTCGGATTGAGCCGAAACGTCGTATTAAATTATATCGCTTCTACTTCGTGCTATATATACTTGTTTGGCTCCCACATGTTTTGTATATAATAAAAATAAGCACTTATTGCATATAGAAACCCCTCTGAGTGTGCGGTGAATTATATTATTATTGGTAATAGGACCTAAAGGTCTGTTACACCTGCACCTCGCTATTGGACTTGAGTGCACGCTAACCTCCTGGTTATAATTGGTTGCCATGGCAACGGTGATGTCATAATTGGTTGCCATGGCGACGATGATGCCTTAATACGTTGACATGGCGATGATGTCATAATTGGTTTCCATGGCGACGGTGATGTCATAATTTTTTGCCATGGCGACGGTGATGTCATAATTGGTTGCCATGGCGATGATGTCATAATTGGTTGCCATGGCGACAATGATGCCTTAATACATTGCCATGGCAATGATGTCATAATTGGTTGCCATGGCGACGGTGATGTCATAATTGGTTGCCATGGAGACGGTGATGTCATAATTGGTTGCCATGGCAATGATGTCATAATTGGTTGCCATGGCGACGGTGATGTCATAATTGGTTACCATGGCGACGATGATGCCTTAATACGTTGCCATGGCGATGATGTCATAATTGGTTGCCATGGCGACGGTGATGTCATAATTGGTTGCCATGGCGACGGTGATGTCATAATTGGTTGCCATGGCGACAATGATTTCATAAATGGTTGCCATGGCGACGATGATGCCTTAATACGTTGACATGGCGATGATGTCATAATTGGTTGCCATGGCAACGGTGATGTCATAATTGGTTGCCATGGCGACGGTTATGTCATAATTGGCTGCCATGGCGACAATGATGTCATAATTGGTTGCCATGGCGACGATGATGCCTTAATACGTTGACATGGCGATGATGTCATAATTGGTTGCCATGGTGACGGTGATGTCATAATTGGTTGCCATTGCGACGATGATGCCTTAATACGTTGCCATGGCGATTATGTCATAATTGGTTGCCATGGAGATGATGATGCCTTAATACATTGCCATGGCGACGGTGATGTCATAATTTGTTGCCATGTCGATGGTGATGTCATAATTGGTTGCCATGGCGACGATGATGCCTTAATACGTTGCCATGGCGACGGTGATGTCATAATTCATTTGCCATGGCGACGGTGATGTCATAATTGGTTGCCGTGGACACGGTGATGTCATAATTAGTTGCCATGGCGACGGTGATGTCATAATTGGTTGCCATGACGATGATGATGTCATAATTGGTTGCCATGGCTATGATATCATAATTGGTTGCCATGGCGATGATGTCATAATTGGTCGCCATGGCGATTATGTCATAATTGGTTGCCATGGTGATTAAGTCATAATTGGTTGCCATGGCGATGATGTCATATTAGGTTGCCATGGCGACGGTGATGTCATAATTGGTTGCCATGGCGATGATGTCATAATTGGTTGCCATGGCGACGGTGATGTCATAATTGGTTGCCATGGCGATGATGCCTTAATACGTTTCAATGGCGACGGTGATGTCATAATTGGTTGCCATGGCGACGATGATGTCATAATTGGTTGCCATGGCGACGATGATGTCATAATTGGTTGCCATGGCGACGATGCTGCCTTAATACGTTGCCATGGCGATGATGTCATAATTGGTTGCCATGGCGATGATGATGTCATAATTGGTTGCCATGGCGATGATGATGTCATAATTGGTTGCCATGGCGATGATGATGTCATAATTGGTTGCCATGGCGATGATGTCATAATTGGTTGACATGACGATGATGTCATAATTGGTTGCCATGGTGACGATGATGCCTTAACACGTTGCCATGGCGACGGTGATGTCATAATTGGTTGCCATGGCGACGGTGATGTCATAATTGGTTGCCATGGCGACGATGATGTCTTAATACGTTGCCATGGCGATGATGTCATTATTGGTTGCCATGGCGACGGTGATATCATAATTGGTTGCCATGGCAACGATGATGTCATAATTGGTTGCCATGGCAACGATGATGCCTTAATACGTTGCCATGGCGATGATGTCATAATTGGTTGCCATGGCGACGGTGATGTCATAATTGGTTGCCATGGCGACGATGATGCCTTAATACGTTGACATGGCGACGGTGATGTCATAATTGGTTGCCATGGCGATGATGTCATACTTGGTTGCCATGGCGACGGTGATGTCATAATTGGTTGCAATGGCGACGATGATGTCATAATTGGTTGCCATGGCGACGGTGATGTCATAATTGGTTGCCATGGCGATGATGATGTCATAATTGGTTGCCATGGTGACGATGATGCCTTAATACGTTGCCATAGCGATGATGTCATAATTGGTTGCCATGGCGACGATCATGCCTTAATACGTTGCCATGGCGATGATGTCATAATTAGGTTGCCATGGCGACGGTGATGTCATAATTGGTTGCCATAGCGACGGTGATGTCATAATTGGTTGCCATGGCGACGATG
Organism: Dendrobates tinctorius; assembly: GCF_039654945.1. Classification (NCBI taxonomy): domain Eukaryota; kingdom Metazoa; phylum Chordata; class Amphibia; order Anura; family Dendrobatidae; genus Dendrobates; species Dendrobates tinctorius. The sequence goes on from NW_027362079.1 coordinate 742,020, forward strand.
ATGCCTTAATACGTTGCCATGGCGACGGTGATATCATAATTGGTTGCCATGGCGACGGTGATGTCATAATTGGTTGCCATGGCGACGGTGATGTCATAATTGGTTGCCATGGCGACGATGATGCCTTAATACGTTGCCATGGCGATGATGTCATAATTGGTTGCCATGGCGACGGTGATGTCATAATTGGTTGCCATGGTGACGGTGATGTCATAATTGGTTGCCATGGCGATGATGTCATAATTGGTTGCCATGGCGACGGTGATGTCATAATTGGTTGCCATGGCGACGATGATGCCTTAATACGTTGCCATGGCGATGATGTCATAATTGGTTGCCATGGCGACAATGATGCCTTAATACGTTGCCATGGCAACGGTGATGTCATAATTGGTTGCCATGGCGACGATGATGCCTTAATACGATGCCATGGCGATGATGTCATAATTGGTTGCCATGGCGACGGTGATGTCATAATTGGTTGCCATGGCGACGATGATGCCTTAATACGTTGCCATGGCGACGGTGATGTCATAATTGGTTGCCATGGCGACGGTGATGTCATAATTTGTTGCCATGGCGACGGTGATGTCATAATTGGTTGCTATGGTGACGATGATGTCATAATTGGTTGCCATGGAGACGATGATGCCTTAATACGTTGCCATGGCGATGGTGATATCATAATTGGTTGCCATGGCGACGATGATGCCTTAATACGTTGCCATGGCGACGGTGATATCATAATTGGTTGCCATGGTGACGGTGATGTCATAATTGGTTGCCATGGCGACGGTGATGCCTTGATACGTTGCCATGGCGACGGTGATGTCGTAATTGGTTGCCATGGTGACGGTGATGTCATAATTGGTTGCCATGGCGACGGTGATGTCATAATTGGTTGCCATGGCGATGATGCCTTAATACGTTGCCATGGTGACGGTGATGTCATAATTGGTCGTCATGCATGACGCCACTGCAGCTAGGCGTGGGAGCGCCGCTATCTAGCACCACTGCACCAGCCATCTTTCTTGGGCTATTCTCTTGGGAGTTCTGTTCTTCCTTATTCAAAGATCCGAATTTCAATTCAGCGATAAAAGTGATAAAGGCTCGGATTGAGCCGAAACGTCGTATTAAATTATATCGCTTCTACTTCGTGCTATATATACTTGTTTGGCTCCCACATGTTTTGTATATAATAAAAATAAGCACTTATTGCATATAGAAACCCCTCTGAGTGTGCGGTGAATTATATTATTATTGGTAATAGGACCTAAAGGTCTGTTACACCTGCACCTCGCTATTGGACTTGAGTGCACGCTAACCTCCTGGTTATAATTGGTTGCCATGGCAACGGTGATGTCATAATTGGTTGCCATGGCGACGATGATGCCTTAATACGTTGACATGGCGATGATGTCATAATTGGTTTCCATGGCGACGGTGATGTCATAATTTTTTGCCATGGCGACGGTGATGTCATAATTGGTTGCCATGGCGATGATGTCATAATTGGTTGCCATGGCGACAATGATGCCTTAATACATTGCCATGGCAATGATGTCATAATTGGTTGCCATGGCGACGGTGATGTCATAATTGGTTGCCATGGAGACGGTGATGTCATAATTGGTTGCCATGGCAATGATGTCATAATTGGTTGCCATGGCGACGGTGATGTCATAATTGGTTACCATGGCGACGATGATGCCTTAATACGTTGCCATGGCGATGATGTCATAATTGGTTGCCATGGCGACGGTGATGTCATAATTGGTTGCCATGGCGACGGTGATGTCATAATTGGTTGCCATGGCGACAATGATTTCATAAATGGTTGCCATGGCGACGATGATGCCTTAATACGTTGACATGGCGATGATGTCATAATTGGTTGCCATGGCAACGGTGATGTCATAATTGGTTGCCATGGCGACGGTTATGTCATAATTGGCTGCCATGGCGACAATGATGTCATAATTGGTTGCCATGGCGACGATGATGCCTTAATACGTTGACATGGCGATGATGTCATAATTGGTTGCCATGGTGACGGTGATGTCATAATTGGTTGCCATTGCGACGATGATGCCTTAATACGTTGCCATGGCGATTATGTCATAATTGGTTGCCATGGAGATGATGATGCCTTAATACATTGCCATGGCGACGGTGATGTCATAATTTGTTGCCATGTCGATGATGATGTCATAATTGGTTGCCATGGCGACGGTGATGTCATAATTGGTTGCTATGGCGACGATGATGTCATAATTGGTTGCCATGGAGACTATGATGCCTTAATACGTTGCCATGGCGACGGTGATATCATTGGTTGCCATGGCTACGGTGATGTCATAATTGGTTGCCATGGCGGTGATGTCATAATTGGTTGCCATGGCGACGGTAATGTCATAATTGGTTGCCATGGCGACGATGATGCCTTAATACGTTGCCATGGCGATGATGTCATAATTGGTTGCCATGGTGACGGTGATGTCATAACTGGTTGCCATGGCGACGATGATGCCTTGATACGTTGCCATGGCGATGATGTCATAATTGGTTGCCATGGCAACGGTGATGTCATAATTGGTTGCCATGGCGACGATGATGCCTTAATACGTTGACATGGCGATGATGTCATAATTGGTTGCCATGGCGACGGTGATGTCATAATTTTTTGCCATGGCGACGGTGATGTCATAATTGGTTGCCATGGCGATAATGTCATAATTGGTTGCCATGGCGACGGTGATGTCATAATTGGTTGCCATGGCGACGATGATGCCTTAATACGTTGCCATGGCGATGATGTCATAATTGGTTGCCATGGCGACGGTGATGTCATAATTGGTTGCCATGGCGACTGTGATGTCATAATTGGTTGCCATGGCGACAATGATTTCATAATTGGTTGCCATGGCGACGATGATGCCTTAATACGTTGACATGGCGATGATGTCATAATTGGTTGCCATGGCGACGCTGATGTCACAATTGGTTGCCATGGCGACGATGATGCCTTAATACGTTGCCATGGCGATGATGTCATAATTGGTTGCCATGGCGACGGTGATGTCATAATTGGTTGCCATGGCGACGGTGATGTCATAATTGGTTGCCATGGCGACAATGATGTCATAATTGGTTGCCATGGCGACGATGATGCCTTAATACGTTGACAAGGCGATGATTTCATAATTGGTTGCCATGGCGACGGTGATGTCATAATTGGTTGCCATGGCGACGATGATGCCTTAATACGTTGCCATGGCGATGATGTCATAATTGGTTGCCATGGCGATGATGATGCCTTAATACGTTGCCATGGCGACGGTGATGTCATAATTTGTTGCCATGGCGATGATGATGTCATAATTGGTTGCCATGGCGATGGTGATGTCATAATTGGTTGCTATGGCGACGATGATGTCATAATTGGTTGCCATGGAGACTATGATGCCTTAATACGTTGCCATGGCGACGGTGATATCATTGGTTGCCATGGCGACGGTGATGTCATAATTAGTTGCCATGGCGATGATGTCATAATTGGTTGCCATGGCGACGGTGATGTCATAATTGGTTGCCATGGCGACGATGATGCCTTAATACGTTGCCATGGTGATGATGTCATAATTGGTTGCCATGGCGATGGTGATGTCATAATTGGTTGCCATGGCGACGGTGATGTCATAATTGGTTGCCATGGCGACAATGATGTCATAATTGGTTGCCATGGCGACGATGATGCCTTAATACGTTGACATGGCGATGATGTCATAATTGGTTGCCATGGCGACGGTGATGTCATAATTGGTTTCCATGGCGACGATGATGCCTTAATACGTTGCATGGCGATTATGTCATAATTGGTTGCCATGGCAAAGATGATGCCTTAATACGTTGCCATGGCGACGGTGATGTCATAATTTGTTGCCATGGCGATGGTGATGTCATAATTGGTTGCCATGGCGACGGTGATTTCATAATTGGTTGCTCTGGCGACGATGATGTCATAATTGGTTGCCATGGAGATGATGATGCCTTAATACGTTGCCATGTCGATTATGTCATAAATGGTTGCCATGGCGACGGTGATGTCATAATTGGTTGCCATGGCGACGATTATGCCTTAATACGTTGCCATGGCGATGATGTCATAATTGGTTGCCATGGCGATGGTGAAGTCATAATTGGTTGCCATGGCGACGGTGATGTCACAATTGGTTGCCATGGCGACAATGATGTCATAATTGGTTGCCATGGCGACGATGATGCCTTAATACGTTGCCATGGCGATGATGTCATAATTGGTTGCCATGGCGACGGTGATGTCATAATTGGTTGCCATCGCGACGGTGATGTCATAATTGGTTGCCATGGCGATGATGTCATAATTTGTTGCCATGGCGACGGTGATGTCATAATTGGTTACCATGGCGACGATGATGCCTTAATACATTGCCATGGCGATGATGCCTTAATACATTGCCATGGCGATGATGTCATAATTGGTTGCCATGGCGACGGTGATGTCATAATTGGTTGCCATGGCGACGATGATGCCTTAATACGTTGCCATGGCGATGATGTCATAATTGGTTGCCATGGCGACGGTGATGTCATAATTGGTTGCCATGGTGACGGTGATGTCATAATTGGTTGCCATGGCGATGATGTCATAATTGGTTGCCATGGCGACGGTGATGTCATAATTGGTTGCCATGGCGACGATGATGCCTTAATACGTTGCCATGGCGATGATGTCATAATTGGTTGCCATGGCGACAATGATGCCTTAATACGTTGCCATGGCAACGGTGATGTCATAATTGGTTGCCATGGCGACGATGATGCCTTAATACGATGCCATGGCGATGATGTCATAATTGGTTGCCATGGCGACGGTGATGTCATAATTGGTTGCCATGGCGACGATGATGCCTTAATACGTTGCCATGGCGACGGTGATGTCATAATTGGTTGCCATGGCGACGGTGATGTCATAATTTGTTGCCATGGCGACGGTGATGTCATAATTGGTTGCTATGGTGACGATGATGTCATAATTGGTTGCCATGGAGACGATGATGCCTTAATACGTTGCCATGGCGACGGTGATATCATAATTGGTTGCCATGGCGACGATGATGCCTTAATACGTTGCCATGGCGACGGTGATATCATAATTGGTTGCCATGGTGACGGTGATGTCATAATTGGTTGCCATGGCGACGGTGATGCCTTGATACGTTGCCATGGCGACGGTGATGTCGTAATTGGTTGCCATGGTGACGGTGATGTCATAATTGGTTGCCATGGCGACGGTGATGTCATAATTGGTTGCCATGGCGATGATGCCTTAATACGTTGCCATGGTGACGGTGATGTCATAATTGGTCGTCATGCATGACGCCACTGCAGCTAGGCGTGGGAGCGCCGCTATCTAGCACCACTGCACCAGCCATCTTTCTTGGGCTATTCTCTTGGGAGTTCTGTTCTTCCTTATTCAAAGATCCGAATTTCAATTCAGCGATAAAAGTGATAAAGGCTCGGATTGAGCCGAAACGTCGTATTAAATTATATCGCTTCTACTTCGTGCTATATATACTTGTTTGGCTCCCACATGTTTTGTATATAATAAAAATAAGCACTTATTGCATATAGAAAACCCTCTGAGTGTGCGGTGAATTATATTATTATTGGTAATAGGACCTAAAGGTCTGTTACACCTGCACCTCGCTATTGGACTTGAGTGCACGCTAACCTCCTGGTTATAATTGGTTGCCATGGCAACGGTGATGTCATAATTGGTTGCCATGGCGACGATGATGCCTTAATACGTTGACATGGCGATGATGTCATAATTGGTTTCCATGGCGACGGTGATGTCATAATTTTTTGCCATGGCGACGGTGATGTCATAATTGGTTGCCATGGCGATGATGTCATAATTGGTTGCCATGGCGACAATGATGCCTTAATACATTGCCATGGCAATGATGTCATAATTGGTTGCCATGGCGACGGTGATGTCATAATTGGTTGCCATGGAGACGGTGATGTCATAATTGGTTGCCATGGCAATGATGTCATAATTGGTTGCCATGGCGACGGTGATGTCATAATTGGTTACCATGGCGACGATGATGCCTTAATACGTTGCCATGGCGATGATGTCATAATTGGTTGCCATGGCGACGGTGATGTCATAATTGGTTGCCATGGCGACGGTGATGTCATAATTGGTTGCCATGGCGACAATGATTTCATAAATGGTTGCCATGGCGACGATGATGCCTTAATACGTTGACATGGCGATGATGTCATAATTGGTTGCCATGGCAACGGTGATGTCATAATTGGTTGCCATGGCGACGGTTATGTCATAATTGGCTGCCATGGCGACAATGATGTCATAATTGGTTGCCATGGCGACGATGATGCCTTAATACGTTGACATGGCGATGATGTCATAATTGGTTGCCATGGTGACGGTGATGTCATAATTGGTTGCCATTGCGACGATGATGCCTTAATACGTTGCCATGGCGATTATGTCATAATTGGTTGCCATGGAGATGATGATGCCTTAATACATTGCCATGGCGACGGTGATGTCATAATTTGTTGCCATGTCGATGATGATGTCATAATTGGTTGCCATGGCGACGGTGATGTCATAATTGGTTGCTATGGCGACGATGATGTCATAATTGGTTGCCATGGAGACTATGATGCCTTAATACGTTGCCATGGCGACGGTGATATCATTGGTTGCCATGGCTACGGTGATGTCATAATTGGTTGCCATGGCGGTGATGTCATAATTGGTTGCCATGGCGACGGTAATGTCATAATTGGTTGCCATGGCGACGATGATGCCTTAATACGTTGCCATGGCGATGATGTCATAATTGGTTGCCATGGTGACGGTGATGTCATAACTGGTTGCCATGGCGACGATGATGCCTTGATACGTTGCCATGGCGATGATGTCATAATTGGTTGCCATGGCAACGGTGATGTCATAATTGGTTGCCATGGCGACGATGATGCCTTAATACGTTGACATGGCGATGATGTCATAATTGGTTGCCATGGCGACGGTGATGTCATAATTTTTTGCCATGGCGACGGTGATGTCATAATTGGTTGCCATGGCGATAATGTCATAATTGGTTGCCATGGCGACGGTGATGTCATAATTGGTTGCCATGGCGACGATGATGCCTTAATACGTTGCCATGGCGATGATGTCATAATTGGTTGCCATGGCGACGGTGATGTCATAATTGGTTGCCATGGCGACTGTGATGTCATAATTGGTTGCCATGGCGACAATGATTTCATAATTGGTTGCCATGGCGACGATGATGCCTTAATACGTTGACATGGCGATGATGTCATAATTGGTTGCCATGGCGACGCTGATGTCACAATTGGTTGCCATGGCGACGATGATGCCTTAATACGTTGCCATGGCGATGATGTCATAATTGGTTGCCATGGCGACGGTGATGTCATAATTGGTTGCCATGGCGACGGTGATGTCATAATTGGTTGCCATGGCGACAATGATGTCATAATTGGTTGCCATGGCGACGATGATGCCTTAATACGTTGACAAGGCGATGATTTCATAATTGGTTGCCATGGCGACGGTGATGTCATAATTGGTTGCCATGGCGACGATGATGCCTTAATACGTTGCCATGGCGATGATGTCATAATTGGTTGCCATGGCGATGATGATGCCTTAATACGTTGCCATGGCGACGGTGATGTCATAATTTGTTGCCATGGCGATGATGATGTCATAATTGGTTGCCATGGCGATGGTGATGTCATAATTGGTTGCTATGGCGACGATGATGTCATAATTGGTTGCCATGGAGACTATGATGCCTTAATACGTTGCCATGGCGACGGTGATATCATTGGTTGCCATGGCGACGGTGATGTCATAATTAGTTGCCATGGCGATGATGTCATAATTGGTTGCCATGGCGACGGTGATGTCATAATTGGTTGCCATGGCGACGATGATGCCTTAATACGTTGCCATGGTGATGATGTCATAATTGGTTGCCATGGCGATGGTGATGTCATAATTGGTTGCCATGGCGACGGTGATGTCATAATTGGTTGCCATGGCGACAATGATGTCATAATTGGTTGCCATGGCGACGATGATGCCTTAATACGTTGACATGGCGATGATGTCATAATTGGTTGCCATGGCGACGGTGATGTCATAATTGGTTTCCATGGCGACGATGATGCCTTAATACGTTGCATGGCGATTATGTCATAATTGGTTGCCATGGCAAAGATGATGCCTTAATACGTTGCCATGGCGACGGTGATGTCATAATTTGTTGCCATGGCGATGGTGATGTCATAATTGGTTGCCATGGCGACGGTGATTTCATAATTGGTTGCTCTGGCGACGATGATGTCATAATTGGTTGCCATGGAGATGATGATGCCTTAATACGTTGCCATGTCGATTATGTCATAAATGGTTGCCATGGCGACGGTGATGTCATAATTGGTTGCCATGGCGACGATTATGCCTTAATACGTTGCCATGGCGATGATGTCATAATTGGTTGCCATGGCGATGGTGAAGTCATAATTGGTTGCCATGGCGACGGTGATGTCACAATTGGTTGCCATGGCGACAATGATGTCATAATTGGTTGCCATGGCGACGATGATGCCTTAATACGTTGCCATGGCGATGATGTCATAATTGGTTGCCATGGCGACGGTGATGTCATAATTGGTTGCCATCGCGACGGTGATGTCATAATTGGTTGCCATGGCGATGATGTCATAATTTGTTGCCATGGCGACGGTGATGTCATAATTGGTTACCATGGCGACGATGATGCCTTAATACATTGCCATGGCGATGATGCCTTAATACATTGCCATGGCGATGATGTCATAATTGGTTGCCATGGCGACGGTGATGTCATAATTGGTTGCCATGGCGACGATGATGCCTTAATACGTTGCCATGGCGATGATGTCATAATTGGTTGCCATGGCGACGATCATGCCTTAATACGTTGCCATGGCGATGATGTCATAATTGGTTGCCATGGCGACGGTGATGTCATAATTAGTTGCCATAGCGACGGTGATGTCATAATTGGTTGCCATGGCGACGATGATGCCTTAATACGTTGCCATGGCGACGGTGATATCATAATTGGTTGCCATGGTGACGGTGATGTCATAATTTGTTGCCATGGCGACGGTGATGTCATAATTGGTTGCCATGGCGACGATGATGCCTTAATACGTTGCCATGGCGATGATGTCATATTTGGTTGCCATGGCGATGGTGATGTCATAATTGGTTGCCATGGCGACGTGATGTCATAATTGGTTGCCATGGCGATGATGTCATAATTGGTTGCCATGGCGACGGTGATGTCATAATTGGTTGCCATGGCGACGATGATGCCTTAATATGTTGCCATGGCGATGATGTCATAATTGGTTGCCATGGCGACGATGATGCCTTAATACGTTGCCATGGCAACGGTGATGTCATAATTGGTTGACATGGCGACTATGATGCCTTAATACGTTGCCATGGCGATGATGTCATAATTGGTTGCCATGGCGACGGTGATGTCATAATTGGTTAACATGGCGACGGTAATGTCATAATTGGTTGACATGGCGATGATGTCATAATTGGTTGCCATGGCGATGATGATGCTTTAATACGTTGCCATGGCGACGATGAAGTCATAATTGGTTGCCATGGCGACGATGATGTCATAATTGGTTGCCATGGCGATTATGTCATAATTGGTTGCCATGGCGATGATGATGTCATAATTGGTTGCCATGGCGATGATGTCATAATTGGTTGCCATGGCGATGATGTCATAATTGGTTGCCATGACGATGATGTCATAATTGGTTGCCATGGTGACGATGATGCCTTAACACGTTGCCATGGCGACGGTGATGTCATAATTGGTTGCAATGGCGACGGTGATGTCATAATTGGTTGCCATGGCGACGATGATGTCTTAATACGTTGCCATGGCGACGGTGATGTCATTATTGGTTGCCATGGCGACGGTGATATCATAACTGGTTGCCATGGTGACGATGATGTCATAATTGGTTGCCATGGCGACGATGATGCCTTAATACATTGCCATGGCGATGATGTCATAATTGGTTTCCATGGCGACGGTGATGTCATAATTGGTTGCCATGGCGACGATGATGCCTTAATACATTGCCATGGCGACGGTGATGTCATAATTGGTTGCCATGGCGATGATGTCATACTTGGTTGCCATGGCGACGGTGATGTCATAATTGGTTGCAATGGTGACGATGATGTCATAATTGGTTGCCATGGCGATGGTGATGTCATAATTGGTTGCCATGGCGATGATGATGTCATAATTGGTTGCCATGTCGACGATGATGCCTTAATACGTTCCCATGGCGATGATGTCATAATTGTTTGCCATGGCGACGATCATGCCTTAATACATTGCCATGGCGATGATGTCATAATTGGTTGCCATGGCGACGGTGATGTCATAATTGGTTGCCATGGCGACTGTGATGTCATAATTGGTTGCCATGGCGACAATGATGTCATAATTGGTTGCCATGGCGACGATGATGCCTTAATACGTTGACATGGCGATGATGTCATAATTGGTTGCCATGGCGACGATGATGTCATAATTGGTTGCCATGGCGATTATGTCATAATTGGTTGCCATGGCGATGATGATGTCATAATTGGTTGCCATGGCGATGATGTCATAATTGGTTGCCATGGCGATGATGTCATAATTGGTTGCCATGACGATGATGTCATAATTGGTTGCCATGGTGACGATGATGCCTTAACACGTTGCCATGGCGACGGTGATGTCATAATTGGTTGCAATGGCGACGGTGATGTCATAATTGGTTGCCATGGCGACGATGATGTCTTAATACGTTGCCATGGCGACGGTGATGTCATTATTGGTTGCCATGGCGACGGTGATATCATAACTGGTTGCCATGGTGACGATGATGTCATAATTGGTTGCCATGGCGACGATGATGCCTTAATACGTTGCCATGGCGATGATGTCATAATTGGTTTCCATGGCGACGGTGATGTCATAATTGGTTGCCATGGCGACGATGATGCCTTAATACATTGCCATGGCGACGGTGATGTCATAATTGGTTGCCATGGCGATGATGTCATACTTGGTTGCCATGGCGACGGTGATGTCATAATTGGTTGCAATGGTGACGATGATGTCATAATTGGTTGCCATGGCGATGGTGATGTCATAATTGGTTGCCATGGCGATGATGATGTCATAATTGGTTGCCATGTCGACGATGATGCCTTAATACGTTCCCATGGCGATGATGTCATAATTGTTTGCCATGGCGACGATCATGCCTTAATACATTGCCATGGCGATGATGTCATAATTGGTTGCCATGGCAACGGTGATGTCATAATTGGTTGCCATAGCGACGGTGATGTCATAATTGGTTGCCATGGCGACGATGATGCCTTAATACGTTGCCATGGCGACGGTGATATCATAATTGGTTGCCATGGCGACGGAGATGTCATAATTGGTTGCCATGGCGACGGTGATGTCATAATTGGTTGCCATGGCGACGATGATGCCTTAATACGTTGCCATGGTGATGATGTCATAATTGGTTGCCATGGCGACGGTGATGTCATAATTGGCTGCCATGGCGACGGTGATGTCATAATTGGTTGCCATGGCGATGATGTCATAATTGGTTGCCATGGCGACGGTGATGTCATAATTTGTTGCCATGGCGACGATGATGCCTTAATACGTTGCCATGGCGATGATGTCATAATTGGTTGCCATGGCGACAATGATGCCTTAATACGTTGCCATGGCAACGGTGATGTCATAATTGGTTGCCTTTTCGACGATGATGCCTTAATATGTTGCCATGGCGATGATGTCATAATTGGTTGCCATGGCGACGGTGATGTCATAATTGGTTGCCATGGCGACGGTGATGTCATAATTGGTTGCCATGGCGACAATAATGTCATAATTGGTTGCCATGGCGACGATGATGCCTTAATACGTTGACATGGCGATGATGTCATAATTGGTTGCCATGGCGACGGTGATGTCATAATTGGTTTCCATGGCGACGATGATGCCTTAATACGTTGCATGGCGATGATGTCATAATTGGTTGCCATGGCAAAGATGATGCCTTAATACGTTGCCATGGCGACGGTGATGTCATAATTTGTTGCCATGGTGATGATGTCATGCCATGGCGACGGTGATGTCATAATTGGTTGCTATGGCAACGATGATGTCATAATTGGTTGCCATGGAGACTATGATGCCTTAATACGTTGACATGGCGACGGTGATATCATTGGTTGCCATGGCGACGGTGATGTCATAATTGGTTGCCATGGCGACGTTGATGTCATAATTTGTTGCCATGGCAATGATGATGTCATAATTGGTTGCCATGGCGACGGTGATGTCATAATTGGTTGCTATGGCGACGATGATGTCATAATTGGTTGCCATGGAGACGATGATGCCTTAATACGTTGCCATGGTGACGGTGATATCATAATTGGTTGCCATGGCGACGGTGATGTCATAATTGGTTGCCATGGCGACGGTGATGCCTTGATACGTTGCCATGGCGACGGTGATGTCGTAATTGGTTGCCATGGCGACGGTGATGTCATAATTGGTTGCCATGGCGACGGTGATGTCATAATTGGTTGCCATGGCGATGATGCCTTAATACGTTGCCATGGCGACGGTGATGTCATAATTGGTTGCCATGGCGACAATGATGCCTTAATACATTGCCATGGCGATGATGTCATAATTGGTTGCCATGGTGACGGTGATGTCATAATTGGTTGCCATGGCGACGATGATGCCTTAATACGTTCCCATGGCGATGATGTCATAATTGGTTGCCATGGCAACGGTGATGTCATAATTGGTTGCCATGGCGACGATGATGACTTAATACGTTGACATGGCGATGATGTCATAATTGGTTTCCATGGCGACGGTGATGTCATAATTTTTTGCCATGGCGACGGTGATGTCATAATTGGTTGCCATGGCGATGATGTCATAATTGGTTGCCATGGCGACGGTGATGTCATAATTGGTTGCCATGGCGACGATGATGCCTTAATACATTGCCATGGCGATGATGTCATAATTGGTTGCCATGGCGACGGTGATGTCATAATTGGTTGCCATGGCGACGGTGATGTCATAATTGGTTGCCATGGCAATGATGTCATAATTGGTTGCCATGGCGACGGTGATGTCATAATTGGTTGCCATGGCGACGATGATGCCTTAATACGTTGCCATGGCGATGATGTCATAATTGGTTGCCATGGCGACGGTGATGTCATAATTGGTTGCCATGGCGACGGTGATGTCATAATTGGTTGCCATGGCGACAATGATTTCATAATTGGTTGCCATGGCGACGATGATGCCTTAATACGTTGACATGGCGATGATGTCATAATTGGTTGCCATGGCGACGGTGATGTCATAATTGGTTGCCATGGCGACGATGATGCCTTAATACGTTGCCATGGCGATGATGTCATAATTGGTTGCCATGGCGACGGTGATGTCATAATTGGTTGCCATGGCGACTGTGATGTCATAATTGGTTGCCATGGCGACAATGATGTCATAATTGGTTGCCATGGCGACGATGATGCCTTAATACGTTGACATGGCGATGATGTCATAATTGGTTGCCATGGTGACGGTGATGTCATAATTGGTTGCCATGGCGACGATGATGCCTTAATACGTTGCCATGGCGATGATGTCATAATTGGTTGCCATGGCGATGATGATGCCTTAATACGTTGCCATGGCGACGGTGATGTCATAATTTGTTGCCATGTCGATGATGATGTCATAATTGGTTGCCATGGCGACGGTGATGTCATAATTGGTTGCTATGGCTACGATGATGTCATAATTGGTTGCCATGGAGACTATGATGCCTTAATACGTTGCCATGGCGACGGTGATATCATTGGTTGCCATGGCTACGGTGATGTCATAATTGGTTGCCATGGCGGTGATGTCATAATTGGTTGCCATGGTGACGGTGATGTCATAATTGGTTGCCATGGCGACGATGATGCCTTAATACGTTGCCATGATGATGATGTCATAATTGGTTGCCATGGCGATGGTGATGTCATAATTGGTTGCCATGGCGATGGTGATGTCATAATTGGTTGCCATGGCGACAATAATGTCATAATTGGTTGCCATGGCGACGATGATGCCTTAATACGTTGACATGGCGATGATGTCATAATTGGTTGCCATGGCGACGGTGATGTCATAATTGGTTTCCATGGCGACGATGATGCCTTAATACGTTGCATGGCGATGATGTCATAATTGGTTGCCATGGCAAAGATGATGCCTTAATACGTTGCCATGGCGACGGTGATGTCATAATTTGTTGCCATGGTGATGATGATGTCATACCATGGCGACGGTGATGTCATAATTGGTTGCCATGGCGACGATGATGTCATAATTGGTTGCCATGGAGACGATGATGCCTTAATACGTTGCCATGGCGATGATGTCATAAATGGTTGCCATGGCGACGGTGATGTCATAATTGATTGCCATGGCGACGATTATGCCTTAATACGTTGCCATGGCGATGATGTCATAATTGGTTGCCATGGCGACGGTGATGTCATAATTGGTTGCCATGGCGACGGTGATGTCATAATTGGTTGCCATGGCGACAATGATGTCATAATTGGTTGCCATGGCGACGATGATGCCTTAATATGTTGCCATGGCGATGATGTCATAATTGGTTGCCATGGCGACGGTGATGTCATAATTGGTTGCCATGGTGACGGTGATGTCATAATTGGTTGCCATGGCGACAATGATGTCATAATTGGTTGCCATGGTGACGATGATGCCTTAATACGTTGCCATGGCGATGATGTCATAATTGGTTGCCATGGCGACGGTGATGTCATAATTGGTTGCCATGGCGACGATGATGCCTTAATACGTTGCCATGGCGATGATGTCATAATTGGTTGCCATGGTGACGGTGATGTAATAATTGGTTGCCATGGCGATGTTGATGTCATAATTCTTTGCCATGGCGACAATGATGTCATGATTGGTTGCCATGGCGACGATGATGCCTTAATATGTTGCCATGGCGACGGTGATGTCATAATTTGTTGCCATGGCGATGATGATGTCATAATTGGTTGCCATGGCGACGGTGATGTCATAATTGGTTGCCATGGCGACGATGATGCCTTAATACGTTGCCATGGCAATGATGTCATAAATGGTTGCCATGGCGACGGTGATGTCATAATTCGTTTGCCATGGTGACGGTGATGTCATAATTGGTTGCCATGGTGACGGTGATGTCATAATTGGTTGCCATGGCGACGGTGATGTCATAATTGGTTGCCATGACGATGATGATGTCATAATTGGTTGCCATGGCGATGATGTCATAATTGGTTGCCATGGCGATTATGTCATAATTGGTTGCCATGGCGACGATGATACCTTAATACGTTGCCATGGCGATGAAGTCATAATTGGTTGCCATGGCGATGATGATGTCATAATAGGTTGCCATGGCGACGGTGAGGTCATAATTGGTTGCCATGGCGATGATGTCATAATAGGTTGCCATGGCGATGATGTCATAATAGGTTGCCATGGCGACGGTGATGTCATAATTGGTTGCCATGGCGACGGTGATGTAATAATTGGTTGCCATGGCGACGATGATGCCTTAATACGTTGCCATGGCGACGATGATGCCTTAATATGTTGCCATGGCGACGGTGATGTCATAATTGGTTGCCATGGCGACGGTGATGTCATAATTGGTTGCATTGGCGACGGTGATGTCATAATTGGTTGCCATGGAGACGATGATGCCTTAATACGTTGACATGGCGATGATGTCATAATTGGTTGCCATGGCGACGGTGATGTCATAATTGGTTGCCATGGCGACGATGATGCCTTAATACGTTGCCATGGCGATGATGTCATAATTGGTTGCCATGGCGACGGTGATGTCATAATTGGTTGCCATGGCGACTGTGATGTCATAATTGGTTGCCATGGCGACAATGATGTCATAATTGGTTGCCATGGCGACGATGATGCCTTAATACGTTGACATGGCGATGATGTCATAATTGGTTGCCATGGTGACGGTGATGTCATAATTGGTTGCCATGGCGACGATGATGCCTTAATACGTTGCCATGGCGATGATGTCATAATTGGTTGCCATGGCGATGATGATGCCTTAATACGTTGCCATGGCGACGGTGATGTCATAATTTGTTGCCATGTCGATGATGATGTCATAATTGGTTGCCATGGCGACGGTGATGTCATAATTGGTTGCTATGGCTACGATGATGTCATAATTGGTTGCCATGGAGACTATGATGCCTTAATACGTTGCCATGGCGACGGTGATATCATTGGTTGCCATGGCTACGGTGATGTCATAATTGGTTGCCATGGCGGTGATGTCATAATTGGTTGCCATGGTGACGGTGATGTCATAATTGGTTGCCATGGCGACGATGATGCCTTAATACGTTGCCATCATGATGATGTCATAATTGGTTGCCATGGCGATGGTGATGTCATAATTGGTTGCCATGGCGATGGTGATGTCATAATTGGTTGCCATGGCGACAATAATGTCATAATTGGTTGCCATGGCGACGATGATGCCTTAATACGTTGACATGGCGATGATGTCATAATTGGTTGCCATGGCGACGGTGATGTCATAATTGGTTTCCATGGCGACGATGATGCCTTAATACGTTGCATGGCGATGATGTCATAATTGGTTGCCATGGCAAAGATGATGCCTTAATACGTTGCCATGGCGACGGTGATGTCATAATTTGTTGCCATGGCGATGGTGATGTCATAATTGGTTGCCATGGCGACGGTGATTTCATAATTGGTTGCTCTGGCGACGATGATGTCATAATTGGTTGCCATGGAGATGATGATGCCTTAATACGTTGCCATGTCGATTATGTCATAAATGGTTGCCATGGCGACGGTGATGTCATAATTGGTTGCCATGGCGACGATTATGCCTTAATACGTTGCCATGGCGATGATGTCATAATTGGTTGCCATGGCGATGGTGAAGTCATAATTGGTTGCCATGGCGACGGTGATGTCACAATTGGTTGCCATGGCGACAATGATGTCATAATTGGTTGCCATGGCGACGATGATGCCTTAATACGTTGCCATGGCGATGATGTCATAATTGGTTGCCATGGCGACGGTGATGTCATAATTGGTTGCCATGGCGACGGTGATGTCATAATTGGTTGCCATGGCGATGATGTCATAATTTGTTGCCATGGCGACGGTGATGTCATAATTGGTTACCATGGCGACGATGATGCCTTAATACATTGCCATGGCGATGATGCCTTAATACATTGCCATGGCGATGATGTCATAATTGGTTGCCATGGCGACGGTGATGTCATAATTGGTTGCCATGGCGACGATGATGCCTTAATACGTTGCCATGGCGATGATGTCATAATTGGTTGCCATGGCGACGATCATGCCTTAATACGTTGCCATGGCGATGATGTCATAATTGGTTGCCATGGCGACGGTGATGTCATAATTAGTTGCCATAGCGACGGTGATGTCATAATTGGTTGCCATGGCGACGATGATGCCTTAATACGTTGCCATGGCGACGGTGATATCATAATTGGTTGCCATGGTGACGGTGATGTCATAATTGGTTGCCATGGCGACGGTGATGTCATAATTGGTTGCCATGGCGACGATGATGCCTTAATACGATGCCATGGCGATGATGTCATATTTGGTTGCCATGGCGATGGTGATGTCATAATTGGTTGCCATGGCGACGTGATGTCATAATTGGTTGCCATGGCGATGATGTCATAATTGGTTGCCATGGCGACGGTGATGTCATAATTGGTTGCCATGGCGACGATGATGCCTTAATATGTTGCCATGGCGATGATGTCATAATTGGTTGCCATGGCGACGATGATGCCTTAATACGTTGCCATGGCAACGGTGATGTCATAATTGGTTGACATGGCGACTATGATGCCTTAATACGTTGCCATGGCGATGATGTCATAATTGGTTGCCATGGCGACGGTGATGTCATAATTGGTTAACATGGCGACGGTAATGTCATAATTGGTTGACATGGCGATGATGTCATAATTGGTTGCCATGGCGATGATGATGCTTTAATACGTTGCCATGGCGACGATGAAGTCATAATTGGTTGCCATGGCGACGATGATGTCATAATTGGTTGCCATGGCGATTATGTCATAATTGGTTGCCATGGCGATGATGATGTCATAATTGGTTGCCATGGCGATGATGTCATAATTGGTTGCCATGGCGATGATGTCATAATTGGTTGCCATGACGATGATGTCATAATTGGTTGCCATGGTGACGATGATGCCTTGACACGTTGCCATGGCGACGGTGATGTCATAATTGGTTGCAATGGCGACGGTGATGTCATAATTGGTTGCCATGGCGACGATGATGTCTTAATACGTTGCCATGGCGACGGTGATGTCATTATTGGTTGCCATGGCGACGGTGATATCATAATTGGTTGCCATGGTGACGATGATGTCATAATTGGTTGCCATGGCGACGATGATGCCTTAATACGTTGCCATGGCGATGATGTCATAATTGGTTTCCATGGCGACGGTGATGTCATAATTGGTTGCCATGGCGACGATGATGCCTTAATACATTGCCATGGCGACGGTGATGTCATAATTGGTTGCCATGGCGATGATGTCATACTTGGTTGCCATGGCGACGGTGATGTCATAATTGGTTGCAATGGTGACGATGATGTCATAATTGGTTGCCATGGCGATGGTGATGTCATAATTGGTTGCCATGGCGATGATGATGTCATAATTGGTTGCCATGTCGACGATGATGCCTTAATACGTTCCCATGGCGATGATGTCATAATTGTTTGCCATGGCGACGATCATGCCTTAATACATTGCCATGGCGATGATGTCATAATTGGTTGCCATGGCGACGGTGATGTCATAATTGGTTGCCATAGCGACGGTGATGTCATAATCGGTTGCCATGGCGACGATGATGCCTTAATACGTTGCCATGGCGACGGTGATATCATAATTGGTTGCCATGGCGACGGAGATGTCATAATTGGTTGCCATGGCGACGGTGATGTCATAATTGGTTGCCATGGCGACGATGATGCCTTAATACGTTGCCATGGTGATGATGTCATAATTGGTTGCCATGGCGACGGTGATGTCATAATTGGCTGCCATGGCGACGGTGATGTCATAATTGGTTGCCATGGCGATGATGTCATAATTGGTTGCCATGGCGACGGTGATGTCATAATTTGTTGCCATGGCGACGATGATGCCTTAATACGTTGCCATGGCGATGATGTCATAATTGGTTGCCATGGCGACAATGATGCCTTAATACGTTGCCATGGCAACGGTGATGTCATAATTGGTTGCCTTTTCGACGATGATGCCTTAATACGTTGCCATGGCGATGATGTCATAATTGGTTGCCATGGCGACGGTGATGTCATAATTGGTTGCCATGGCGACGGTGATGTCATAATTGGTTGCCATGGCGACAATAATGTCATAATTGGTTGCCATGGCGACGATGATGCCTTAATACGTTGACATGGCGATGATGTCATAATTGGTTGCCATGGCGACGGTGATGTCATAATTGGTTTCCATGGCGACGATGATGCCTTAATACGTTGCATGGCGATGATGTCATAATTGGTTGCCATGGCAAAGATGATGCCTTAATACGTTGCCATGGCGACGGTGATGTCATAATTTGTTGCCATGGTGATGATGTCATGCCATGGCGACGGTGATGTCATAATTGGTTGCTATGGCAACGATGATGTCATAATTGGTTGCCATGGAGACTATGATGCCTTAATACGTTGACATGGCGACGGTGATATCATTGGTTGCCATGGCGACGGTGATGTCATAATTGATTGCCATGGCGACGTTGATGTCATAATTTGTTGCCATGGCAATGATGATGTCATAATTGGTTGCCATGGCGACGGTGATGTCATAATTGGTTGCTATGGCGACGATGATGTCATAATTGGTTGCCATGGAGACGATGATGCCTTAATACGTTGCCATGGTGACGGTGATATCATAATTGGTTGCCATGGCGACGGTGATGTCATAATTGGTTGCCATGGCGACGGTGATGCCTTGATACGTTGCCATGGCGACGGTGATGTCGTAATTGGTTGCCATGGCGACGGTGATGTCATAATTGGTTGCCATGGCGACGGTGATGTCATAATTGGTTGCCATGGCGATGATGCCTTAATACGTTGCCATGGCGACGGTGATGTCATAATTGGTTGCCATGGCGACAATGATGCCTTAATACATTGCCATGGCGATGATGTCATAATTGGTTGCCATGGTGACGGTGATGTCATAATTGGTTGCCATGGCGACGATGATGCCTTAATACGTTCCCATGGCGATGATGTCATAATTGGTTGCCATGGCAACGGTGATGTCATAATTGGTTGCCATGGCGACGATGATGACTTAATACGTTGACATGGCGATGATGTCATAATTGGTTTCCATGGCGACGGTGATGTCATAATTTTTTGCCATGGCGACGGTGATGTCATAATTGGTTGCCATGGCGATGATGTCATAATTGGTTGCCATGGCGACGGTGATGTCATAATTGGTTGCCATGGCGACGATGATGCCTTAATACATTGCCATGGCGATGATGTCATAATTGGTTGCCATGGCGACGGTGATGTCATAATTGGTTGCCATGGCGACGGTGATGTCATAATTGGTTGCCATGGCAATGATGTCATAATTGGTTGCCATGGCGACGGTGATGTCATAATTGGTTGCCATGGCGACGATGATGCCTTAATACGTTGCCATGGCGATGATGTCATAATTGGTTGCCATGGCGACGGTGATGTCATAATTGGTTGCCATGGCGACGATGATGCCTAAATACATTGCCATGGCGATGATGTCATAATTGGTTGCCATGGCGACGGTGATGCCATAATTGGTTGCCATGGCGACGGTGATGTCATAATTGGTTGCCATGGCGATGATGTCATAATTGGTTGCCATGGCGACGGTGATGTCATAATTGGTTGCCATGGCGATGATGATGCCTTAATACGTTGCCATGGCGACGGTTATGTCATAATTTGTTGCCATGGCGATGATGATGTCATAATTGGTTGCCATGGCGATAGTGATGTCATAATTGGTTGCCATGGCGACGGTGATGTCATAATTGGTTGCCATGGCGACAATGATGTCATAACTGGTTGCCATGGCGACGATGATGCCTTAATACGTTGACATGGCGATGATGTCATAATTGGTTGCCATGGCGACGGTGATGTCATAATTGGTTTCCATGGCGACGATGATGCCTTAATACGTTGCATGGCGATGATGTCATAATTGGTTGCCATGGCAAAGATGATGCCTTAATACGTTGCCATGGCGACGGTGATGTCATAATTTGTTGCCATGGCGATGATGATGTCATAATTGGTTGCCATGGCGACGGTGATGTCATAATTGGTTGCTATGGCGACGATGATGTCATAATTGGTTGCCATGGAGACGATGATGCCTTAATACGTTGCCATGGCGATGATGTCATAAATGGTTGCCATGGCGACGGTGATGTCATAATTGGTTGCCATGGCAACGATTATGCCTTAATACGTTGCCACGGTGATGATGTCATAATTGGTTGCCATGGCGACGGTGATGTCATAATTGGTTGCCATGGCGACGGTGATGTCATAATTGGTTGCCATGGCGACAATGATGTCATAATTGGTTGCCATGGCGACGATGATGCCTTAATACGTTGCCATGGCGATGATGTCATAATTGGTTGCCATGGCGACGGTGATGTCATAATTGGTTGCCATGGCGACGGTGATGTCATAATTGGTTGCCATGGCGATGATGTCATAATTTGTTGCCATGGCGACGATGATGTCATAATTGGTTGCCATGGCGACGATGATGCCTTAATACATTGCCATGGCGATGATGTCATAATTGGTTGCCATGGTGACGGTGATGTCATAATTGGTTGCCATGGCGACGATGATGCCTTAATACGTTGCCATGGCGATGATGTCATAATTGGTTGCCACGGCGACGATCATGCCTTAATACGTTGCCATGGCGATGATGTCATAATTGGTTGCCATGGCGACGGTGATGTCATAATTAGTTGCCATAGCGACGGTGATGTCACAATTGGTTGCCATGGCGACGATGATGCCTTAATACGTTGCCATGGCGACGGTGATATCATAATTGGTTGCCATGGTGACGGTGATGTCATAATTGGTTGCCATGGCGACGGTGATGTCATAATTGGTTGCCATGGCGACGATGATGCCTTAATACGTTGCCATGGCGATGATGTCATAATTGGTTGCCATGGCGATGGTGATGTCATAATTGGTTGCCATGGCGACGATGATGCCTTAATACGTTGCCATGGCGATGATGTCATAATTGGTTGCCATGGCGAAGGTGATGTCATAATTGGTTAACATGGCGACGGTAATGTCATAATTGGTTGACATGGCGATGATGTCATGTTTGGTTGCCATGGCGACGGTGATGTCATAATTGGTTGCCATGGCGACGATGATGCCTTAATACGTTGTCATGGAGATGATATCATAATTGGTTGCCATGGCGACAGTGATGTCATAATTGGTTGCCATGGCGACGATGATGCCTTAATACGTTGCCATGGCGATGATGTCATAATTGGTTGCCATGGCGACGATCATGCCTTAATACGTTGCCATGGCGATGATGTCATAATTGGTTGCCTTGGCGACGTGATGTCATAATTTGTTGCCATGGCGATGGTGATGTCATAATTGGTTGCCATGGCGACGATGATGCCTTAATACGTTGCCATGGCGACGGTGATGTCATAATTCATTTGCCATGGCGACGGTGATGTCATAATTGGTTGCCGTGGACACGGTGATGTCATAATTAGTTGCCATGGCGACGGTGATGTCATAATTGGTTGCCATGACGATGATGATGTCATAATTGGTTGCCATGGCTATGATATCATAATTGGTTGCCATGGCGATGATGTCATAATTGGTCGCCATGGCGATTATGTCATAATTGGTTGCCATGGTGATTAAGTCATAATTGGTTGCCATGGCGATGATGTCATATTAGGTTGCCATGGCGACGGTGATGTCATAATTGGTTGCCATGGCGATGATGTCATAATTGGTTGCCATGGCGACGGTGATGTCATAATTGGTTGCCATGGCGATGATGCCTTAATACGTTTCAATGGCGACGGTGATGTCATAATTGGTTGCCATGGCGACGATGATGTCATAATTGGTTGCCATGGCGACGATGATGTCATAATTGGTTGCCATGGCGACGATGCTGCCTTAATACGTTGCCATGGCGATGATGTCATAATTGGTTGCCATGGCGATGATGATGTCATAATTGGTTGCCATGGCGATGATGATGTCATAATTGGTTGCCATGGCGATGATGATGTCATAATTGGTTGCCATGGCGATGATGTCATAATTGGTTGACATGACGATGATGTCATAATTGGTTGCCATGGTGACGATGATGCCTTAACACGTTGCCATGGCGACGGTGATGTCATAATTGGTTGCCATGGCGACGGTGATGTCATAATTGGTTGCCATGGCGACGATGATGTCTTAATACGTTGCCATGGCGATGATGTCATTATTGGTTGCCATGGCGACGGTGATATCATAATTGGTTGCCATGGCAACGATGATGTCATAATTGGTTGCCATGGCAACGATGATGCCTTAATACGTTGCCATGGCGATGATGTCATAATTGGTTGCCATGGCGACGGTGATGTCATAATTGGTTGCCATGGCGACGATGATGCCTTAATACGTTGACATGGCGACGGTGATGTCATAATTGGTTGCCATGGCGATGATGTCATACTTGGTTGCCATGGCGACGGTGATGTCATAATTGGTTGCAATGGCGACGATGATGTCATAATTGGTTGCCATGGCGACGGTGATGTCATAATTGGTTGCCATGGCGATGATGATGTCATAATTGGTTGCCATGGTGACGATGATGCCTTAATACGTTGCCATAGCGATGATGTCATAATTGGTTGCCATGGCGACGATCATGCCTTAATACGTTGCCATGGCGATGATGTCATAATTAGGTTGCCATGGCGACGGTGATGTCATAATTGGTTGCCATAGCGACGGTGATGTCATAATTGGTTGCCATGGCGACGATGATGCCTTAATACGTTGCCATGGCGACGGTGATATCATAATTGGTTGCCATGGCGACGGTGATGTCATAATTGGTTGCCATGGCGACGGTGATGTCATAATTGGTTGCCATGGCGACGATGATGCCTTAATACGTTGCCATGGCGATGATGTCATAATTGGTTGCCATGGCGACGGTGATGTCATAATTGGTTGCCATGGTGACGGTGATGTCATAATTGGTTGCCATGGCGATGATGTCATAATTGGTTGCCATGGCGACGGTGATGTCATAATTGGTTGCCATGGCGACGATGATGCCTTAATACGTTGCCATGGCGATGATGTCATAATTGGTTGCCATGGCGACAATGATGCCTTAATACGTTGCCATGGCAACGGTGATGTCATAATTGGTTGCCATGGCGACGATGATGCCTTAATACGATGCCATGGCGATGATGTCATAATTGGTTGCCATGGCGACGGTGATGTCATAATTGGTTGCCATGGCGACGATGATGCCTTAATACGTTGCCATGGCGACGGTGATGTCATAATTGGTTGCCATGGCGACGGTGATGTCATAATTTGTTGCCATGGCGACGGTGATGTCATAATTGGTTGCTATGGTGACGATGATGTCATAATTGGTTGCCATGGAGACGATGATGCCTTAATACGTTGCCATGGCGACGGTGATATCATAATTGGTTGCCATGGCGACGATGATGCCTTAATACGTTGCCATGGCGACGGTGATATCATAATTGGTTGCCATGGTGACGGTGATGTCATAATTGGTTGCCATGGCGACGGTGATGCCTTGATACGTTGCCATGGCGACGGTGATGTCGTAATTGGTTGCCATGGTGACGGTGATGTCATAATTGGTTGCCATGGCGACGGTGATGTCATAATTGGTTGCCATGGCGATGATGCCTTAATACGTTGCCATGGTGACGGTGATGTCATAATTGGTCGTCATGCATGACGCCACTGCAGCTAGGCGTGGGAGCGCCGCTATCTAGCACCACTGCACCAGCCATCTTTCTTGGGCTATTCTCTTGGGAGTTCTGTTCTTCCTTATTCAAAGATCCGAATTTCAATTCAGCGATAAAAGTGATAAAGGCTCGGATTGAGCCGAAACGTCGTATTAAATTATATCGCTTCTACTTCGTGCTATATATACTTGTTTGGCTCCCACATGTTTTGTATATAATAAAAATAAGCACTTATTGCATATAGAAACCCCTCTGAGTGTGCGGTGAATTATATTATTATTGGTAATAGGACCTAAAGGTCTGTTACACCTGCACCTCGCTATTGGACTTGAGTGCACGCTAACCTCCTGGTTATAATTGGTTGCCATGGCAACGGTGATGTCATAATTGGTTGCCATGGCGACGATGATGCCTTAATACGTTGACATGGCGATGATGTCATAATTGGTTTCCATGGCGACGGTGATGTCATAATTTTTTGCCATGGCGACGGTGATGTCATAATTGGTTGCCATGGCGATGATGTCATAATTGGTTGCCATGGCGACAATGATGCCTTAATACATTGCCATGGCAATGATGTCATAATTGGTTGCCATGGCGACGGTGATGTCATAATTGGTTGCCATGGAGACGGTGATGTCATAATTGGTTGCCATGGCAATGATGTCATAATTGGTTGCCATGGCGACGGTGATGTCATAATTGGTTACCATGGCGACGATGATGCCTTAATACGTTGCCATGGCGATGATGTCATAATTGGTTGCCATGGCGACGGTGATGTCATAATTGGTTGCCATGGCGACGGTGATGTCATAATTGGTTGCCATGGCGACAATGATTTCATAAATGGTTGCCATGGCGACGATGATGCCTTAATACGTTGACATGGCGATGATGTCATAATTGGTTGCCATGGCAACGGTGATGTCATAATTGGTTGCCATGGCGACGGTTATGTCATAATTGGCTGCCATGGCGACAATGATGTCATAATTGGTTGCCATGGCGACGATGATGCCTTAATACGTTGACATGGCGATGATGTCATAATTGGTTGCCATGGTGACGGTGATGTCATAATTGGTTGCCATTGCGACGATGATGCCTTAATACGTTGCCATGGCGATTATGTCATAATTGGTTGCCATGGAGATGATGATGCCTTAATACATTGCCATGGCGACGGTGATGTCATAATTTGTTGCCATGTCGATGATGATGTCATAATTGGTTGCCATGGCGACGGTGATGTCATAATTGGTTGCTATGGCGACGATGATGTCATAATTGGTTGCCATGGAGACTATGATGCCTTAATACGTTGCCATGGCGACGGTGATATCATTGGTTGCCATGGCTACGGTGATGTCATAATTGGTTGCCATGGCGGTGATGTCATAATTTTTTGCCATGGCGACGGTAATGTCATAATTGGTTGCCATGGCGATGATGATGCCTTAATACGTTGCCATGGCGATGATATCATAATTGGTTGCCATGGTGACGGTGATGTCATAACTGGTTGCCATGGCGACGATGATGCCTTGATACGTTGCCATGGCGATGATGTCATAATTGGTTGCCATGGCAACGGTGATGTCATAATTGGTTGCCATGGCGACGATGATGCCTTAATACGTTGACATGGCGATGATGTCATAATTGGTTGCCATGGCGACGGTGATGTCATAATTTTTTGCCATGGCGACGGTGATGTCATAATTGGTTGCCATGGCGATAATGTCATAATTGGTTGCCATGGCGACGGTGATGTCATAATTGGTTGCCATGGCGACGATGATGCCTTAATACGTTGCCATGGCGATGATGTCATAATTGGTTGCCATGGCGACGGTGATGTCATAATTGGTTGCCATGGCGACTGTGATGTCATAATTGGTTGCCATGGCGACAATGATTTCATAATTGGTTGCCATGGCGACGATGATGCCTTAATACGTTGACATGGCGATGATGTCATAATTGGTTGCCATGGCGACGCTGATGTCACAATTGGTTGCCATGGCGACGATGATGCCTTAATACGTTGCCATGGCGATGATGTCATAATTGGTTGCCATGGCGACGGTGATGTCATAATTGGTTGCCATGGCGACGGTGATGTCATAATTGGTTGCCATGGCGACAATGATGTCATAATTGGTTGCCATGGCGACGATGATGCCTTAATACGTTGACAAGGCGATGATTTCATAATTGGTTGCCATGGCGACGGTGATGTCATAATTGGTTGCCATGGCGACGATGATGCCTTAATACGTTGCCATGGCGATGATGTCATAATTGGTTGCCATGGCGATGATGATGCCTTAATACGTTGCCATGGCGACGGTGATGTCATAATTTGTTGCCATGGCGATGATGATGTCATAATTGGTTGCCATGGCGATGGTGATGTCATAATTGGTTGCTATGGCGACGATGATGTCATAATTGGTTGCCATGGAGACTATGATGCCTTAATACGTTGCCATGGCGACGGTGATATCATTGGTTGCCATGGCGACGGTGATGTCATAATTAGTTGCCATGGCGATGATGTCATAATTGGTTGCCATGGCGACGGTGATGTCATAATTGGTTGCCATGGCGACGATGATGCCTTAATACGTTGCCATGGTGATGATGTCATAATTGGTTGCCATGGCGATGGTGATGTCATAATTGGTTGCCATGGCGACGGTGATGTCATAATTGGTTGCCATGGCGACAATGATGTCATAATTGGTTGCCATGGCGACGATGATGCCTTAATACGTTGACATGGCGATGATGTCATAATTGGTTGCCATGGCGACGGTGATGTCATAATTGGTTTCCATGGCGACGATGATGCCTTAATACGTTGCATGGCGATTATGTCATAATTGGTTGCCATGGCAAAGATGATGCCTTAATACGTTGCCATGGCGACGGTGATGTCATAATTTGTTGCCATGGCGATGGTGATGTCATAATTGGTTGCCATGGCGACGGTGATTTCATAATTGGTTGCTCTGGCGACGATGATGTCATAATTGGTTGCCATGGAGATGATGATGCCTTAATACGTTGCCATGTCGATTATGTCATAAATGGTTGCCATGGCGACGGTGATGTCATAATTGGTTGCCATGGCGACGATTATGCCTTAATACGTTGCCATGGCGATGATGTCATAATTGGTTGCCATGGCGATGGTGAAGTCATAATTGGTTGCCATGGCGACGGTGATGTCACAATTGGTTGCCATGGCGACAATGATGTCATAATTGGTTGCCATGGCGACGATGATGCCTTAATACGTTGCCATGGCGATGATGTCATAATTGGTTGCCATGGCGACGGTGATGTCATAATTGGTTGCCATCGCGACGGTGATGTCATAATTGGTTGCCATGGCGATGATGTCATAATTTGTTGCCATGGCGACGGTGATGTCATAATTGGTTACCATGGCGACGATGATGCCTTAATACATTGCCATGGCGATGATGCCTTAATACATTGCCATGGCGATGATGTCATAATTGGTTGCCATGGCGACGGTGATGTCATAATTGGTTGCCATGGCGACGATGATGCCTTAATACGTTGCCATGGCGATGATGTCATAATTGGTTGCCATGGCGACGATCATGCCTTAATACGTTGCCATGGCGATGATGTCATAATTGGTTGCCATGGCGACGGTGATGTCATAATTAGTTGCCATAGCGACGGTGATGTCATAATTGGTTGCCATGGCGACGATGATGCCTTAATACGTTGCCATGGCGACGGTGATATCATAATTGGTTGCCATGGTGACGGTGATGTCATAATTTGTTGCCATGGCGACGGTGATGTCATAATTGGTTGCCATGGCGACGATGATGCCTTAATACGTTGCCATGGCGATGATGTCATATTTGGTTGCCATGGCGATGGTGATGTCATAATTGGTTGCCATGGCGACGTGATGTCATAATTGGTTGCCATGGCGATGATGTCATAATTGGTTGCCATGGCGACGGTGATGTCATAATTGGTTGCCATGGCGACGATGATGCCTTAATATGTTGCCATGGCGATGATGTCATAATTGGTTGCCATGGCGACGATGATGCCTTAATACGTTGCCATGGCAACGGTGATGTCATAATTGGTTGACATGGCGACTATGATGCCTTAATACGTTGCCATGGCGATGATGTCATAATTGGTTGCCATGGCGACGGTGATGTCATAATTGGTTAACATGGCGACGGTAATGTCATAATTGGTTGACATGGCGATGATGTCATAATTGGTTGCCATGGCGATGATGATGCTTTAATACGTTGCCATGGCGACGATGAAGTCATAATTGGTTGCCATGGCGACGATGATGTCATAATTGGTTGCCATGGCGATTATGTCATAATTGGTTGCCATGGCGATGATGATGTCATAATTGGTTGCCATGGCGATGATGTCATAATTGGTTGCCATGGCGATGATGTCATAATTGGTTGCCATGACGATGATGTCATAATTGGTTGCCATGGTGACGATGATGCCTTGACACGTTGCCATGGCGACGGTGATGTCATAATTGGTTGCAATGGCGACGGTGATGTCATAATTGGTTGCCATGGCGACGATGATGTCTTAATACGTTGCCATGGCGACGGTGATGTCATTATTGGTTGCCATGGCGACGGTGATATCATAATTGGTTGCCATGGTGACGATGATGTCATAATTGGTTGCCATGGCGACGATGATGCCTTAATACGTTGCCATGGCGATGATGTCATAATTGGTTTCCATGGCGACGGTGATGTCATAATTGGTTGCCATGGCGACGATGATGCCTTAATACATTGCCATGGCGACGGTGATGTCATAATTGGTTGCCATGGCGATGATGTCATACTTGGTTGCCATGGCGACGGTGATGTCATAATTGGTTGCAATGGTGACGATGATGTCATAATTGGTTGCCATGGCGATGGTGATGTCATAATTGGTTGCCATGGCGATGATGATGTCATAATTGGTTGCCATGTCGACGATGATGCCTTAATACGTTCCCATGGCGATGATGTCATAATTGTTTGCCATGGCGACGATCATGCCTTAATACATTGCCATGGCGATGATGTCATAATTGGTTGCCATGGCGACGGTGATGTCATAATTGGTTGCCATAGCGACGGTGATGTCATAATCGGTTGCCATGGCGACGATGATGCCTTAATACGTTGCCATGGCGACGGTGATATCATAATTGGTTGCCATGGCGACGGAGATGTCATAATTGGTTGCCATGGCGACGGTGATGTCATAATTGGTTGCCATGGCGACGATGATGCCTTAATACGTTGCCATGGTGATGATGTCATAATTGGTTGCCATGGCGACGGTGATGTCATAATTGGCTGCCATGGCGACGGTGATGTCATAATTGGTTGCCATGGCGATGATGTCATAATTGGTTGCCATGGCGACGGTGATGTCATAATTTGTTGCCATGGCGACGATGATGCCTTAATACGTTGCCATGGCGATGATGTCATAATTGGTTGCCATGGCGACAATGATGCCTTAATACGTTGCCATGGCAACGGTGATGTCATAATTGGTTGCCTTTTCGACGATGATGCCTTAATACGTTGCCATGGCGATGATGTCATAATTGGTTGCCATGGCGACGGTGATGTCATAATTGGTTGCCATGGCGACGGTGATGTCATAATTGGTTGCCATGGTGACAATAATGTCATAATTGGTTGCCATGGCGACGATGATGCCTTAATACGTTGACATGGCGATGATGTCATAATTGGTTGCCATGGCGACGGTGATGTCATAATTGGTTTCCATGGCGACGATGATGCCTTAATACGTTGCATGGCGATGATGTCATAATTGGTTGCCATGGCAAAGATGATGCCTTAATACGTTGCCATGGCGACGGTGATGTCATAATTTGTTGCCATGGTGATGATGTCATGCCATGGCGACGGTGATGTCATAATTGGTTGCTATGGCAACGATGATGTCATAATTGGTTGCCATGGAGACTATGATGCCTTAATACGTTGACATGGCGACGGTGATATCATTGGTTGCCATGGCGACGGTGATGTCATAATTGGTTGCCATGGCGACGTTGATGTCATAATTTGTTGCCATGGCAATGATGATGTCATAATTGGTTGCCATGGCGACGGTGATGTCATAATTGGTTGCTATGGCGACAATGATGTCATAATTGGTTGCCATGGAGACGATGATGCCTTAATACGTTGCCATGGTGACGGTGATATCATAATTGGTTGCCATGGCGACGGTGATGTCATAATTGGTTGCCATGGCGACGGTGATGCCTTGATACGTTGCCATGGCGACGGTGATGTCGTAATTGGTTGCCATGGCGACGGTGATGTCATAATTGGTTGCCATGGCGACGGTGATGTCATAATTGGTTGCCATGGCGATGATGCCTTAATACGTTGCCATGGCGACGGTGATGTCATAATTGGTTGCCATGGCGACAATGATGCCTTAATACATTGCCATGGCGATGATGTCATAATTGGTTGCCATGGTGACGGTGATGTCATAATTGGTTGCCATGGCGACGATGATGCCTTAATACGTTCCCATGGCGATGATGTCATAATTGGTTGCCATGGCAACGGTGATGTCATAATTGGTTGCCATGGCGACGATGATGACTTAATACGTTGACATGGCGATGATGTCATAATTGGTTTCCATGGCGACGGTGATGTCATAATTTTTTGCCATGGCGACGGTGATGTCATAATTGGTTGCCATGGCGATGATGTCATAATTGGTTGCCATGGCGACGGTGATGTCATAATTGGTTGCCATGGCGACGATGATGCCTTAATACATTGCCATGGCGATGATGTCATAATTGGTTGCCATGGCGACGGTGATGTCATAATTGGTTGCCATGGCGACGGTGATGTCATAATTGGTTGCCATGGCAATGATGTCATAATTGGTTGCCATGGCGACGGTGATGTCATAATTGGTTGCCATGGCGACGATGATGCCTTAATACGTTGCCATGGCGATGATGTCATAATTGGTTGCCATGGCGACGGTGATGTCATAATTGGTTGCCATGGCGACGGTGATGTCATAATTGGTTGCCATGGCGACAATGATTTCATAATTGGTTGCCATAGCGACGATGATGCCTTAATACGTTGACATGGCGATGATGTCATAATTGGTTGCCATGGCGACGGTGATGTCATAATTGGTTGCCATGGCGACGATGATGCCTTAATACGTTGCCATGGCGATGATGTCATAATTGGTTGCCATGGCGACGGTGATGTCATAATTGGTTGCCATGGCGACTGTGATGTCATAATTGGTTGCCATGGCGACAATGATGTCATAATTGGTTGCCATGGCGACGATGATGCCTTAATACGTTGACATGGCGATGATGTCATAATTGGTTGCCATGGCGACGATGATGTCATAATTGGTTGCCATGGCGATTATGTCATAATTGGTTGCCATGGCGATGATGATGTCATAATTGGTTGCCATGGCGATGATGTCATAATTGGTTGCCATGGCGATGATGTCATAATTGGTTGCCATGACGATGATGTCATAATTGGTTGCCATGGTGACGATGATGCCTTAACACGTTGCCATGGCGACGGTGATGTCATAATTGGTTGCAATGGCGACGGTGATGTCATAATTGGTTGCCATGGCGACGATGATGTCTTAATACGTTGCCATGGCGACGGTGATGTCATTATTGGTTGCCATGGCGACGGTGATATCATAACTGGTTGCCATGGTGACGATGATGTCATAATTGGTTGCCATGGCGACGATGATGCCTTAATACGTTGCCATGGCGATGATGTCATAATTGGTTTCCATGGCGACGGTGATGTCATAATTGGTTGCCATGGCGACGATGATGCCTTAATACATTGCCATGGCGACGGTGATGTCATAATTGGTTGCCATGGCGATGATGTCATACTTGGTTGCCATGGCGACGGTGATGTCATAATTGGTTGCAATGGTGACGATGATGTCATAATTGGTTGCCATGGCGATGGTGATGTCATAATTGGTTGCCATGGCGATGATGATGTCATAATTGGTTGCCATGTCGACGATGATGCCTTAATACGTTCCCATGGCGATGATGTCATAATTGTTTGCCATGGCGACGATCATGCCTTAATACATTGCCATGGCGATGATGTCATAATTGGTTGCCATGGCAACGGTGATGTCATAATTGGTTGCCATAGCGACGGTGATGTCATAATTGGTTGCCATGGCGACGATGATGCCTTAATACGTTGCCATGGCGACGGTGATATCATAATTGGTTGCCATGGCGACGGAGATGTCATAATTGGTTGCCATGGCGACGGTGATGTCATAATTGGTTGCCATGGCGACGATGATGCCTTAATACGTTGCCATGGTGATGATGTCATAATTGGTTGCCATGGCGACGGTGATGTCATAATTGGCTGCCATGGCGACGGTGATGTCATAATTGGTTGCCATGGCGATGATGTCATAATTGGTTGCCATGGCGACGGTGATGTCATAATTTGTTGCCATGGCGACGATGATGCCTTAATACGTTGCCATGGCGATGATGTCATAATTGGTTGCCATGGCGACAATGATGCCTTAATACGTTGCCATGGCAACGGTGATGTCATAATTGGTTGCCTTTTCGACGATGATGCCTTAATATGTTGCCATGGCGATGATGTCATAATTGGTTGCCATGGCGACGGTGATGTCATAATTGGTTGCCATGGCGACGGTGATGTCATAATTGGTTGCCATGGCGACAATAATGTCATAATTGGTTGCCATGGCGACGATGATGCCTTAATACGTTGACATGGCGATGATGTCATAATTGGTTGCCATGGCGACGGTGATGTCATAATTGGTTTCCATGGCGACGATGATGCCTTAATACGTTGCATGGCGATGATGTCATAATTGGTTGCCATGGCAAAGATGATGCCTTAATACGTTGCCATGGCGACGGTGATGTCATAATTTGTTGCCATGGTGATGATGTCATGCCATGGCGACGGTGATGTCATAATTGGTTGCTATGGCAACGATGATGTCATAATTGGTTGCCATGGAGACTATGATGCCTTAATACGTTGACATGGCGACGGTGATATCATTGGTTGCCATGGCGACGGTGATGTCATAATTGGTTGCCATGGCGACGTTGATGTCATAATTTGTTGCCATGGCAATGATGATGTCATAATTGGTTGCCATGGCGACGGTGATGTCATAATTGGTTGCTATGGCGACGATGATGTCATAATTGGTTGCCATGGAGACGATGATGCCTTAATACGT
This sequence comes from Dendrobates tinctorius, assembly GCF_039654945.1. Taxonomy (NCBI): domain Eukaryota; kingdom Metazoa; phylum Chordata; class Amphibia; order Anura; family Dendrobatidae; genus Dendrobates; species Dendrobates tinctorius. The sequence continues at coordinate 776,996 of NW_027362079.1, forward strand.
TGCCATGGTGACGGTGATATCATAATTGGTTGCCATGGCGACGGTGATGTCATAATTGGTTGCCATGGCGACGGTGATGCCTTGATACGTTGCCATGGCGACGGTGATGTCGTAATTGGTTGCCATGGCGACGGTGATGTCATAATTGGTTGCCATGGCGACGGTGATGTCATAATTGGTTGCCATGGCGATGATGCCTTAATACGTTGCCATGGCGACGGTGATGTCATAATTGGTTGCCATGGCGACAATGATGCCTTAATACATTGCCATGGCGATGATGTCATAATTGGTTGCCATGGTGACGGTGATGTCATAATTGGTTGCCATGGCGACGATGATGCCTTAATACGTTCCCATGGCGATGATGTCATAATTGGTTGCCATGGCAACGGTGATGTCATAATTGGTTGCCATGGCGACGATGATGACTTAATACGTTGACATGGCGATGATGTCATAATTGGTTTCCATGGCGACGGTGATGTCATAATTTTTTGCCATGGCGACGGTGATGTCATAATTGGTTGCCATGGCGATGATGTCATAATTGGTTGCCATGGCGACGGTGATGTCATAATTGGTTGCCATGGCGACGATGATGCCTTAATACATTGCCATGGCGATGATGTCATAATTGGTTGCCATGGCGACGGTGATGTCATAATTGGTTGCCATGGCGACGGTGATGTCATAATTGGTTGCCATGGCAATGATGTCATAATTGGTTGCCATGGCGACGGTGATGTCATAATTGGTTGCCATGGCGACGATGATGCCTTAATACGTTGCCATGGCGATGATGTCATAATTGGTTGCCATGGCGACGGTGATGTCATAATTGGTTGCCATGGCGACGGTGATGTCATAATTGGTTGCCATGGCGACAATGATTTCATAATTGGTTGCCATGGCGACGATGATGCCTTAATACGTTGACATGGCGATGATGTCATAATTGGTTGCCATGGCGACGGTGATGTCATAATTGGTTGCCATGGCGACGATGATGCCTTAATACGTTGCCATGGCGATGATGTCATAATTGGTTGCCATGGCGACGGTGATGTCATAATTGGTTGCCATGGCGACTGTGATGTCATAATTGGTTGCCATGGCGACAATGATGTCATAATTGGTTGCCATGGCGACGATGATGCCTTAATACGTTGACATGGCGATGATGTCATAATTGGTTGCCATGGTGACGGTGATGTCATAATTGGTTGCCATGGCGACGATGATGCCTTAATACGTTGCCATGGCGATGATGTCATAATTGGTTGCCATGGCGATGATGATGCCTTAATACGTTGCCATGGCGACGGTGATGTCATAATTTGTTGCCATGTCGATGATGATGTCATAATTGGTTGCCATGGCGACGGTGATGTCATAATTGGTTGCTATGGCTACGATGATGTCATAATTGGTTGCCATGGAGACTATGATGCCTTAATACGTTGCCATGGCGACGGTGATATCATTGGTTGCCATGGCTACGGTGATGTCATAATTGGTTGCCATGGCGGTGATGTCATAATTGGTTGCCATGGTGACGGTGATGTCATAATTGGTTGCCATGGCGACGATGATGCCTTAATACGTTGCCATGATGATGATGTCATAATTGGTTGCCATGGCGATGGTGATGTCATAATTGGTTGCCATGGCGATGGTGATGTCATAATTGGTTGCCATGGCGACAATAATGTCATAATTGGTTGCCATGGCGACGATGATGCCTTAATACGTTGACATGGCGATGATGTCATAATTGGTTGCCATGGCGACGGTGATGTCATAATTGGTTTCCATGGCGACGATGATGCCTTAATACGTTGCATGGCGATGATGTCATAATTGGTTGCCATGGCAAAGATGATGCCTTAATACGTTGCCATGGCGACGGTGATGTCATAATTTGTTGCCATGGTGATGATGATGTCATACCATGGCGACGGTGATGTCATAATTGGTTGCCATGGCGACGATGATGTCATAATTGGTTGCCATGGAGACGATGATGCCTTAATACGTTGCCATGGCGATGATGTCATAAATGGTTGCCATGGCGACGGTGATGTCATAATTGATTGCCATGGCGACGATTATGCCTTAATACGTTGCCATGGCGATGATGTCATAATTGGTTGCCATGGCGACGGTGATGTCATAATTGGTTGCCATGGCGACGGTGATGTCATAATTGGTTGCCATGGCGACAATGATGTCATAATTGGTTGCCATGGCGACGATGATGCCTTAATATGTTGCCATGGCGATGATGTCATAATTGGTTGCCATGGCGACGGTGATGTCATAATTGGTTGCCATGGTGACGGTGATGTCATAATTGGTTGCCATGGCGACAATGATGTCATAATTGGTTGCCATGGTGACGATGATGCCTTAATACGTTGCCATGGCGATGATGTCATAATTGGTTGCCATGGCGACGGTGATGTCATAATTGGTTGCCATGGCGACGATGATGCCTTAATACGTTGCCATGGCGATGATGTCATAATTGGTTGCCATGGTGACGGTGATGTAATAATTGGTTGCCATGGCGATGTTGATGTCATAATTCTTTGCCATGGCGACAATGATGTCATGATTGGTTGCCATGGCGACGATGATGCCTTAATATGTTGCCATGGCGACGGTGATGTCATAATTTGTTGCCATGGCGATGATGATGTCATAATTGGTTGCCATGGCGACGGTGATGTCATAATTGGTTGCCATGGCGACGATGATGCCTTAATACGTTGCCATGGCAATGATGTCATAAATGGTTGCCATGGCGACGGTGATGTCATAATTCGTTTGCCATGGTGACGGTGATGTCATAATTGGTTGCCATGGTGACGGTGATGTCATAATTGGTTGCCATGGCGACGGTGATGTCATAATTGGTTGCCATGACGATGATGATGTCATAATTGGTTGCCATGGTGATGATGTCATAATTGGTTGCCATGGCGATTATGTCATAATTGGTTGCCATGGCGACGATGATACCTTAATACGTTGCCATGGCGATGAAGTCATAATTGGTTGCCATGGCGATGATGATGTCATAATAGGTTGCCATGGCGACGGTGAGGTCATAATTGGTTGCCATGGCGATGATGTCATAATAGGTTGCCATGGCGATGATGTCATAATAGGTTGCCATGGCGACGGTGATGTCATAATTGGTTGCCATGGCGACGGTGATGTAATAATTGGTTGCCATGGCGACGATGATGCCTTAATACGTTGCCATGGCGACGATGATGCCTTAATATGTTGCCATGGCGACGGTGATGTCATAATTGGTTGCCATGGCGACGGTGATGTCATAATTGGTTGCATTGGCGACGGTGATGTCATAATTGGTTGCCATGGAGACGATGATGCCTTAATACGTTGACATGGCGATGATGTCATAATTGGTTGCCATGGCGACGGTGATGTCATAATTGGTTGCCATGGCGACGATGATGCCTTAATACGTTGCCATGGCGATGATGTCATAATTGGTTGCCATGGCGACGGTGATGTCATAATTGGTTGCCATGGCGACTGTGATGTCATAATTGGTTGCCATGGCGACAATGATGTCATAATTGGTTGCCATGGCGACGATGATGCCTTAATACGTTGACATGGCGATGATGTCATAATTGGTTGCCATGGTGACGGTGATGTCATAATTGGTTGCCATGGCGACGATGATGCCTTAATACGTTGCCATGGCGATGATGTCATAATTGGTTGCCATGGCGATGATGATGCCTTAATACGTTGCCATGGCGACGGTGATGTCATAATTTGTTGCCATGTCGATGATGATGTCATAATTGGTTGCCATGGCGACGGTGATGTCATAATTGGTTGCTATGGCTACGATGATGTCATAATTGGTTGCCATGGAGACTATGATGCCTTAATACGTTGCCATGGCGACGGTGATATCATTGGTTGCCATGGCTACGGTGATGTCATAATTGGTTGCCATGGCGGTGATGTCATAATTGGTTGCCATGGTGACGGTGATGTCATAATTGGTTGCCATGGCGACGATGATGCCTTAATACGTTGCCATCATGATGATGTCATAATTGGTTGCCATGGCGATGGTGATGTCATAATTGGTTGCCATGGCGATGGTGATGTCATAATTGGTTGCCATGGCGACAATAATGTCATAATTGGTTGCCATGGCGACGATGATGCCTTAATACGTTGACATGGCGATGATGTCATAATTGGTTGCCATGGCGACGGTGATGTCATAATTGGTTTCCATGGCGACGATGATGCCTTAATACGTTGCATGGCGATGATGTCATAATTGGTTGCCATGGCAAAGATGATGCCTTAATACGTTGCCATGGCGACGGTGATGTCATAATTTGTTGCCATGGTGATGATGATGTCATACCATGGCGACGGTGATGTCATAATTGGTTGCCATGGCGACGATGATGTCATAATTGGTTGCCATGGAGACGATGATGCCTTAATACGTTGCCATGGCGATGATGTCATAAATGGTTGCCATGGCGACGGTGATGTCATAATTGATTGCCATGGTGACGATTATGCCTTAATACGTTGCCATGGCGATGATGTCATAATTGGTTGCCATGGCGACGGTGATGTCATAATTGGTTGCCATGGCGACGGTGATGTCATAATTGGTTGCCATGGCGACAATGATGTCTTAATTGGTTGCCATGGCGACGATGATGCCTTAATATGTTGCCATGGCGATGATGTCATAATTGGTTGCCATGGCGACGGTGATGTCATAATTGGTTGCCATGGTGACGGTGATGTCATAATTGGTTGCCATGGCGACAATGATGTCATAATTGGTTGCCATGGTGACGATGATGCCTTAATACGTTGCCATGGCGATGATGTCATAATTGGTTGCCATGGCGACGGTGATGTCATAATTGGTTGCCATGGCGACGATGATGCCTTAATACGTTGCCATGGCGATGATGTCATAATTGGTTGCCATGGTGTCGGTGATGTAATAATTGGTTGCCATGGCGATGTTGATGTCATAATTCTTTGCCATGGCGACAATGATGTCATGATTGGTTGCCATGGCGACGATGATGCCTTAATATGTTGCCATGGCGACGGTGATGTCATAATTTGTTGCCATGGCGATGATGATGTCATAATTGGTTGCCATGGCGACGGTGATGTCATAATTGGTTGCCATGGCGACGATGATGCCTTAATACGTTGCCATGGCAATGATGTCATAAATGGTTGCCATGGCGACGGTGATGTCATAATTCGTTTGCCATGGTGACGGTGATGTCATAATTGGTTGCCATGGTGACGGTGATGTCATAATTGGTTGCCATGGCGACGGTGATGTCATAATTGGTTGCCATGACGATGATGATGTCATAATTGGTTGCCATGGCGATGATGTCATAATTGGTTGCCATGGCGATTATGTCATAATTGGTTGCCATGGCGACGATGATACCTTAATACGTTGCCATGGCGATGAAGTCATAATTGGTTGCCATGGCGATGATGATGTCATAATAGGTTGCCATGGCGACGGTGAGGTCATAATTGGTTGCCATGGCGATGATGTCATAATAGGTTGCCATGGCGATGATGTCATAATAGGTTGCCATGGCGACGGTGATGTCATAATTGGTTGCCATGGCGACGGTGATGTAATAATTGGTTGCCATGGCGACGATGATGCCTTAATACGTTGCCATGGCGACGATGATGCCTTAATATGTTGCCATGGCGACGGTGATGTCATAATTGGTTGCCATGGCGACGGTGATGTCATAATTGGTTGCATTGGCGACGGTGATGTCATAATTGGTTGCCATGACGATGATGATGTCATAATTGGTTGCCATGGCGATGATGTCATAATTGGTTGCCATGGCGACGGTGATGTCATAATTGGTTGCCATGGCGACGATGATGCCTTAATACGTTGCCATGGCGACGGTGATGTCATAATTGGTTGCCATGGCGACGATGATGCCTTAATACGTTGCCATGGCGATGATGTCATAATTGGTTGCCATGGCGACGGTGATGTCAGAATTGGTTGCCATGGCGACGATGATGCCTTAATACGTTGCCATGGCGATGATGTCATAATTGGTTGCCATGGCGACGATGATGCCTTAATACTTTGCCATGGTGACTGTGATGTCATAGTTTGTTGCCATGGCGATGATGATGTCATAATTGTTTGCCATGGCGACGGTGATGTCATAATTGGTTGCCATGGCGACGGTGATGTCATAATTGGTTGCCATGGCGACGATGATGCCTTAATACGTTGCCATGGCGATGATGTCATAATTGGTTGCCATGGCGACGGTGATGTCATAATTGGTTGCCATGGCGACGATGATGCCTTAATACGTTGCCATGGCGACGGTGATGTCATAATTGGTTGCCATGGCGATGATGATGTCATAATTTGTTGCCATGGCGACGGTGATGTCATAATTGGTTGCTATGGCGACGATGATGTCATAATTGGTTGCCATGGAGACGATGATGCCTTAATACGTTGCCATGGCGACGGTGATATCATAATTGGTTGCCATGGTGACGGTGATGTCATAATTGGTTGCCATGGCGACGGTGATGCCTTGATACGTTGCCATGGCGACGGTGATGTCGTAATTGGTTGCCATGGTGACGATGATGTCATAATTGGTTGCCATGGCGACGGTGATGTCATAATTGGTTGCCATGGCGATGATGCCTTAATACGTTGCCATGGTGACGGTGATGTCATAATTGGTTGCCATGGCGACGATGATGCCTTAATACATTGCCATGGCGATGATGTCATAATTGGTTGCCATGGTGACGGTGATGTCATAATTGGTTGACATGGCGACAATGATGCCTTAATACGTTGACATGGCGATGATGTCATAATTGGTTGCCATGGCAACGGTGATGTCATAATTGGTTGCCATGGCGACGATGATGCCTTAATACGTTGACATGGCGATGATGTCATAATTGGTTTCCATGGCGACGGTGATGTCATAATTTTTTGCCATGGCGACGGTGATGTCATAATTGGTTGCCATGGCGATGATGTCATAATTGGTTGCCATGGCGACAATGATGCCTTAATACATTGCCATGGCGATGATGTCATAATTGGTTGCCATGGCGACGGTGATGTCATAATTGGTTGCCATGGCGACGGTGATGTCATAATTGGTTGCCATGGCAATGATGTCATAATTGGTTGCCATGGCGACGGTGATGTCATAATTGGTTGCCATGGCGACGATGATGCCTTAATACGTTGCCATGGCGATGATGTCATAATTGGTTGCCATGGCGACGGTGATGTCATAATTGGTTGCCATGGCGACGGTGATGTCATAATTGGTTGCCATGGCGACAATGATTTCATAAATGGTTGCCATGGCGACGATGATGCCTTAATACGTTGACATGGCGATGATGTCATAATTGGTTGCCATGGCGACGGTGATGTCATAATTGGTTGCCATGGCGACGATGATGCCTTAATACGTTGCCATGGCGATGATGTCATAATTGGTTGCCATGGCGACGGTGATGTCATAATTGGTTGCCATGGCAACGGTTATGTCATAATTGGCTGCCATGGCGACAATGATGTCATAATTGGTTGCCATGGCGACGATGATGCCTTAATACGTTGACATGGCGATGATGTCATAATTGGTTGCCATGGTGACGGTGATGTCATAATTGGTTGCCATGGCGACGATGATGCCTTAATACGTTGCCATGGCGATTATGTCATAATTGGTTGCCATGGAGATGATGATGCCTTAATACGTTGCCATGGGGACGGTGATGTCATAATTTGTTGCCATGTCGATGATGATGTCATAATTGGTTGCCATGGCGACGGTGATGTCATAATTGGTTGCTATGGCGACGATGATGTCATAATTGGTTGCCATGGCGACGATGATGCCTTAATACATTGCCATGGCGATGATGTCATAATTGGTTGCCATGGCGACGGTGATGTCATAATTGGTTGCCATGGTGACAGTGATGTCATAATTGGTTGCCATGGCGATGATGTCATAATTGGTTGCCATGGCGACGGTGATGTCATAATTGGTTGCCATGGCGACGATGATACCTTAATACGTTGCCATGGCGATGATGTCATAATTGGTTGCCATGGCGACGGTGATGTCATAATTGGTTGCCATGGCGACGGTGATGTCATAATTGGTTGCCATGGCGACAATGATTTCATAATTGGTTGCCATGGCGACGATGATGCCTTAATACGTTGACATGGCGATGATGTCATAATTGGTTGCCATGGCGACGGTGATGTCACAATTGGTTGCCATGGCGACGATGATGCCTTAATACGTTGCCATGGCGATGATGTCATAATTGGTTGCCATGGCGACGGTGATGTCATAATTGGTTTCCATGGCGACGATGATGCCTTAATACGTTGCATGGCGATTATGTCATAATTGGTTGCCATGGCAAAGATGATGCCTTAATACGTTGCCATGGCGACGGTGATGTCATAATTTGTTGCCATGGCGACGGTGATGTCATAATTGGTTGCCATGGCGATGATGTCATAATTTGTTGCCATGGCGACGGTGATGTCATAATTGGTTGCCATGGCGACGATGATGCCTTAATACATTGCCATGGCGATGATGCCTTAATACATTGCCATGGCGATGATGTCATAATTGGTTGCCATGGCGACGGTGATGTCATAATTGGTTGCCATGGCGACGATGATGCCTTAATACGTTGCCATGGCGATGATGTCATAATTGGTTGCCATGGCGACGATCATGCCTTAATACGTTGCCATGGCGATGATGTCATAATTGGTTGCCATGGCGACGGTGATGTCATAATTAGTTGCCATAGCGACGGTGATGTCATAATTGGTTGCCATGGCGACGATGATGCCTTAATACGTTGCCATGGCGACGGTGATATCATAATTGGTTGCCATGGTGACGGTGATGTCATAATTGGTTGCCATGGCGACGGTGATGTCATAATTGGTTGCCATGGCGACGATGATGCCTTAATACGTTGCCATGGCGATGATGTCATAATTGGTTGCCATGGCGATGGTGATGTCATAATTGGTTGCCATGGCAACGGTGATGTCATAATTGGTTGCCATGGCGACAATGATGTCATAATTGGTTGCCATGGCGACGATGATGCCTTAATACGTTGACATGGCGATGATGTCATAATTGGTTGCCATGGCGACGGTGATGTCATAATTGGTTGCCATGGCGACGATGATGCCTTAATACGTTGCATGGCGATTATGTCATAATTGGTTGCCATGGCAAAGATGATGCCTTAATACGTTGCCATGGCGACGGTGATGTCATAATTTGTTGCCATGGCGACGGTGATGTCATAATTGGTTGCCATGGCGATGATGTCATAATTTGTTGCCATGGCGACGGTGATGTCATAATTGGTTGCCATGGCGACGATGATGCCTTAATACATTGACATGGCGATGATGCCTTAATACATTGCCATGGCGATGATGTCATAATTGGTTGCCATGGCGACGGTGATGTCATAATTGGTTGCCATGGCGACGATGATGCCTTAATACGTTGCCATGGCGATGATGTCATAATTGGTTGCCATGGCGACGATCATGCCTTAATACGTTGCCATGGCGACGGTGATATCATAATTGGTTGCCATGGCGATGGTGATGTCATAATTGGTTGACATGGCGACGGTGATGTCATAATTGGTTGCCATGGCGACGATGATGCCTTAATACGTTGCCATGGCGATGATGTCATAATTGGTTGCCATGGCGACGGTGATGTCATAATTGGTTGCCATGGTGACGGTGATGTCATAATTGGTTGCCATGGCGATGATGTCATAATTGGTTGCCATGGCGACGGTGATGTCATAATTGGTTGCCATGGCGACGATGATGCCTTAATATGTTGCCATGGCGATGATGTCATAATTGGTGCCATGGCGACAATGATGCCTTAATACGTTGCCATGGCAACGGTGATGTCATAATTGGTTGCCATGGCGACGATGATGCCTTAATACGTTGCCATGGCGATGATGTCATAATTGGTTGCCATGGCGACGGTGATGTCATAATTGGTTGCCATGGCGACGATGATGCCTTAATACGTTGCCATGGCGACGGTGATGTCATAATTGGTTGCCATGGCGATGATGATGTCATAATTTGTTGCCATGGCGACGGTGATGTCATAATTGGTTGCTATGGCGACGATGATGTCATAATTGGTTGCCATGGAGACGATGATGCCTTAATACGTTGCCATGGCGACGGTGATATCATAATTGGTTGCCATGGTGACGGTGATGTCATAATTGGTTGCCATGGCGACGGTGATGCCTTGATACGTTGCCATGGCGACGGTGATGTCGTAATTGGTTGCCATGGTGACGATGATGTCATAATTGGTTGCCATGGCGACGGTGATGTCATAATTGGTTGCCATGGCGATGATGCCTTAATACGTTGCCATGGTGACGGTGATGTCATAATTGGTTGCTATGGCGACGATGATGTCATAATTGGTTGCCATGGAGACGATGATGCCTTAATACGTTGACATGGCGATGATGTCATAATTGGTTGCCATGGCGACGGTGATGTCATAATTGGTTGCCATGGCGACGATGATGCCTTAATACGTTGCCATGGCGATGATGTCATAATTGGTTGCCATGGCGACGGTGATGTCATAATTGGTTGCCATGGCGATGATGCCTTAATACGTTGCCATGGCGACGGTGATGTCATAATTGGTTGCCATGGCGACAATGATGCCTTAATACATTGCCATGGCGATGATGTCATAATTGGTTGCCATGGTGACGGTGATGTCATAATTGGTTGCCATGGCGACGATGATGCCTTAATACGTTCCCATGGCGATGATGTCATAATTGGTTGCCATGGCAACGGTGATGTCATAATTGGTTGCCATGGCGACGATGATGACTTAATACGTTGACATGGCGATGATGTCATAATTGGTTTCCATGGCGACGGTGATGTCATAATTTTTTGCCATGGCGACGGTGATGTCATAATTGGTTGCCATGGCGATGATGTCATAATTGGTTGCCATGGCGACGGTGATGTCATAATTGGTTGCCATGGCGACGATGATGCCTTAATACATTGCCATGGCGATGATGTCATAATTGGTTGCCATGGCGACGGTGATGTCATAATTGGTTGCCATGGCGACGGTGATGTCATAATTGGTTGCCATGGCAATGATGTCATAATTGGTTGCCATGGCGACGGTGATGTCATAATTGGTTGCCATGGCGACGATGATGCCTTAATACGTTGCCATGGCGATGATGTCATAATTGGTTGCCATGGCGACGGTGATGTCATAATTGGTTGCCATGGCGACGGTGATGTCATAATTGGTTGCCATGGCGACAATGATTTCATAATTGGTTGCCATGGCGACGATGATGCCTTAATACGTTGACATGGCGATGATGTCATAATTGGTTGCCATGGCGACGGTGATGTCATAATTGGTTGCCATGGCGACGATGATGCCTTAATACGTTGCCATGGCGATGATGTCATAATTGGTTGCCATGGCGACGGTGATGTCATAATTGGTTGCCATGGCGACTGTGATGTCATAATTGGTTGCCATGGCGACAATGATGTCATAATTGGTTGCCATGGCGACGATGATGCCTTAATACGTTGACATGGCGATGATGTCATAATTGGTTGCCATGGTGACGGTGATGTCATAATTGGTTGCCATGGCGACGATGATGCCTTAATACGTTGCCATGGCGATGATGTCATAATTGGTTGCCATGGCGATGATGATGCCTTAATACGTTGCCATGGCGACGGTGATGTCATAATTTGTTGCCATGTCGATGATGATGTCATAATTGGTTGCCATGGCGACGGTGATGTCATAATTGGTTGCTATGGCTACGATGATGTCATAATTGGTTGCCATGGAGACTATGATGCCTTAATACGTTGCCATGGCGACGGTGATATCATTGGTTGCCATGGCTACGGTGATGTCATAATTGGTTGCCATGGCGGTGATGTCATAATTGGTTGCCATGGTGACGGTGATGTCATAATTGGTTGCCATGGCGACGATGATGCCTTAATACGTTGCCATGATGATGATGTCATAATTGGTTGCCATGGCGATGGTGATGTCATAATTGGTTGCCATGGCGATGGTGATGTCATAATTGGTTGCCATGGCGACAATAATGTCATAATTGGTTGCCATGGCGACGATGATGCCTTAATACGTTGACATGGCGATGATGTCATAATTGGTTGCCATGGCGACGGTGATGTCATAATTGGTTTCCATGGCGACGATGATGCCTTAATACGTTGCATGGCGATGATGTCATAATTGGTTGCCATGGCAAAGATGATGCCTTAATACGTTGCCATGGCGACGGTGATGTCATAATTTGTTGCCATGGTGATGATGATGTCATACCATGGCGACGGTGATGTCATAATTGGTTGCCATGGCGACGATGATGTCATAATTGGTTGCCATGGAGACGATGATGCCTTAATACGTTGCCATGGCGATGATGTCATAAATGGTTGCCATGGCGACGGTGATGTCATAATTGATTGCCATGGCGACGATTATGCCTTAATACGTTGCCATGGCGATGATGTCATAATTGGTTGCCATGGCGACGGTGATGTCATAATTGGTTGCCATGGCGACGGTGATGTCATAATTGGTTGCCATGGCGACAATGATGTCATAATTGGTTGCCATGGCGACGATGATGCCTTAATATGTTGCCATGGCGATGATGTCATAATTGGTTGCCATGGCGACGGTGATGTCATAATTGGTTGCCATGGTGACGGTGATGTCATAATTGGTTGCCATGGCGACAATGATGTCATAATTGGTTGCCATGGTGACGATGATGCCTTAATACGTTGCCATGGCGATGATGTCATAATTGGTTGCCATGGCGACGGTGATGTCATAATTGGTTGCCATGGCGACGATGATGCCTTAATACGTTGCCATGGCGATGATGTCATAATTGGTTGCCATGGTGACGGTGATGTAATAATTGGTTGCCATGGCGATGTTGATGTCATAATTCTTTGCCATGGCGACAATGATGTCATGATTGGTTGCCATGGCGACGATGATGCCTTAATATGTTGCCATGGCGACGGTGATGTCATAATTTGTTGCCATGGCGATGATGATGTCATAATTGGTTGCCATGGCGACGGTGATGTCATAATTGGTTGCCATGGCGACGATGATGCCTTAATACGTTGCCATGGCAATGATGTCATAAATGGTTGCCATGGCGACGGTGATGTCATAATTCGTTTGCCATGGTGACGGTGATGTCATAATTGGTTGCCATGGTGACGGTGATGTCATAATTGGTTGCCATGGCGACGGTGATGTCATAATTGGTTGCCATGACGATGATGATGTCATAATTGGTTGCCATGGCGATGATGTCATAATTGGTTGCCATGGCGATTATGTCATAATTGGTTGCCATGGCGACGATGATACCTTAATACGTTGCCATGGCGATGAAGTCATAATTGGTTGCCATGGCGATGATGATGTCATAATAGGTTGCCATGGCGACGGTGAGGTCATAATTGGTTGCCATGGCGATGATGTCATAATAGGTTGCCATGGCGATGATGTCATAATAGGTTGCCATGGCGACGGTGATGTCATAATTGGTTGCCATGGCGACGGTGATGTAATAATTGGTTGCCATGGCGACGATGATGCCTTAATACGTTGCCATGGCGACGATGATGCCTTAATATGTTGCCATGGCGACGGTGATGTCATAATTGGTTGCCATGGCGACGGTGATGTCATAATTGGTTGCATTGGCGACGGTGATGTCATAATTGGTTGCCATGGAGACGATGATGCCTTAATACGTTGACATGGCGATGATGTCATAATTGGTTGCCATGGCGACGGTGATGTCATAATTGGTTGCCATGGCGACGATGATGCCTTAATACGTTGCCATGGCGATGATGTCATAATTGGTTGCCATGGCGACGGTGATGTCATAATTGGTTGCCATGGCGACTGTGATGTCATAATTGGTTGCCATGGCGACAATGATGTCATAATTGGTTGCCATGGCGACGATGATGCCTTAATACGTTGACATGGCGATGATGTCATAATTGGTTGCCATGGTGACGGTGATGTCATAATTGGTTGCCATGGCGACGATGATGCCTTAATACGTTGCCATGGCGATGATGTCATAATTGGTTGCCATGGCGATGATGATGCCTTAATACGTTGCCATGGCGACGGTGATGTCATAATTTGTTGCCATGTCGATGATGATGTCATAATTGGTTGCCATGGCGACGGTGATGTCATAATTGGTTGCTATGGCTACGATGATGTCATAATTGGTTGCCATGGAGACTATGATGCCTTAATACGTTGCCATGGCGACGGTGATATCATTGGTTGCCATGGCTACGGTGATGTCATAATTGGTTGCCATGGCGGTGATGTCATAATTGGTTGCCATGGTGACGGTGATGTCATAATTGGTTGCCATGGCGACGATGATGCCTTAATACGTTGCCATCATGATGATGTCATAATTGGTTGCCATGGCGATGGTGATGTCATAATTGGTTGCCATGGCGATGGTGATGTCATAATTGGTTGCCATGGCGACAATAATGTCATAATTGGTTGCCATGGCGACGATGATGCCTTAATACGTTGACATGGCGATGATGTCATAATTGGTTGCCATGGCGACGGTGATGTCATAATTGGTTTCCATGGCGACGATGATGCCTTAATACGTTGCATGGCGATGATGTCATAATTGGTTGCCATGGCAAAGATGATGCCTTAATACGTTGCCATGGCGACGGTGATGTCATAATTTGTTGCCATGGTGATGATGATGTCATACCATGGCGACGGTGATGTCATAATTGGTTGCCATGGCGACGATGATGTCATAATTGGTTGCCATGGAGACGATGATGCCTTAATACGTTGCCATGGCGATGATGTCATAAATGGTTGCCATGGCGACGGTGATGTCATAATTGATTGCCATGGCGACGATTATGCCTTAATACGTTGCCATGGCGATGATGTCATAATTGGTTGCCATGGCGACGGTGATGTCATAATTGGTTGCCATGGCGACGGTGATGTCATAATTGGTTGCCATGGCGACAATGATGTCTTAATTGGTTGCCATGGCGACGATGATGCCTTAATATGTTGCCATGGCGATGATGTCATAATTGGTTGCCATGGCGACGGTGATGTCATAATTGGTTGCCATGGTGACGGTGATGTCATAATTGGTTGCCATGGCGACAATGATGTCATAATTGGTTGCCATGGTGACGATGATGCCTTAATACGTTGCCATGGCGATGATGTCATAATTGGTTGCCATGGCGACGGTGATGTCATAATTGGTTGCCATGGCGACGATGATGCCTTAATACGTTGCCATGGCGATGATGTCATAATTGGTTGCCATGGTGTCGGTGATGTAATAATTGGTTGCCATGGCGATGTTGATGTCATAATTCTTTGCCATGGCGACAATGATGTCATGATTGGTTGCCATGGCGACGATGATGCCTTAATATGTTGCCATGGCGACGGTGATGTCATAATTTGTTGCCATGGCGATGATGATGTCATAATTGGTTGCCATGGCGACGGTGATGTCATAATTGGTTGCCATGGCGACGATGATGCCTTAATACGTTGCCATGGCAATGATGTCATAAATGGTTGCCATGGCGACGGTGATGTCATAATTCGTTTGCCATGGTGACGGTGATGTCATAATTGGTTGCCATGGTGACGGTGATGTCATAATTGGTTGCCATGGCGACGGTGATGTCATAATTGGTTGCCATGACGATGATGATGTCATAATTGGTTGCCATGGCGATGATGTCATAATTGGTTGCCATGGCGATTATGTCATAATTGGTTGCCATGGCGACGATGATACCTTAATACGTTGCCATGGCGATGAAGTCATAATTGGTTGCCATGGCGATGATGATGTCATAATAGGTTGCCATGGCGACGGTGAGGTCATAATTGGTTGCCATGGCGATGATGTCATAATAGGTTGCCATGGCGATGATGTCATAATAGGTTGCCATGGCGACGGTGATGTCATAATTGGTTGCCATGGCGACGGTGATGTAATAATTGGTTGCCATGGCGACGATGATGCCTTAATACGTTGCCATGGCGACGATGATGCCTTAATATGTTGCCATGGCGACGGTGATGTCATAATTGGTTGCCATGGCGACGGTGATGTCATAATTGGTTGCATTGGCGACGGTGATGTCATAATTGGTTGCCATGACGATGATGATGTCATAATTGGTTGCCATGGCGATGATGTCATAATTGGTTGCCATGGCGACGGTGATGTCATAATTGGTTGCCATGGCGACGATGATGCCTTAATACGTTGCCATGGCGACGGTGATGTCATAATTGGTTGCCATGGCGACGATGATGCCTTAATACGTTGCCATGGCGATGATGTCATAATTGGTTGCCATGGCGACGGTGATGTCAGAATTGGTTGCCATGGCGACGATGATGCCTTAATACGTTGCCATGGCGATGATGTCATAATTGGTTGCCATGGCGACGATGATGCCTTAATACTTTGCCATGGTGACTGTGATGTCATAGTTTGTTGCCATGGCGATGATGATGTCATAATTGTTTGCCATGGCGACGGTGATGTCATAATTGGTTGCCATGGCGACGGTGATGTCATAATTGGTTGCCATGGCGACGATGATGCCTTAATACGTTGCCATGGCGATGATGTCATAATTGGTTGCCATGGCGACGGTGATGTCATAATTGGTTGCCATGGCGACGATGATGCCTTAATACGTTGCCATGGCGACGGTGATGTCATAATTGGTTGCCATGGCGATGATGATGTCATAATTTGTTGCCATGGCGACGGTGATGTCATAATTGGTTGCTATGGCGACGATGATGTCATAATTGGTTGCCATGGAGACGATGATGCCTTAATACGTTGCCATGGCGACGGTGATATCATAATTGGTTGCCATGGTGACGGTGATGTCATAATTGGTTGCCATGGCGACGGTGATGCCTTGATACGTTGCCATGGCGACGGTGATGTCGTAATTGGTTGCCATGGTGACGATGATGTCATAATTGGTTGCCATGGCGACGGTGATGTCATAATTGGTTGCCATGGCGATGATGCCTTAATACGTTGCCATGGTGACGGTGATGTCATAATTGGTTGCCATGGCGACGATGATGCCTTAATACATTGCCATGGCGATGATGTCATAATTGGTTGCCATGGTGACGGTGATGTCATAATTGGTTGACATGGCGACAATGATGCCTTAATACGTTGACATGGCGATGATGTCATAATTGGTTGCCATGGCAACGGTGATGTCATAATTGGTTGCCATGGCGACGATGATGCCTTAATACGTTGACATGGCGATGATGTCATAATTGGTTTCCATGGCGACGGTGATGTCATAATTTTTTGCCATGGCGACGGTGATGTCATAATTGGTTGCCATGGCGATGATGTCATAATTGGTTGCCATGGCGACAATGATGCCTTAATACATTGCCATGGCGATGATGTCATAATTGGTTGCCATGGCGACGGTGATGTCATAATTGGTTGCCATGGCGACGGTGATGTCATAATTGGTTGCCATGGCAATGATGTCATAATTGGTTGCCATGGCGACGGTGATGTCATAATTGGTTGCCATGGCGACGATGATGCCTTAATACGTTGCCATGGCGATGATGTCATAATTGGTTGCCATGGCGACGGTGATGTCATAATTGGTTGCCATGGCGACGGTGATGTCATAATTGGTTGCCATGGCGACAATGATTTCATAAATGGTTGCCATGGCGACGATGATGCCTTAATACGTTGACATGGCGATGATGTCATAATTGGTTGCCATGGCGACGGTGATGTCATAATTGGTTGCCATGGCGACGATGATGCCTTAATACGTTGCCATGGCGATGATGTCATAATTGGTTGCCATGGCGACGGTGATGTCATAATTGGTTGCCATGGCAACGGTTATGTCATAATTGGCTGCCATGGCGACAATGATGTCATAATTGGTTGCCATGGCGACGATGATGCCTTAATACGTTGACATGGCGATGATGTCATAATTGGTTGCCATGGTGACGGTGATGTCATAATTGGTTGCCATGGCGACGATGATGCCTTAATACGTTGCCATGGCGATTATGTCATAATTGGTTGCCATGGAGATGATGATGCCTTAATACGTTGCCATGGGGACGGTGATGTCATAATTTGTTGCCATGTCGATGATGATGTCATAATTGGTTGCCATGGCGACGGTGATGTCATAATTGGTTGCTATGGCGACGATGATGTCATAATTGGTTGCCATGGCGACGATGATGCCTTAATACATTGCCATGGCGATGATGTCATAATTGGTTGCCATGGCGACGGTGATGTCATAATTGGTTGCCATGGTGACAGTGATGTCATAATTGGTTGCCATGGCGATGATGTCATAATTGGTTGCCATGGCGACGGTGATGTCATAATTGGTTGCCATGGCGACGATGATACCTTAATACGTTGCCATGGCGATGATGTCATAATTGGTTGCCATGGCGACGGTGATGTCATAATTGGTTGCCATGGCGACGGTGATGTCATAATTGGTTGCCATGGCGACAATGATTTCATAATTGGTTGCCATGGCGACGATGATGCCTTAATACGTTGACATGGCGATGATGTCATAATTGGTTGCCATGGCGACGGTGATGTCACAATTGGTTGCCATGGCGACGATGATGCCTTAATACGTTGCCATGGCGATGATGTCATAATTGGTTGCCATGGCGACGGTGATGTCATAATTGGTTTCCATGGCGACGATGATGCCTTAATACGTTGCATGGCGATTATGTCATAATTGGTTGCCATGGCAAAGATGATGCCTTAATACGTTGCCATGGCGACGGTGATGTCATAATTTGTTGCCATGGCGACGGTGATGTCATAATTGGTTGCCATGGCGATGATGTCATAATTTGTTGCCATGGCGACGGTGATGTCATAATTGGTTGCCATGGCGACGATGATGCCTTAATACATTGCCATGGCGATGATGCCTTAATACATTGCCATGGCGATGATGTCATAATTGGTTGCCATGGCGACGGTGATGTCATAATTGGTTGCCATGGCGACGATGATGCCTTAATACGTTGCCATGGCGATGATGTCATAATTGGTTGCCATGGCGACGATCATGCCTTAATACGTTGCCATGGCGATGATGTCATAATTGGTTGCCATGGCGACGGTGATGTCATAATTAGTTGCCATAGCGACGGTGATGTCATAATTGGTTGCCATGGCGACGATGATGCCTTAATACGTTGCCATGGCGACGGTGATATCATAATTGGTTGCCATGGTGACGGTGATGTCATAATTGGTTGCCATGGCGACGGTGATGTCATAATTGGTTGCCATGGCGACGATGATGCCTTAATACGTTGCCATGGCGATGATGTCATAATTGGTTGCCATGGCGATGGTGATGTCATAATTGGTTGCCATGGCAACGGTGATGTCATAATTGGTTGCCATGGCGACAATGATGTCATAATTGGTTGCCATGGCGACGATGATGCCTTAATACGTTGACATGGCGATGATGTCATAATTGGTTGCCATGGCGACGGTGATGTCATAATTGGTTGCCATGGCGACGATGATGCCTTAATACGTTGCATGGCGATTATGTCATAATTGGTTGCCATGGCAAAGATGATGCCTTAATACGTTGCCATGGCGACGGTGATGTCATAATTTGTTGCCATGGCGACGGTGATGTCATAATTGGTTGCCATGGCGATGATGTCATAATTTGTTGCCATGGCGACGGTGATGTCATAATTGGTTGCCATGGCGACGATGATGCCTTAATACATTGACATGGCGATGATGCCTTAATACATTGCCATGGCGATGATGTCATAATTGGTTGCCATGGCGACGGTGATGTCATAATTGGTTGCCATGGCGACGATGATGCCTTAATACGTTGCCATGGCGATGATGTCATAATTGGTTGCCATGGCGACGATCATGCCTTAATACGTTGCCATGGCGACGGTGATATCATAATTGGTTGCCATGGCGATGGTGATGTCATAATTGGTTGACATGGCGACGGTGATGTCATAATTGGTTGCCATGGCGACGATGATGCCTTAATACGTTGCCATGGCGATGATGTCATAATTGGTTGCCATGGCGACGGTGATGTCATAATTGGTTGCCATGGTGACGGTGATGTCATAATTGGTTGCCATGGCGATGATGTCATAATTGGTTGCCATGGCGACGGTGATGTCATAATTGGTTGCCATGGCGACGATGATGCCTTAATATGTTGCCATGGCGATGATGTCATAATTGGTGCCATGGCGACAATGATGCCTTAATACGTTGCCATGGCAACGGTGATGTCATAATTGGTTGCCATGGCGACGATGATGCCTTAATACGTTGCCATGGCGATGATGTCATAATTGGTTGCCATGGCGACGGTGATGTCATAATTGGTTGCCATGGCGACGATGATGCCTTAATACGTTGCCATGGCGACGGTGATGTCATAATTGGTTGCCATGGCGATGATGATGTCATAATTTGTTGCCATGGCGACGGTGATGTCATAATTGGTTGCTATGGCGACGATGATGTCATAATTGGTTGCCATGGAGACGATGATGCCTTAATACGTTGCCATGGCGACGGTGATATCATAATTGGTTGCCATGGTGACGGTGATGTCATAATTGGTTGCCATGGCGACGGTGATGCCTTGATACGTTGCCATGGCGACGGTGATGTCGTAATTGGTTGCCATGGTGACGATGATGTCATAATTGGTTGCCATGGCGACGGTGATGTCATAATTGGTTGCCATGGCGATGATGCCTTAATACGTTGCCATGGTGACGGTGATGTCATAATTGGTTGCTATGGCGACGATGATGTCATAATTGGTTGCCATGGAGACGATGATGCCTTAATACGTTGACATGGCGATGATGTCATAATTGGTTGCCATGGCGACGGTGATGTCATAATTGGTTGCCATGGCGACGATGATGCCTTAATACGTTGCCATGGCGATGATGTCATAATTGGTTGCCATGGCGACGGTGATGTCATAATTGGTTGCCATGGCGACTGTGATGTCATAATTGGTTGCCATGGCGACAATGATGTCATAATTGGTTGCCATGGCGACGATGATGCCTTAATACGTTGACATGGCGATGATGTCATAATTGGTTGCCATGGTGACGGTGATGTCATAATTGGTTGCCATGGCGACGATGATGCCTTAATACGTTGCCATGGCGATGATGTCATAATTGGTTGCCATGGCGATGATGATGCCTTAATACGTTGCCATGGCGACGGTGATGTCATAATTTGTTGCCATGTCGATGATGATGTCATAATTGGTTGCCATGGCGACGGTGATGTCATAATTGGTTGCTATGGCTACGATGATGTCATAATTGGTTGCCATGGAGACTATGATGCCTTAATACGTTGCCATGGCGACGGTGATATCATTGGTTGCCATGGCTACGGTGATGTCATAATTGGTTGCCATGGCGGTGATGTCATAATTGGTTGCCATGGTGACGGTGATGTCATAATTGGTTGCCATGGCGACGATGATGCCTTAATACGTTGCCATCATGATGATGTCATAATTGGTTGCCATGGCGATGGTGATGTCATAATTGGTTGCCATGGCGATGGTGATGTCATAATTGGTTGCCATGGCGACAATAATGTCATAATTGGTTGCCATGGCGACGATGATGCCTTAATACGTTGACATGGCGATGATGTCATAATTGGTTGCCATGGCGACGGTGATGTCATAATTGGTTTCCATGGCGACGATGATGCCTTAATACGTTGCATGGCGATGATGTCATAATTGGTTGCCATGGCAAAGATGATGCCTTAATACGTTGCCATGGCGACGGTGATGTCATAATTTGTTGCCATGGTGATGATGATGTCATACCATGGCGACGGTGATGTCATAATTGGTTGCCATGGCGACGATGATGTCATAATTGGTTGCCATGGAGACGATGATGCCTTAATACGTTGCCATGGCGATGATGTCATAAATGGTTGCCATGGCGACGGTGATGTCATAATTGATTGCCATGGCGACGATTATGCCTTAATACGTTGCCATGGCGATGATGTCATAATTGGTTGCCATGGCGACGGTGATGTCATAATTGGTTGCCATGGCGACGGTGATGTCATAATTGGTTGCCATGGCGACAATGATGTCTTAATTGGTTGCCATGGCGACGATGATGCCTTAATATGTTGCCATGGCGATGATGTCATAATTGGTTGCCATGGCGACGGTGATGTCATAATTGGTTGCCATGGTGACGGTGATGTCATAATTGGTTGCCATGGCGACAATGATGTCATAATTGGTTGCCATGGTGACGATGATGCCTTAATACGTTGCCATGGCGATGATGTCATAATTGGTTGCCATGGCGACAATGATGTCATAATTGGTTGCCATGGCGACGATGATGCCTTAATACGTTGCCATGGCGATGATGTCATAATTGGTTGCCATGGCGACGGTGATGTCATAATTGGTTGCCATGGCGACGGTGATGTCATAATTGGTTGCCATGGCGATGATGTCATAATTTGTTGCCATGGCGACGATGATGTCATAATTGGTTGCCATGGCGACGATGATGCCTTAATACATTGCCATGGCGATGATGTCATAATTGGTTGCCATGGTGACGGTGATGTCATAATTGGTTGCCATGGCGACGATGATGCCTTAATACGTTGCCATGGCGATGATGTCATAATTGGTTGCCACGGCGACGATCATGCCTTAATACGTTGCCATGGCGATGATGTCATAATTGGTTGCCATGGCGACGGTGATGTCATAATTAGTTGCCATAGCGACGGTGATGTCACAATTGGTTGCCATGGCGACGATGATGCCTTAATACGTTGCCATGGCGACGGTGATATCATAATTGGTTGCCATGGTGACGGTGATGTCATAATTGGTTGCCATGGCGACGGTGATGTCATAATTGGTTGCCATGGCGACGATGATGCCTTAATACGTTGCCATGGCGATGATGTCATAATTGGTTGCCATGGCGATGGTGATGTCATAATTGGTTGCCATGGCGACGATGATGCCTTAATACGTTGCCATGGCGATGATGTCATAATTGGTTGCCATGGCGAAGGTGATGTCATAATTGGTTAACATGGCGACGGTAATGTCATAATTGGTTGACATGGCGATGATGTCATGTTTGGTTGCCATGGCGACGGTGATGTCATAATTGGTTGCCATGGCGACGATGATGCCTTAATACGTTGTCATGGAGATGATATCATAATTGGTTGCCATGGCGACAGTGATGTCATAATTGGTTGCCATGGCGACGATGATGCCTTAATACGTTGCCATGGCGATGATGTCATAATTGGTTGCCATGGCGACGATCATGCCTTAATACGTTGCCATGGCGATGATGTCATAATTGGTTGCCTTGGCGACGTGATGTCATAATTTGTTGCCATGGCGATGGTGATGTCATAATTGGTTGCCATGGCGACGATGATGCCTTAATACGTTGCCATGGCGACGGTGATGTCATAATTCATTTGCCATGGCGACGGTGATGTCATAATTGGTTGCCGTGGACACGGTGATGTCATAATTAGTTGCCATGGCGACGGTGATGTCATAATTGGTTGCCATGACGATGATGATGTCATAATTGGTTGCCATGGCTATGATATCATAATTGGTTGCCATGGCGATGATGTCATAATTGGTCGCCATGGCGATTATGTCATAATTGGTTGCCATGGTGATTAAGTCATAATTGGTTGCCATGGCGATGATGTCATATTAGGTTGCCATGGCGACGGTGATGTCATAATTGGTTGCCATGGCGATGATGTCATAATTGGTTGCCATGGCGACGGTGATGTCATAATTGGTTGCCATGGCGATGATGCCTTAATACGTTTCAATGGCGACGGTGATGTCATAATTGGTTGCCATGGCGACGATGATGTCATAATTGGTTGCCATGGCGACGATGCTGCCTTAATACGTTGCCATGGCGATGATGTCATAATTGGTTGCCATGGCGATGATGATGTCATAATTGGTTGCCATGGCGATGATGATGTCATAATTGGTTGCCATGGCGATGATGATGTCATAATTGGTTGCCATGGCGATGATGTCATAATTGGTTGACATGACGATGATGTCATAATTGGTTGCCATGGTGACGATGATGCCTTAACACGTTGCCATGGCGACGGTGATGTCATAATTGGTTGCCATGGCGACGGTGATGTCATAATTGGTTGCCATGGCGACGATGATGTCTTAATACGTTGCCATGGCGATGATGTCATTATTGGTTGCCATGGCGACGGTGATATCATAATTGGTTGCCATGGCAACGATGATGTCATAATTGGTTGCCATGGCAACGATGATGCCTTAATACGTTGCCATGGCGATGATGTCATAATTGGTTGCCATGGCGACGGTGATGTCATAATTGGTTGCCATGGCGACGATGATGCCTTAATACGTTGACATGGCGACGGTGATGTCATAATTGGTTGCCATGGCGATGATGTCATACTTGGTTGCCATGGCGACGGTGATGTCATAATTGGTTGCAATGGCGACGATGATGTCATAATTGGTTGCCATGGCGACGGTGATGTCATAATTGGTTGCCATGGCGATGATGATGTCATAATTGGTTGCCATGGTGACGATGATGCCTTAATACGTTGCCATAGCGATGATGTCATAATTGGTTGCCATGGCGACGATCATGCCTTAATACGTTGCCATGGCGATGATGTCATAATTGGTTGCCATGGCGACGATCATGCCTTAATACGTTGCCATGGCGATGATGTCATAATTAGGTTGCCATGGCGACGGTGATGTCATAATTGGTTGCCATAGCGACGGTGATGTCATAATTGGTTGCCATGGCGACGATGATGCCTTAATACGTTGCCATGGCGACGGTGATATCATAATTGGTTGCCATGGCGACGGTGATGTCATAATTGGTTGCCATGGCGACGGTGATGTCATAATTGGTTGCCATGGCGACGATGATGCCTTAATACGTTGCCATGGCGATGATGTCATAATTGGTTGCCATGGCGACGGTGATGTCATAATTGGTTGCCATGGTGACGGTGATGTCATAATTGGTTGCCATGGCGATGATGTCATAATTGGTTGCCATGGCGACGGTGATGTCATAATTGGTTGCCATGGCGACGATGATGCCTTAATACGTTGCCATGGCGATGATGTCATAATTGGTTGCCATGGCGACAATGATGCCTTAATACGTTGCCATGGCAACGGTGATGTCATAATTGGTTGCCATGGCGACGATGATGCCTTAATACGATGCCATGGCGATGATGTCATAATTGGTTGCCATGGCGACGGTGATGTCATAATTGGTTGCCATGGCGACGATGATGCCTTAATACGTTGCCATGGCGACGGTGATGTCATAATTGGTTGCCATGGCGACGGTGATGTCATAATTTGTTGCCATGGCGACGGTGATGTCATAATTGGTTGCTATGGTGACGATGATGTCATAATTGGTTGCCATGGAGACGATGATGCCTTAATACGTTGCCATGGCGACGGTGATATCATAATTGGTTGCCATGGCGACGATGATGCCTTAATACGTTGCCATGGCGACGGTGATATCATAATTGGTTGCCATGGTGACGGTGATGTCATAATTGGTTGCCATGGCGACGGTGATGCCTTGATACGTTGCCATGGCGACGGTGATGTCGTAATTGGTTGCCATGGTGACGGTGATGTCATAATTGGTTGCCATGGCGACGGTGATGTCATAATTGGTTGCCATGGCGATGATGCCTTAATACGTTGCCATGGTGACGGTGATGTCATAATTGGTCGTCATGCATGACGCCACTGCAGCTAGGCGTGGGAGCGCCGCTATCTAGCACCACTGCACCAGCCATCTTTCTTGGGCTATTCTCTTGGGAGTTCTGTTCTTCCTTATTCAAAGATCCGAATTTCAATTCAGCGATAAAAGTGATAAAGGCTCGGATTGAGCCGAAACGTCGTATTAAATTATATCGCTTCTACTTCGTGCTATATATACTTGTTTGGCTCCCACATGTTTTGTATATAATAAAAATAAGCACTTATTGCATATAGAAACCCCTCTGAGTGTGCGGTGAATTATATTATTATTGGTAATAGGACCTAAAGGTCTGTTACACCTGC
Source organism: Dendrobates tinctorius (assembly GCF_039654945.1). Taxonomy (NCBI): domain Eukaryota; kingdom Metazoa; phylum Chordata; class Amphibia; order Anura; family Dendrobatidae; genus Dendrobates; species Dendrobates tinctorius. Next base: position 803,652 of record NW_027362079.1, read on the forward strand.
ACCTCGCTATTGGACTTGAGTGCACGCTAACCTCCTGGTTATAATTGGTTGCCATGGCAACGGTGATGTCATAATTGGTTGCCATGGCGACGATGATGCCTTAATACGTTGACATGGCGATGATGTCATAATTGGTTTCCATGGCGACGGTGATGTCATAATTTTTTGCCATGGCGACGGTGATGTCATAATTGGTTGCCATGGCGATGATGTCATAATTGGTTGCCATGGCGACAATGATGCCTTAATACATTGCCATGGCAATGATGTCATAATTGGTTGCCATGGCGACGGTGATGTCATAATTGGTTGCCATGGAGACGGTGATGTCATAATTGGTTGCCATGGCAATGATGTCATAATTGGTTGCCATGGCGACGGTGATGTCATAATTGGTTACCATGGCGACGATGATGCCTTAATACGTTGCCATGGCGATGATGTCATAATTGGTTGCCATGGCGACGGTGATGTCATAATTGGTTGCCATGGCGACGGTGATGTCATAATTGGTTGCCATGGCGACAATGATTTCATAAATGGTTGCCATGGCGACGATGATGCCTTAATACGTTGACATGGCGATGATGTCATAATTGGTTGCCATGGCAACGGTGATGTCATAATTGGTTGCCATGGCGACGGTTATGTCATAATTGGCTGCCATGGCGACAATGATGTCATAATTGGTTGCCATGGCGACGATGATGCCTTAATACGTTGACATGGCGATGATGTCATAATTGGTTGCCATGGTGACGGTGATGTCATAATTGGTTGCCATTGCGACGATGATGCCTTAATACGTTGCCATGGCGATTATGTCATAATTGGTTGCCATGGAGATGATGATGCCTTAATACATTGCCATGGCGACGGTGATGTCATAATTTGTTGCCATGTCGATGATGATGTCATAATTGGTTGCCATGGCGACGGTGATGTCATAATTGGTTGCTATGGCGACGATGATGTCATAATTGGTTGCCATGGAGACTATGATGCCTTAATACGTTGCCATGGCGACGGTGATATCATTGGTTGCCATGGCTACGGTGATGTCATAATTGGTTGCCATGGCGGTGATGTCATAATTTTTTGCCATGGCGACGGTAATGTCATAATTGGTTGCCATGGCGATGATGATGCCTTAATACGTTGCCATGGCGATGATATCATAATTGGTTGCCATGGTGACGGTGATGTCATAACTGGTTGCCATGGCGACGATGATGCCTTGATACGTTGCCATGGCGATGATGTCATAATTGGTTGCCATGGCAACGGTGATGTCATAATTGGTTGCCATGGCGACGATGATGCCTTAATACGTTGACATGGCGATGATGTCATAATTGGTTGCCATGGCGACGGTGATGTCATAATTTTTTGCCATGGCGACGGTGATGTCATAATTGGTTGCCATGGCGATAATGTCATAATTGGTTGCCATGGCGACGGTGATGTCATAATTGGTTGCCATGGCGACGATGATGCCTTAATACGTTGCCATGGCGATGATGTCATAATTGGTTGCCATGGCGACGGTGATGTCATAATTGGTTGCCATGGCGACTGTGATGTCATAATTGGTTGCCATGGCGACAATGATTTCATAATTGGTTGCCATGGCGACGATGATGCCTTAATACGTTGACATGGCGATGATGTCATAATTGGTTGCCATGGCGACGCTGATGTCACAATTGGTTGCCATGGCGACGATGATGCCTTAATACGTTGCCATGGCGATGATGTCATAATTGGTTGCCATGGCGACGGTGATGTCATAATTGGTTGCCATGGCGACGGTGATGTCATAATTGGTTGCCATGGCGACAATGATGTCATAATTGGTTGCCATGGCGACGATGATGCCTTAATACGTTGACAAGGCGATGATTTCATAATTGGTTGCCATGGCGACGGTGATGTCATAATTGGTTGCCATGGCGACGATGATGCCTTAATACGTTGCCATGGCGATGATGTCATAATTGGTTGCCATGGCGATGATGATGCCTTAATACGTTGCCATGGCGACGGTGATGTCATAATTTGTTGCCATGGCGATGATGATGTCATAATTGGTTGCCATGGCGATGGTGATGTCATAATTGGTTGCTATGGCGACGATGATGTCATAATTGGTTGCCATGGAGACTATGATGCCTTAATACGTTGCCATGGCGACGGTGATATCATTGGTTGCCATGGCGACGGTGATGTCATAATTAGTTGCCATGGCGATGATGTCATAATTGGTTGCCATGGCGACGGTGATGTCATAATTGGTTGCCATGGCGACGATGATGCCTTAATACGTTGCCATGGTGATGATGTCATAATTGGTTGCCATGGCGATGGTGATGTCATAATTGGTTGCCATGGCGACGGTGATGTCATAATTGGTTGCCATGGCGACAATGATGTCATAATTGGTTGCCATGGCGACGATGATGCCTTAATACGTTGCCATGGCGATGATGTCATAATTGGTTGCCATGGCGACGGTGATGTCATAATTGGTTTCCATGGCGACGATGATGCCTTAATACGTTGCATGGCGATGATGTCATAATTGGTTGCCATGGCAAAGATGATGCCTTAATACGTTGCCATGGCGACGGTGATGTCATAATTTGTTGCCATGGCGATGGTGATGTCATAATTGGTTGCCATGGCGACGGTGATTTCATAATTGGTTGCTCTGGCGACGATGATGTCATAATTGGTTGCCATGGAGATGATGATGCCTTAATACGTTGCCATGTCGATTATGTCATAAATGGTTGCCATGGCGACGGTGATGTCATAATTGGTTGCCATGGCGACGATTATGCCTTAATACGTTGCCATGGCGATGATGTCATAATTGGTTGCCATGGCGATGGTGAAGTCATAATTGGTTGCCATGGCGACGGTGATGTCACAATTGGTTGCCATGGCGACAATGATGTCATAATTGGTTGCCATGGCGACGATGATGCCTTAATACGTTGCCATGGCGATGATGTCATAATTGGTTGCCATGGCGACGGTGATGTCATAATTGGTTGCCATGGCGACGGTGATGTCATAATTGGTTGCCATGGCGATGATGTCATAATTTGTTGCCATGGCGACGGTGATGTCATAATTGGTTACCATGGCGACGATGATGCCTTAATACATTGCCATGGCGATGATGCCTTAATACATTGCCATGGCGATGATGTCATAATTGGTTGCCATGGCGACGGTGATGTCATAATTGGTTGCCATGGCGACGATGATGCCTTAATACGTTGCCATGGCGATGATGTCATAATTGGTTGCCATGGCGACGATCATGCCTTAATACGTTGCCATGGCGATGATGTCATAATTGGTTGCCATGGCGACGGTGATGTCATAATTAGTTGCCATAGCGACGGTGATGTCATAATTGGTTGCCATGGCGACGATGATGCCTTAATACGTTGCCATGGCGACGGTGATATCATAATTGGTTGCCATGGTGACGGTGATGTCATAATTTGTTGCCATGGCGACGGTGATGTCATAATTGGTTGCCATGGCGACGATGATGCCTTAATACGTTGCCATGGCGATGATGTCATATTTGGTTGCCATGGCGATGGTGATGTCATAATTGGTTGCCATGGCGACGTGATGTCATAATTGGTTGCCATGGCGATGATGTCATAATTGGTTGCCATGGCGACGGTGATGTCATAATTGGTTGCCATGGCGACGATGATGCCTTAATATGTTGCCATGGCGATGATGTCATAATTGGTTGCCATGGCGACGATGATGCCTTAATACGTTGCCATGGCAACGGTGATGTCATAATTGGTTGACATGGCGACTATGATGCCTTAATACGTTGCCATGGCGATGATGTCATAATTGGTTGCCATGGCGACGGTGATGTCATAATTGGTTAACATGGCGACGGTAATGTCATAATTGGTTGACATGGCGATGATGTCATAATTGGTTGCCATGGCGATGATGATGCTTTAATACGTTGCCATGGCGACGATGAAGTCATAATTGGTTGCCATGGCGACGATGATGTCATAATTGGTTGCCATGGCGATTATGTCATAATTGGTTGCCATGGCGATGATGATGTCATAATTGGTTGCCATGGCGATGATGTCATAATTGGTTGCCATGGCGATGATGTCATAATTGGTTGCCATGACGATGATGTCATAATTGGTTGCCATGGTGACGATGATGCCTTAACACGTTGCCATGGCGACGGTGATGTCATAATTGGTTGCAATGGCGACGGTGATGTCATAATTGGTTGCCATGGCGACGATGATGTCTTAATACGTTGCCATGGCGACGGTGATGTCATTATTGGTTGCCATGGCGACGGTGATATCATAACTGGTTGCCATGGTGACGATGATGTCATAATTGGTTGCCATGGCGACGATGATGCCTTAATACATTGCCATGGCGATGATGTCATAATTGGTTTCCATGGCGACGGTGATGTCATAATTGGTTGCCATGGCGACGATGATGCCTTAATACATTGCCATGGCGACGGTGATGTCATAATTGGTTGCCATGGCGATGATGTCATACTTGGTTGCCATGGCGACGGTGATGTCATAATTGGTTGCAATGGTGACGATGATGTCATAATTGGTTGCCATGGCGATGGTGATGTCATAATTGGTTGCCATGGCGATGATGATGTCATAATTGGTTGCCATGTCGACGATGATGCCTTAATACGTTCCCATGGCGATGATGTCATAATTGTTTGCCATGGCGACGATCATGCCTTAATACATTGCCATGGCGATGATGTCATAATTGGTTGCCATGGCGACGGTGATGTCATAATTGGTTGCCATAGCGACGGTGATGTCATAATTGGTTGCCATGGCGACGATGATGCCTTAATACGTTGCCATGGCGACGGTGATATCATAATTGGTTGCCATGGCGACGGAGATGTCATAATTGGTTGCCATGGCGACGGTGATGTCATAATTGGTTGCCATGGCGACGATGATGCCTTAATACGTTGCCATGGTGATGATGTCATAATTGGTTGCCATGGCGACGGTGATGTCATAATTGGCTGCCATGGCGACGGTGATGTCATAATTGGTTGCCATGGCGATGATGTCATAATTGGTTGCCATGGCGACGGTGATGTCATAATTTGTTGCCATGGCGACGATGATGCCTTAATACGTTGCCATGGCGATGATGTCATAATTGGTTGCCATGGCGACAATGATGCCTTAATACGTTGCCATGGCAACGGTGATGTCATAATTGGTTGCCTTTTCGACGATGATGCCTTAATACGTTGCCATGGCGATGATGTCATAATTGGTTGCCATGGCGACGGTGATGTCATAATTGGTTGCCATGGCGACGGTGATGTCATAATTGGTTGCCATGGCGACAATAATGTCATAATTGGTTGCCATGGCGACGATGATGCCTTAATACGTTGACATGGCGATGATGTCATAATTGGTTGCCATGGCGACGGTGATGTCATAATTGGTTTCCATGGCGACGATGATGCCTTAATACGTTGCATGGCGATGATGTCATAATTGGTTGCCATGGCAAAGATGATGCCTTAATACGTTGCCATGGCGACGGTGATGTCATAATTTGTTGCCATGGTGATGATGTCATGCCATGGCGACGGTGATGTCATAATTGGTTGCTATGGCAACGATGATGTCATAATTGGTTGCCATGGAGACTATGATGCCTTAATACGTTGACATGGCGACGGTGATATCATTGGTTGCCATGGCGACGGTGATGTCATAATTGGTTGCCATGGCGACGTTGATGTCATAATTTGTTGCCATGGCAATGATGATGTCATAATTGGTTGCCATGGCGACGGTGATGTCATAATTGGTTGCTATGGCGACAATGATGTCATAATTGGTTGCCATGGAGACGATGATGCCTTAATACGTTGCCATGGTGACGGTGATATCATAATTGGTTGCCATGGCGACGGTGATGTCATAATTGGTTGCCATGGCGACGGTGATGCCTTGATACGTTGCCATGGCGACGGTGATGTCGTAATTGGTTGCCATGGCGACGGTGATGTCATAATTGGTTGCCATGGCGACGGTGATGTCATAATTGGTTGCCATGGCGATGATGCCTTAATACGTTGCCATGGCGACGGTGATGTCATAATTGGTTGCCATGGCGACAATGATGCCTTAATACATTGCCATGGCGATGATGTCATAATTGGTTGCCATGGTGACGGTGATGTCATAATTGGTTGCCATGGCGACGATGATGCCTTAATACGTTCCCATGGCGATGATGTCATAATTGGTTGCCATGGCAACGGTGATGTCATAATTGGTTGCCATGGCGACGATGATGACTTAATACGTTGACATGGCGATGATGTCATAATTGGTTTCCATGGCGACGGTGATGTCATAATTTTTTGCCATGGCGACGGTGATGTCATAATTGGTTGCCATGGCGATGATGTCATAATTGGTTGCCATGGCGACGGTGATGTCATAATTGGTTGCCATGGCGACGATGATGCCTTAATACATTGCCATGGCGATGATGTCATAATTGGTTGCCATGGCGACGGTGATGTCATAATTGGTTGCCATGGCGACGGTGATGTCATAATTGGTTGCCATGGCAATGATGTCATAATTGGTTGCCATGGCGACGGTGATGTCATAATTGGTTGCCATGGCGACGATGATGCCTTAATACGTTGCCATGGCGATGATGTCATAATTGGTTGCCATGGCGACGGTGATGTCATAATTGGTTGCCATGGCGACGGTGATGTCATAATTGGTTGCCATGGCGACAATGATTTCATAATTGGTTGCCATAGCGACGATGATGCCTTAATACGTTGACATGGCGATGATGTCATAATTGGTTGCCATGGCGACGGTGATGTCATAATTGGTTGCCATGGCGACGATGATGCCTTAATACGTTGCCATGGCGATGATGTCATAATTGGTTGCCATGGCGACGGTGATGTCATAATTGGTTGCCATGGCGACTGTGATGTCATAATTGGTTGCCATGGCGACAATGATGTCATAATTGGTTGCCATGGCGACGATGATGCCTTAATACGTTGACATGGCGATGATGTCATAATTGGTTGCCATGGCGACGATGATGTCATAATTGGTTGCCATGGCGATTATGTCATAATTGGTTGCCATGGCGATGATGATGTCATAATTGGTTGCCATGGCGATGATGTCATAATTGGTTGCCATGGCGATGATGTCATAATTGGTTGCCATGACGATGATGTCATAATTGGTTGCCATGGTGACGATGATGCCTTAACACGTTGCCATGGCGACGGTGATGTCATAATTGGTTGCAATGGCGACGGTGATGTCATAATTGGTTGCCATGGCGACGATGATGTCTTAATACGTTGCCATGGCGACGGTGATGTCATTATTGGTTGCCATGGCGACGGTGATATCATAACTGGTTGCCATGGTGACGATGATGTCATAATTGGTTGCCATGGCGACGATGATGCCTTAATACGTTGCCATGGCGATGATGTCATAATTGGTTTCCATGGCGACGGTGATGTCATAATTGGTTGCCATGGCGACGATGATGCCTTAATACATTGCCATGGCGACGGTGATGTCATAATTGGTTGCCATGGCGATGATGTCATACTTGGTTGCCATGGCGACGGTGATGTCATAATTGGTTGCAATGGTGACGATGATGTCATAATTGGTTGCCATGGCGATGGTGATGTCATAATTGGTTGCCATGGCGATGATGATGTCATAATTGGTTGCCATGTCGACGATGATGCCTTAATACGTTCCCATGGCGATGATGTCATAATTGTTTGCCATGGCGACGATCATGCCTTAATACATTGCCATGGCGATGATGTCATAATTGGTTGCCATGGCAACGGTGATGTCATAATTGGTTGCCATAGCGACGGTGATGTCATAATTGGTTGCCATGGCGACGATGATGCCTTAATACGTTGCCATGGCGACGGTGATATCATAATTGGTTGCCATGGCGACGGAGATGTCATAATTGGTTGCCATGGCGACGGTGATGTCATAATTGGTTGCCATGGCGACGATGATGCCTTAATACGTTGCCATGGTGATGATGTCATAATTGGTTGCCATGGCGACGGTGATGTCATAATTGGCTGCCATGGCGACGGTGATGTCATAATTGGTTGCCATGGCGATGATGTCATAATTGGTTGCCATGGCGACGGTGATGTCATAATTTGTTGCCATGGCGACGATGATGCCTTAATACGTTGCCATGGCGATGATGTCATAATTGGTTGCCATGGCGACAATGATGCCTTAATACGTTGCCATGGCAACGGTGATGTCATAATTGGTTGCCTTTTCGACGATGATGCCTTAATATGTTGCCATGGCGATGATGTCATAATTGGTTGCCATGGCGACGGTGATGTCATAATTGGTTGCCATGGCGACGGTGATGTCATAATTGGTTGCCATGGCGACAATAATGTCATAATTGGTTGCCATGGCGACGATGATGCCTTAATACGTTGACATGGCGATGATGTCATAATTGGTTGCCATGGCGACGGTGATGTCATAATTGGTTTCCATGGCGACGATGATGCCTTAATACGTTGCATGGCGATGATGTCATAATTGGTTGCCATGGCAAAGATGATGCCTTAATACGTTGCCATGGCGACGGTGATGTCATAATTTGTTGCCATGGTGATGATGTCATGCCATGGCGACGGTGATGTCATAATTGGTTGCTATGGCAACGATGATGTCATAATTGGTTGCCATGGAGACTATGATGCCTTAATACGTTGACATGGCGACGGTGATATCATTGGTTGCCATGGCGACGGTGATGTCATAATTGGTTGCCATGGCGACGTTGATGTCATAATTTGTTGCCATGGCAATGATGATGTCATAATTGGTTGCCATGGCGACGGTGATGTCATAATTGGTTGCTATGGCGACGATGATGTCATAATTGGTTGCCATGGAGACGATGATGCCTTAATACGTTGCCATGGTGACGGTGATATCATAATTGGTTGCCATGGCGACGGTGATGTCATAATTGGTTGCCATGGCGACGGTGATGCCTTGATACGTTGCCATGGCGACGGTGATGTCGTAATTGGTTGCCATGGCGACGGTGATGTCATAATTGGTTGCCATGGCGACGGTGATGTCATAATTGGTTGCCATGGCGATGATGCCTTAATACGTTGCCATGGCGACGGTGATGTCATAATTGGTTGCCATGGCGACAATGATGCCTTAATACATTGCCATGGCGATGATGTCATAATTGGTTGCCATGGTGACGGTGATGTCATAATTGGTTGCCATGGCGACGATGATGCCTTAATACGTTCCCATGGCGATGATGTCATAATTGGTTGCCATGGCAACGGTGATGTCATAATTGGTTGCCATGGCGACGATGATGACTTAATACGTTGACATGGCGATGATGTCATAATTGGTTTCCATGGCGACGGTGATGTCATAATTTTTTGCCATGGCGACGGTGATGTCATAATTGGTTGCCATGGCGATGATGTCATAATTGGTTGCCATGGCGACGGTGATGTCATAATTGGTTGCCATGGCGACGATGATGCCTTAATACATTGCCATGGCGATGATGTCATAATTGGTTGCCATGGCGACGGTGATGTCATAATTGGTTGCCATGGCGACGGTGATGTCATAATTGGTTGCCATGGCAATGATGTCATAATTGGTTGCCATGGCGACGGTGATGTCATAATTGGTTGCCATGGCGACGATGATGCCTTAATACGTTGCCATGGCGATGATGTCATAATTGGTTGCCATGGCGACGGTGATGTCATAATTGGTTGCCATGGCGACGGTGATGTCATAATTGGTTGCCATGGCGACAATGATTTCATAATTGGTTGCCATGGCGACGATGATGCCTTAATACGTTGACATGGCGATGATGTCATAATTGGTTGCCATGGCGACGGTGATGTCATAATTGGTTGCCATGGCGACGATGATGCCTTAATACGTTGCCATGGCGATGATGTCATAATTGGTTGCCATGGCGACGGTGATGTCATAATTGGTTGCCATGGCGACTGTGATGTCATAATTGGTTGCCATGGCGACAATGATGTCATAATTGGTTGCCATGGCGACGATGATGCCTTAATACGTTGACATGGCGATGATGTCATAATTGGTTGCCATGGTGACGGTGATGTCATAATTGGTTGCCATGGCGACGATGATGCCTTAATACGTTGCCATGGCGATGATGTCATAATTGGTTGCCATGGCGATGATGATGCCTTAATATGTTGCCATGGCGACGGTGATGTCATAATTTGTTGCCATGTCGATGATGATGTCATAATTGGTTGCCATGGCGACGGTGATGTCATAATTGGTTGCTATGGCTACGATGATGTCATAATTGGTTGCCATGGAGACTATGATGCCTTAATACGTTGCCATGGCGACGGTGATATCATTGGTTGCCATGGCTACGGTGATGTCATAATTGGTTGCCATGGCGGTGATGTCATAATTGGTTGCCATGGTGACGGTGATGTCATAATTGGTTGCCATGGCGACGATGATGCCTTAATACGTTGCCATGATGATGATGTCATAATTGGTTGCCATGGCGATGGTGATGTCATAATTGGTTGCCATGGCGATGGTGATGTCATAATTGGTTGCCATGGCGACAATAATGTCATAATTGGTTGCCATGGCGACGATGATGCCTTAATACGTTGACATGGCGATGATGTCATAATTGGTTGCCATGGCGACGGTGATGTCATAATTGGTTTCCATGGCGACGATGATGCCTTAATACGTTGCATGGCGATGATGTCATAATTGGTTGCCATGGCAAAGATGATGCCTTAATACGTTGCCATGGCGACGGTGATGTCATAATTTGTTGCCATGGTGATGATGATGTCATACCATGGCGACGGTGATGTCATAATTGGTTGCCATGGCGACGATGATGTCATAATTGGTTGCCATGGAGACGATGATGCCTTAATACGTTGCCATGGCGATGATGTCATAAATGGTTGCCATGGCGACGGTGATGTCATAATTGATTGCCATGGCGACGATTATGCCTTAATACGTTGCCATGGCGATGATGTCATAATTGGTTGCCATGGCGACGGTGATGTCATAATTGGTTGCCATGGCGACGGTGATGTCATAATTGGTTGCCATGGCGACAATGATGTCATAATTGGTTGCCATGGCGACGATGATGCCTTAATATGTTGCCATGGCGATGATGTCATAATTGGTTGCCATGGCGACGGTGATGTCATAATTGGTTGCCATGGTGACGGTGATGTCATAATTGGTTGCCATGGCGACAATGATGTCATAATTGGTTGCCATGGTGACGATGATGCCTTAATACGTTGCCATGGCGATGATGTCATAATTGGTTGCCATGGCGACGGTGATGTCATAATTGGTTGCCATGGCGACGATGATGCCTTAATACGTTGCCATGGCGATGATGTCATAATTGGTTGTCATGGTGACGGTGATGTAATAATTGGTTGCCATGGCGATGTTGATGTCATAATTCTTTGCCATGGCGACAATGATGTCATGATTGGTTGCCATGGCGACGATGATGCCTTAATATGTTGCCATGGCGACGGTGATGTCATAATTTGTTGCCATGGCGATGATGATGTCATAATTGGTTGCCATGGCGACGGTGATGTCATAATTGGTTGCCATGGCGACGATGATGCCTTAATACGTTGCCATGGCAATGATGTCATAAATGGTTGCCATGGCGACGGTGATGTCATAATTCGTTTGCCATGGTGACGGTGATGTCATAATTGGTTGCCATGGTGACGGTGATGTCATAATTGGTTGCCATGGCGACGGTGATGTCATAATTGGTTGCCATGACGATGATGATGTCATAATTGGTTGCCATGGCGATGATGTCATAATTGGTTGCCATGGCGATTATGTCATAATTGGTTGCCATGGCGACGATGATACCTTAATACGTTGCCATGGCGATGAAGTCATAATTGGTTGCCATGGCGATGATGATGTCATAATAGGTTGCCATGGCGACGGTGAGGTCATAATTGGTTGCCATGGCGATGATGTCATAATAGGTTGCCATGGCGATGATGTCATAATAGGTTGCCATGGCGACGGTGATGTCATAATTGGTTGCCATGGCGACGGTGATGTAATAATTGGTTGCCATGGCGACGATGATGCCTTAATACGTTGCCATGGCGACGATGATGCCTTAATATGTTGCCATGGCGACGGTGATGTCATAATTGGTTGCCATGGCGACGGTGATGTCATAATTGGTTGCATTGGCGACGGTGATGTCATAATTGGTTGCCATGGAGACGATGATGCCTTAATACGTTGACATGGCGATGATGTCATAATTGGTTGCCATGGCGACGGTGATGTCATAATTGGTTGCCATGGCGACGATGATGCCTTAATACGTTGCCATGGCGATGATGTCATAATTGGTTGCCATGGCGACGGTGATGTCATAATTGGTTGCCATGGCGACTGTGATGTCATAATTGGTTGCCATGGCGACAATGATGTCATAATTGGTTGCCATGGCGACGATGATGCCTTAATACGTTGACATGGCGATGATGTCATAATTGGTTGCCATGGTGACGGTGATGTCATAATTGGTTGCCATGGCGACGATGATGCCTTAATACGTTGCCATGGCGATGATGTCATAATTGGTTGCCATGGCGATGATGATGCCTTAATACGTTGCCATGGCGACGGTGATGTCATAATTTGTTGCCATGTCGATGATGATGTCATAATTGGTTGCCATGGCGACGGTGATGTCATAATTGGTTGCTATGGCTACGATGATGTCATAATTGGTTGCCATGGAGACTATGATGCCTTAATACGTTGCCATGGCGACGGTGATATCATTGGTTGCCATGGCTACGGTGATGTCATAATTGGTTGCCATGGCGGTGATGTCATAATTGGTTGCCATGGTGACGGTGATGTCATAATTGGTTGCCATGGCGACGATGATGCCTTAATACGTTAGCATCATGATGATGTCATAATTGGTTGCCATGGCGATGGTGATGTCATAATTGGTTGCCATGGCGATGGTGATGTCATAATTGGTTGCCATGGCGACAATAATGTCATAATTGGTTGCCATGGCGACGATGATGCCTTAATACGTTGACATGGCGATGATGTCATAATTGGTTGCCATGGCGACGGTGATGTCATAATTGGTTTCCATGGCGACGATGATGCCTTAATACGTTGCATGGCGATGATGTCATAATTGGTTGCCATGGCAAAGATGATGCCTTAATACGTTGCCATGGCGACGGTGATGTCATAATTTGTTGCCATGGTGATGATGATGTCATACCATGGCGACGGTGATGTCATAATTGGTTGCCATGGCGACGATGATGTCATAATTGGTTGCCATGGAGACGATGATGCCTTAATACGTTGCCATGGCGATGATGTCATAAATGGTTGCCATGGCGACGGTGATGTCATAATTGATTGCCATGGCGACGATTATGCCTTAATACGTTGCCATGGCGATGATGTCATAATTGGTTGCCATGGCGACGGTGATGTCATAATTGGTTGCCATGGCGACGGTGATGTCATAATTGGTTGCCATGGCGACAATGATGTCTTAATTGGTTGCCATGGCGACGATGATGCCTTAATATGTTGCCATGGCGATGATGTCATAATTGGTTGCCATGGCGACGGTGATGTCATAATTGGTTGCCATGGTGACGGTGATGTCATAATTGGTTGCCATGGCGACAATGATGTCATAATTGGTTGCCATGGTGACGATGATGCCTTAATACGTTGCCATGGCGATGATGTCATAATTGGTTGCCATGGCGACGGTGATGTCATAATTGGTTGCCATGGCGACGATGATGCCTTAATACGTTGCCATGGCGATGATGTCATAATTGGTTGCCATGGTGTCGGTGATGTAATAATTGGTTGCCATGGCGATGTTGATGTCATAATTCTTTGCCATGGCGACAATGATGTCATGATTGGTTGCCATGGCGACGATGATGCCTTAATATGTTGCCATGGCGACGGTGATGTCATAATTTGTTGCCATGGCGATGATGATGTCATAATTGGTTGCCATGGCGACGGTGATGTCATAATTGGTTGCCATGGCGACGATGATGCCTTAATACGTTGCCATGGCAATGATGTCATAAATGGTTGCCATGGCGACGGTGATGTCATAATTCGTTTGCCATGGTGACGGTGATGTCATAATTGGTTGCCATGGTGACGGTGATGTCATAATTGGTTGCCATGGCGACGGTGATGTCATAATTGGTTGCCATGACGATGATGATGTCATAATTGGTTGCCATGGCGATGATGTCATAATTGGTTGCCATGGCGATTATGTCATAATTGGTTGCCATGGCGACGATGATACCTTAATACGTTGCCATGGCGATGAAGTCATAATTGGTTGCCATGGCGATGATGATGTCATAATAGGTTGCCATGGCGACGGTGAGGTCATAATTGGTTGCCATGGCGATGATGTCATAATAGGTTGCCATGGCGATGATGTCATAATAGGTTGCCATGGCGACGGTGATGTCATAATTGGTTGCCATGGCGACGGTGATGTAATAATTGGTTGCCATGGCGACGATGATGCCTTAATACGTTGCCATGGCGACGATGATGCCTTAATATGTTGCCATGGCGACGGTGATGTCATAATTGGTTGCCATGGCGACGGTGATGTCATAATTGGTTGCATTGGCGACGGTGATGTCATAATTGGTTGCCATGACGATGATGATGTCATAATTGGTTGCCATGGCGATGATGTCATAATTGGTTGCCATGGCGACGGTGATGTCATAATTGGTTGCCATGGCGACGATGATGCCTTAATACGTTGCCATGGCGACGGTGATGTCATAATTGGTTGCCATGGCGACGATGATGCCTTAATACGTTGCCATGGCGATGATGTCATAATTGGTTGCCATGGCGACGGTGATGTCAGAATTGGTTGCCATGGCGACGATGATGCCTTAATACGTTGCCATGGCGATGATGTCATAATTGGTTGCCATGGCGACGATGATGCCTTAATACTTTGCCATGGTGACTGTGATGTCATAGTTTGTTGCCATGGCGATGATGATGTCATAATTGTTTGCCATGGCGACGGTGATGTCATAATTGGTTGCCATGGCGACGGTGATGTCATAATTGGTTGCCATGGCGACGATGATGCCTTAATACGTTGCCATGGCGATGATGTCATAATTGGTTGCCATGGCGACGGTGATGTCATAATTGGTTGCCATGGCGACGATGATGCCTTAATACGTTGCCATGGCGACGGTGATGTCATAATTGGTTGCCATGGCGATGATGATGTCATAATTTGTTGCCATGGCGACGGTGATGTCATAATTGGTTGCTATGGCGACGATGATGTCATAATTGGTTGCCATGGAGACGATGATGCCTTAATACGTTGCCATGGCGACGGTGATATCATAATTGGTTGCCATGGTGACGGTGATGTCATAATTGGTTGCCATGGCGACGGTGATGCCTTGATACGTTGCCATGGCGACGGTGATGTCGTAATTGGTTGCCATGGTGACGATGATGTCATAATTGGTTGCCATGGCGACGGTGATGTCATAATTGGTTGCCATGGCGATGATGCCTTAATACGTTGCCATGGTGACGGTGATGTCATAATTGGTTGCCATGGCGACGATGATGCCTTAATACATTGCCATGGCGATGATGTCATAATTGGTTGCCATGGTGACGGTGATGTCATAATTGGTTGACATGGCGACAATGATGCCTTAATACGTTGACATGGCGATGATGTCATAATTGGTTGCCATGGCAACGGTGATGTCATAATTGGTTGCCATGGCGACGATGATGCCTTAATACGTTGACATGGCGATGATGTCATAATTGGTTTCCATGGCGACGGTGATGTCATAATTTTTTGCCATGGCGACGGTGATGTCATAATTGGTTGCCATGGCGATGATGTCATAATTGGTTGCCATGGCGACAATGATGCCTTAATACATTGCCATGGCGATGATGTCATAATTGGTTGCCATGGCGACGGTGATGTCATAATTGGTTGCCATGGCGACGGTGATGTCATAATTGGTTGCCATGGCAATGATGTCATAATTGGTTGCCATGGCGACGGTGATGTCATAATTGGTTGCCATGGCGACGATGATGCCTTAATACGTTGCCATGGCGATGATGTCATAATTGGTTGCCATGGCGACGGTGATGTCATAATTGGTTGCCATGGCGACGGTGATGTCATAATTGGTTGCCATGGCGACAATGATTTCATAAATGGTTGCCATGGCGACGATGATGCCTTAATACGTTGACATGGCGATGATGTCATAATTGGTTGCCATGGCGACGGTGATGTCATAATTGGTTGCCATGGCGACGATGATGCCTTAATACGTTGCCATGGCGATGATGTCATAATTGGTTGCCATGGCGACGGTGATGTCATAATTGGTTGCCATGGCAACGGTTATGTCATAATTGGCTGCCATGGCGACAATGATGTCATAATTGGTTGCCATGGCGACGATGATGCCTTAATACGTTGACATGGCGATGATGTCATAATTGGTTGCCATGGTGACGGTGATGTCATAATTGGTTGCCATGGCGACGATGATGCCTTAATACGTTGCCATGGCGATTATGTCATAATTGGTTGCCATGGAGATGATGATGCCTTAATACGTTGCCATGGGGACGGTGATGTCATAATTTGTTGCCATGTCGATGATGATGTCATAATTGGTTGCCATGGCGACGGTGATGTCATAATTGGTTGCTATGGCGACGATGATGTCATAATTGGTTGCCATGGCGACGATGATGCCTTAATACATTGCCATGGCGATGATGTCATAATTGGTTGCCATGGCGACGGTGATGTCATAATTGGTTGCCATGGTGACAGTGATGTCATAATTGGTTGCCATGGCGATGATGTCATAATTGGTTGCCATGGCGACGGTGATGTCATAATTGGTTGCCATGGCGACGATGATACCTTAATACGTTGCCATGGCGATGATGTCATAATTGGTTGCCATGGCGACGGTGATGTCATAATTGGTTGCCATGGCGACGGTGATGTCATAATTGGTTGCCATGGCGACAATGATTTCATAATTGGTTGCCATGGCGACGATGATGCCTTAATACGTTGACATGGCGATGATGTCATAATTGGTTGCCATGGCGACGGTGATGTCACAATTGGTTGCCATGGCGACGATGATGCCTTAATACGTTGCCATGGCGATGATGTCATAATTGGTTGCCATGGCGACGGTGATGTCATAATTGGTTTCCATGGCGACGATGATGCCTTAATACGTTGCATGGCGATTATGTCATAATTGGTTGCCATGGCAAAGATGATGCCTTAATACGTTGCCATGGCGACGGTGATGTCATAATTTGTTGCCATGGCGACGGTGATGTCATAATTGGTTGCCATGGCGATGATGTCATAATTTGTTGCCATGGCGACGGTGATGTCATAATTGGTTGCCATGGCGACGATGATGCCTTAATACATTGCCATGGCGATGATGCCTTAATACATTGCCATGGCGATGATGTCATAATTGGTTGCCATGGCGACGGTGATGTCATAATTGGTTGCCATGGCGACGATGATGCCTTAATACGTTGCCATGGCGATGATGTCATAATTGGTTGCCATGGCGACGATCATGCCTTAATACGTTGCCATGGCGATGATGTCATAATTGGTTGCCATGGCGACGGTGATGTCATAATTAGTTGCCATAGCGACGGTGATGTCATAATTGGTTGCCATGGCGACGATGATGCCTTAATACGTTGCCATGGCGACGGTGATATCATAATTGGTTGCCATGGTGACGGTGATGTCATAATTGGTTGCCATGGCGACGGTGATGTCATAATTGGTTGCCATGGCGACGATGATGCCTTAATACGTTGCCATGGCGATGATGTCATAATTGGTTGCCATGGCGATGGTGATGTCATAATTGGTTGCCATGGCAACGGTGATGTCATAATTGGTTGCCATGGCGACAATGATGTCATAATTGGTTGCCATGGCGACGATGATGCCTTAATACGTTGACATGGCGATGATGTCATAATTGGTTGCCATGGCGACGGTGATGTCATAATTGGTTGCCATGGCGACGATGATGCCTTAATACGTTGCATGGCGATTATGTCATAATTGGTTGCCATGGCAAAGATGATGCCTTAATACGTTGCCATGGCGACGGTGATGTCATAATTTGTTGCCATGGCGACGGTGATGTCATAATTGGTTGCCATGGCGATGATGTCATAATTTGTTGCCATGGCGACGGTGATGTCATAATTGGTTGCCATGGCGACGATGATGCCTTAATACATTGACATGGCGATGATGCCTTAATACATTGCCATGGCGATGATGTCATAATTGGTTGCCATGGCGACGGTGATGTCATAATTGGTTGCCATGGCGACGATGATGCCTTAATACGTTGCCATGGCGATGATGTCATAATTGGTTGCCATGGCGACGATCATGCCTTAATACGTTGCCATGGCGACGGTGATATCATAATTGGTTGCCATGGCGATGGTGATGTCATAATTGGTTGACATGGCGACGGTGATGTCATAATTGGTTGCCATGGCGACGATGATGCCTTAATACGTTGCCATGGCGATGATGTCATAATTGGTTGCCATGGCGACGGTGATGTCATAATTGGTTGCCATGGTGACGGTGATGTCATAATTGGTTGCCATGGCGATGATGTCATAATTGGTTGCCATGGCGACGGTGATGTCATAATTGGTTGCCATGGCGACGATGATGCCTTAATATGTTGCCATGGCGATGATGTCATAATTGGTGCCATGGCGACAATGATGCCTTAATACGTTGCCATGGCAACGGTGATGTCATAATTGGTTGCCATGGCGACGATGATGCCTTAATACGTTGCCATGGCGATGATGTCATAATTGGTTGCCATGGCGACGGTGATGTCATAATTGGTTGCCATGGCGACGATGATGCCTTAATACGTTGCCATGGCGACGGTGATGTCATAATTGGTTGCCATGGCGATGATGATGTCATAATTTGTTGCCATGGCGACGGTGATGTCATAATTGGTTGCTATGGCGACGATGATGTCATAATTGGTTGCCATGGAGACGATGATGCCTTAATACGTTGCCATGGCGACGGTGATATCATAATTGGTTGCCATGGTGACGGTGATGTCATAATTGGTTGCCATGGCGACGGTGATGCCTTGATACGTTGCCATGGCGACGGTGATGTCGTAATTGGTTGCCATGGTGACGATGATGTCATAATTGGTTGCCATGGCGACGGTGATGTCATAATTGGTTGCCATGGCGATGATGCCTTAATACGTTGCCATGGTGACGGTGATGTCATAATTGGTTGCTATGGCGACGATGATGTCATAATTGGTTGCCATGGAGACGATGATGCCTTAATACGTTGACATGGCGATGATGTCATAATTGGTTGCCATGGCGACGGTGATGTCATAATTGGTTGCCATGGCGACGATGATGCCTTAATACGTTGCCATGGCGATGATGTCATAATTGGTTGCCATGGCGACGGTGATGTCATAATTGGTTGCCATGGCGACTGTGATGTCATAATTGGTTGCCATGGCGACAATGATGTCATAATTGGTTGCCATGGCGACGATGATGCCTTAATACGTTGACATGGCGATGATGTCATAATTGGTTGCCATGGTGACGGTGATGTCATAATTGGTTGCCATGGCGACGATGATGCCTTAATACGTTGCCATGGCGATGATGTCATAATTGGTTGCCATGGCGATGATGATGCCTTAATACGTTGCCATGGCGACGGTGATGTCATAATTTGTTGCCATGTCGATGATGATGTCATAATTGGTTGCCATGGCGACGGTGATGTCATAATTGGTTGCTATGGCTACGATGATGTCATAATTGGTTGCCATGGAGACTATGATGCCTTAATACGTTGCCATGGCGACGGTGATATCATTGGTTGCCATGGCTACGGTGATGTCATAATTGGTTGCCATGGCGGTGATGTCATAATTGGTTGCCATGGTGACGGTGATGTCATAATTGGTTGCCATGGCGACGATGATGCCTTAATACGTTGCCATCATGATGATGTCATAATTGGTTGCCATGGCGATGGTGATGTCATAATTGGTTGCCATGGCGATGGTGATGTCATAATTGGTTGCCATGGCGACAATAATGTCATAATTGGTTGCCATGGCGACGATGATGCCTTAATACGTTGACATGGCGATGATGTCATAATTGGTTGCCATGGCGACGGTGATGTCATAATTGGTTTCCATGGCGACGATGATGCCTTAATACGTTGCATGGCGATGATGTCATAATTGGTTGCCATGGCAAAGATGATGCCTTAATACGTTGCCATGGCGACGGTGATGTCATAATTTGTTGCCATGGTGATGATGATGTCATACCATGGCGACGGTGATGTCATAATTGGTTGCCATGGCGACGATGATGTCATAATTGGTTGCCATGGAGACGATGATGCCTTAATACGTTGCCATGGCGATGATGTCATAAATGGTTGCCATGGCGACGGTGATGTCATAATTGATTGCCATGGCGACGATTATGCCTTAATACGTTGCCATGGCGATGATGTCATAATTGGTTGCCATGGCGACGGTGATGTCATAATTGGTTGCCATGGCGACGGTGATGTCATAATTGGTTGCCATGGCGACAATGATGTCTTAATTGGTTGCCATGGCGACGATGATGCCTTAATATGTTGCCATGGCGATGATGTCATAATTGGTTGCCATGGCGACGGTGATGTCATAATTGGTTGCCATGGTGACGGTGATGTCATAATTGGTTGCCATGGCGACAATGATGTCATAATTGGTTGCCATGGTGACGATGATGCCTTAATACGTTGCCATGGCGATGATGTCATAATTGGTTGCCATGGCGACGGTGATGTCATAATTGGTTGCCATGGCGACGATGATGCCTTAATACGTTGCCATGGCGATGATGTCATAATTGGTTGCCATGGTGTCGGTGATGTAATAATTGGTTGCCATGGCGATGTTGATGTCATAATTCTTTGCCATGGCGACAATGATGTCATGATTGGTTGCCATGGCGACGATGATGCCTTAATATGTTGCCATGGCGACGGTGATGTCATAATTTGTTGCCATGGCGATGATGATGTCATAATTGGTTGCCATGGCGACGGTGATGTCATAATTGGTTGCCATGGCGACGATGATGCCTTAATACGTTGCCATGGCAATGATGTCATAAATGGTTGCCATGGCGACGGTGATGTCATAATTCGTTTGCCATGGTGACGGTGATGTCATAATTGGTTGCCATGGTGACGGTGATGTCATAATTGGTTGCCATGGCGACGGTGATGTCATAATTGGTTGCCATGACGATGATGATGTCATAATTGGTTGCCATGGCGATGATGTCATAATTGGTTGCCATGGCGATTATGTCATAATTGGTTGCCATGGCGACGATGATACCTTAATACGTTGCCATGGCGATGAAGTCATAATTGGTTGCCATGGCGATGATGATGTCATAATAGGTTGCCATGGCGACGGTGAGGTCATAATTGGTTGCCATGGCGATGATGTCATAATAGGTTGCCATGGCGATGATGTCATAATAGGTTGCCATGGCGACGGTGATGTCATAATTGGTTGCCATGGCGACGGTGATGTAATAATTGGTTGCCATGGCGACGATGATGCCTTAATACGTTGCCATGGCGACGATGATGCCTTAATATGTTGCCATGGCGACGGTGATGTCATAATTGGTTGCCATGGCGAC
Organism: Dendrobates tinctorius; assembly: GCF_039654945.1. Lineage (NCBI taxonomy): Eukaryota > Metazoa > Chordata > Amphibia > Anura > Dendrobatidae > Dendrobates > Dendrobates tinctorius. Next base: position 825,815 of record NW_027362079.1, read on the forward strand.
GGTGATGTCATAATTGGTTGCATTGGCGACGGTGATGTCATAATTGGTTGCCATGACGATGATGATGTCATAATTGGTTGCCATGGCGATGATGTCATAATTGGTTGCCATGGCGACGGTGATGTCATAATTGGTTGCCATGGCGACGATGATGCCTTAATACGTTGCCATGGCGACGGTGATGTCATAATTGGTTGCCATGGCGACGATGATGCCTTAATACGTTGCCATGGCGATGATGTCATAATTGGTTGCCATGGCGACGGTGATGTCAGAATTGGTTGCCATGGCGACGATGATGCCTTAATACGTTGCCATGGCGATGATGTCATAATTGGTTGCCATGGCGACGGTGATGTCATAATTGGTTGCCATGGCGACTGTGATGTCATAATTGGTTGCCATGGCGACAATGATGTCATAATTGGTTGCCATGGCGACGATGATGCCTTAATACGTTGACATGGCGATGATGTCATAATTGGTTGCCATGGTGACGGTGATGTCATAATTGGTTGCCATGGCGACGATGATGCCTTAATACGTTGCCATGGCGATGATGTCATAATTGGTTGCCATGGCGATGATGATGCCTTAATACGTTGCCATGGCGACGGTGATGTCATAATTTGTTGCCATGTCGATGATGATGTCATAATTGGTTGCCATGGCGACGGTGATGTCATAATTGGTTGCTATGGCTACGATGATGTCATAATTGGTTGCCATGGAGACTATGATGCCTTAATACGTTGCCATGGCGACGGTGATATCATTGGTTGCCATGGCTACGGTGATGTCATAATTGGTTGCCATGGCGGTGATGTCATAATTGGTTGCCATGGTGACGGTGATGTCATAATTGGTTGCCATGGCGACGATGATGCCTTAATACGTTGCCATCATGATGATGTCATAATTGGTTGCCATGGCGATGGTGATGTCATAATTGGTTGCCATGGCGATGGTGATGTCATAATTGGTTGCCATGGCGACAATAATGTCATAATTGGTTGCCATGGCGACGATGATGCCTTAATACGTTGACATGGCGATGATGTCATAATTGGTTGCCATGGCGACGGTGATGTCATAATTGGTTTCCATGGCGACGATGATGCCTTAATACGTTGCATGGCGATGATGTCATAATTGGTTGCCATGGCAAAGATGATGCCTTAATACGTTGCCATGGCGACGGTGATGTCATAATTTGTTGCCATGGTGATGATGATGTCATACCATGGCGACGGTGATGTCATAATTGGTTGCCATGGCGACGATGATGTCATAATTGGTTGCCATGGAGACGATGATGCCTTAATACGTTGCCATGGCGATGATGTCATAAATGGTTGCCATGGCGACGGTGATGTCATAATTGATTGCCATGGCGACGATTATGCCTTAATACGTTGCCATGGCGATGATGTCATAATTGGTTGCCATGGCGACGGTGATGTCATAATTGGTTGCCATGGCGACGGTGATGTCATAATTGGTTGCCATGGCGACAATGATGTCTTAATTGGGTGCCATGGCGACGATGATGCCTTAATATGTTGCCATGGCGATGATGTCATAATTGGTTGCCATGGCGACGGTGATGTCATAATTGGTTGCCATGGTGACGGTGATGTCATAATTGGTTGCCATGGCGACAATGATGTCATAATTGGTTGCCATGGTGACGATGATGCCTTAATACGTTGCCATGGCGATGATGTCATAATTGGTTGCCATGGCGACGGTGATGTCATAATTGGTTGCCATGGCGACGATGATGCCTTAATACGTTGCCATGGCGATGATGTCATAATTGGTTGCCATGGTGTCGGTGATGTAATAATTGGTTGCCATGGCGATGTTGATGTCATAATTCTTTGCCATGGCGACAATGATGTCATGATTGGTTGCCATGGCGACGATGATGCCTTAATATGTTGCCATGGCGACGGTGATGTCATAATTTGTTGCCATGGCGATGATGATGTCATAATTGGTTGCCATGGCGACGGTGATGTCATAATTGGTTGCCATGGCGACGATGATGCCTTAATACGTTGCCATGGCAATGATGTCATAAATGGTTGCCATGGCGACGGTGATGTCATAATTCGTTTGCCATGGTGACGGTGATGTCATAATTGGTTGCCATGGTGACGGTGATGTCATAATTGGTTGCCATGGCGACGGTGATGTCATAATTGGTTGCCATGACGATGATGATGTCATAATTGGTTGCCATGGCGATGATGTCATAATTGGTTGCCATGGCGATTATGTCATAATTGGTTGCCATGGCGACGATGATACCTTAATACGTTGCCATGGCGATGAAGTCATAATTGGTTGCCATGGCGATGATGATGTCATAATAGGTTGCCATGGCGACGGTGAGGTCATAATTGGTTGCCATGGCGATGATGTCATAATAGGTTGCCATGGCGATGATGTCATAATAGGTTGCCATGGCGACGGTGATGTCATAATTGGTTGCCATGGCGACGGTGATGTAATAATTGGTTGCCATGGCGACGATGATGCCTTAATACGTTGCCATGGCGACGATGATGCCTTAATATGTTGCCATGGCGACGGTGATGTCATAATTGGTTGCCATGGCGACGGTGATGTCATAATTGGTTGCATTGGCGACGGTGATGTCATAATTGGTTGCCATGACGATGATGATGTCATAATTGGTTGCCATGGCGATGATGTCATAATTGGTTGCCATGGCGACGGTGATGTCATAATTGGTTGCCATGGCGACGATGATGCCTTAATACGTTGCCATGGCGACGGTGATGTCATAATTGGTTGCCATGGCGACGATGATGCCTTAATACGTTGCCATGGCGATGATGTCATAATTGGTTGCCATGGCGACGGTGATGTCAGAATTGGTTGCCATGGCGACGATGATGCCTTAATACGTTGCCATGGCGATGATGTCATAATTGGTTGCCATGGCGACGATGATGCCTTAATACTTTGCCATGGTGACTGTGATGTCATAGTTTGTTGCCATGGCGATGATGATGTCATAATTGTTTGCCATGGCGACGGTGATGTCATAATTGGTTGCCATGGCGACGGTGATGTCATAATTGGTTGCCATGGCGACGATGATGCCTTAATACGCTGCCATGGCGATGATGTCATAATTGGTTGCCATGGCGACGGTGATGTCATAATTGGTTGCCATGGCGACGGTGATGTCATAATTGGTTGCCATGGCGACAATGATTTCATAAATGGTTGCCATGGCGACGATGATGCCTTAATACGTTGACATGGCGATGATGTCATAATTGGTTGCCATGGCGATGATGATGTCATAATTTGTTGCCATGGCGACGGTGATGTCATAATTGGTTGCTATGGCGACGATGATGTCATAATTGGTTGCCATGGAGACGATGATGCCTTAATACGTTGCCATGGCGACGGTGATATCATAATTGGTTGCCATGGTGACGGTGATGTCATAATTGGTTGCCATGGCGACGGTGATGCCTTGATACGTTGCCATGGCGACGGTGATGTCGTAATTGGTTGCCATGGTGACGATGATGTCATAATTGGTTGCCATGGCGACGGTGATGTCATAATTGATTGCCATGGCGATGATGCCTTAATACGTTGCCATGGTGACGGTGATGTCATAATTGGTTGCTATGGCGACGATGATGTCATAATTGGTTGCCATGGAGACGATGATGCCTTAATACGTTGACATGGCGATGATGTCATAATTGGTTGCCATGGCGACGGTGATGTCATAATTGGTTGCCATGGCGACGATGATGCCTTAATACGTTGCCATGGCGATGATGTCATAATTGGTTGCCATGGCGACGGTGATGTCATAATTGGTTGCCATGGCGACTGTGATGTCATAATTGGTTGCCATGGCGACAATGATGTCATAATTGGTTGCCATGGCGACGATGATGCCTTAATACGTTGACATGGCGATGATGTCATAATTGGTTGCCATGGTGACGGTGATGTCATAATTGGTTGCCATGGCGACGATGATGCCTTAATACGTTGCCATGGCGATGATGTCATAATTGGTTGCCATGGCGATGATGATGCCTTAATACGTTGCCATGGCGACGGTGATGTCATAATTTGTTGCCATGTCGATGATGATGTCATAATTGGTTGCCATGGCGACGGTGATGTCATAATTGGTTGCTATGGCTACGATGATGTCATAATTGGTTGCCATGGAGACTATGATGCCTTAATACGTTGCCATGGCGACGGTGATATCATTGGTTGCCATGGCTACGGTGATGTCATAATTGGTTGCCATGGCGGTGATGTCATAATTGGTTGCCATGGTGACGGTGATGTCATAATTGGTTGCCATGGCGACGATGATGCCTTAATACGTTGCCATCATGATGATGTCATAATTGGTTGCCATGGCGATGGTGATGTCATAATTGGTTGCCATGGCGATGGTGATGTCATAATTGGTTGCCATGGCGACAATAATGTCATAATTGGTTGCCATGGCGACGATGATGCCTTAATACGTTGACATGGCGATGATGTCATAATTGGTTGCCATGGCGACGGTGATGTCATAATTGGTTTCCATGGCGACGATGATGCCTTAATACGTTGCATGGCGATGATGTCATAATTGGTTGCCATGGCAAAGATGATGCCTTAATACGTTGCCATGGCGACGGTGATGTCATAATTTGTTGCCATGGTGATGATGATGTCATACCATGGCGACGGTGATGTCATAATTGGTTGCCATGGCGACGATGATGTCATAATTGGTTGCCATGGAGACGATGATGCCTTAATACGTTGCCATGGCGATGATGTCATAAATGGTTGCCATGGCGACGGTGATGTCATAATTGATTGCCATGGCGACGATTATGCCTTAATACGTTGCCATGGCGATGATGTCATAATTGGTTGCCATGGCGACGGTGATGTCATAATTGGTTGCCATGGCGACGGTGATGTCATAATTGGTTGCCATGGCGACAATGATGTCTTAATTGGTTGCCATGGCGACGATGATGCCTTAATATGTTGCCATGGCGATGATGTCATAATTGGTTGCCATGGCGACGGTGATGTCATAATTGGTTGCCATGGTGACGGTGATGTCATAATTGGTTGCCATGGCGACAATGATGTCATAATTGGTTGCCATGGTGACGATGATGCCTTAATACGTTGCCATGGCGATGATGTCATAATTGGTTGCCATGGCGACGGTGATGTCATAATTGGTTGCCATGGCGACGATGATGCCTTAATACGTTGCCATGGCGATGATGTCATAATTGGTTGCCATGGTGTCGGTGATGTAATAATTGGTTGCCATGGCGATGTTGATGTCATAATTCTTTGCCATGGCGACAATGATGTCATGATTGGTTGCCATGGCGACGATGATGCCTTAATATGTTGCCATGGCGACGGTGATGTCATAATTTGTTGCCATGGCGATGATGATGTCATAATTGGTTGCCATGGCGACGGTGATGTCATAATTGGTTGCCATGGCGACGATGATGCCTTAATACGTTGCCATGGCAATGATGTCATAAATGGTTGCCATGGCGACGGTGATGTCATAATTCGTTTGCCATGGTGACGGTGATGTCATAATTGGTTGCCATGGTGACGGTGATGTCATAATTGGTTGCCATGGCGACGGTGATGTCATAATTGGTTGCCATGACGATGATGATGTCATAATTGGTTGCCATGGCGATGATGTCATAATTGGTTGCCATGGCGATTATGTCATAATTGGTTGCCATGGCGACGATGATACCTTAATACGTTGCCATGGCGATGAAGTCATAATTGGTTGCCATGGCGATGATGATGTCATAATAGGTTGCCATGGCGACGGTGAGGTCATAATTGGTTGCCATGGCGATGATGTCATAATAGGTTGCCATGGCGATGATGTCATAATAGGTTGCCATGGCGACGGTGATGTCATAATTGGTTGCCATGGCGACGGTGATGTAATAATTGGTTGCCATGGCGACGATGATGCCTTAATACGTTGCCATGGCGACGATGATGCCTTAATATGTTGCCATGGCGACGGTGATGTCATAATTGGTTGCCATGGCGACGGTGATGTCATAATTGGTTGCATTGGCGACGGTGATGTCATAATTGGTTGCCATGACGATGATGATGTCATAATTGGTTGCCATGGCGATGATGTCATAATTGGTTGCCATGGCGACGGTGATGTCATAATTGGTTGCCATGGCGACGATGATGCCTTAATACGTTGCCATGGCGACGGTGATGTCATAATTGGTTGCCATGGCGACGATGATGCCTTAATACGTTGCCATGGCGATGATGTCATAATTGGTTGCCATGGCGACGGTGATGTCAGAATTGGTTGCCATGGCGACGATGATGCCTTAATACGTTGCCATGGCGATGATGTCATAATTGGTTGCCATGGTGACGGTGATGTCATAATTGGTTGCCATGGCGACTGTGATGTCATAATTGGTTGCCATGGCGACAATGATGTCATAATTGGTTGCCATGGCGACGATGATGCCTTAATACGTTGACATGGCGATGATGTCATAATTGGTTGCCATGGTGACGGTGATGTCATAATTGGTTGCCATGGCGACGATGATGCCTTAATACGTTGCCATGGCGATGATGTCATAATTGGTTGCCATGGCGATGATGATGCCTTAATACGTTGCCATGGCGACGGTGATGTCATAATTTGTTGCCATGTCGATGATGATGTCATAATTGGTTGCCATGGCGACGGTGATGTCATAATTGGTTGCTATGGCTACGATGATGTCATAATTGGTTGCCATGGAGACTATGATGCCTTAATACGTTGCCATGGCGACGGTGATATCATTGGTTGCCATGGCTACGGTGATGTCATAATTGGTTGCCATGGCGGTGATGTCATAATTGGTTGCCATGGTGACGGTGATGTCATAATTGGTTGCCATGGCGACGATGATGCCTTAATACGTTGCCATCATGATGATGTCATAATTGGTTGCCATGGCGATGGTGATGTCATAATTGGTTGCCATGGCGATGGTGATGTCATAATTGGTTGCCATGGCGACAATAATGTCATAATTGGTTGCCATGGCGACGATGATGCCTTAATACGTTGACATGGCGATGATGTCATAATTGGTTGCCATGGCGACGGTGATGTCATAATTGGTTTCCATGGCGACGATGATGCCTTAATACGTTGCATGGCGATGATGTCATAATTGGTTGCCATGGCAAAGATGATGCCTTAATACGTTGCCATGGCGACGGTGATGTCATAATTTGTTGCCATGGTGATGATGATGTCATACCATGGCGACGGTGATGTCATAATTGGTTGCCATGGCGACGATGATGTCATAATTGGTTGCCATGGAGACGATGATGCCTTAATACGTTGCCATGGCGATGATGTCATAAATGGTTGCCATGGCGACGGTGATGTCATAATTGATTGCCATGGCGACGATTATGCCTTAATACGTTGCCATGGCGATGATGTCATAATTGGTTGCCATGGCGACGGTGATGTCATAATTGGTTGCCATGGCGACGGTGATGTCATAATTGGTTGCCATGGCGACAATGATGTCTTAATTGGTTGCCATGGCGACGATGATGCCTTAATATGTTGCCATGGCGATGATGTCATAATTGGTTGCCATGGCGATGATGATGTCATAATAGGTTGCCATGGCGACGGTGAGGTCATAATTGGTTGCCATGGCGATGATGTCATAATAGGTTGCCATGGCGATGATGTCATAATAGGTTGCCATGGCGACGGTGATGTCATAATTGGTTGCCATGGCGACGGTGATGTAATAATTGGTTGCCATGGCGACGATGATGCCTTAATACGTTGCCATGGCGACGATGATGCCTTAATATGTTGCCATGGCGACGGTGATGTCATAATTGGTTGCCATGGCGACGGTGATGTCATAATTGGTTGCATTGGCGACGGTGATGTCATAATTGGTTGCCATGACGATGATGATGTCATAATTGGTTGCCATGGCGATGATGTCATAATTGGTTGCCATGGCGACGGTGATGTCATAATTGGTTGCCATGGCGACGATGATGCCTTAATACGTTGCCATGGCGACGGTGATGTCATAATTGGTTGCCATGGCGACGATGATGCCTTAATACGTTGCCATGGCGATGATGTCATAATTGGTTGCCATGGCGACGGTGATGTCAGAATTGGTTGCCATGGCGACGATGATGCCTTAATACGTTGCCATGGCGATGATGTCATAATTGGTTGCCATGGCGACGATGATGCCTTAATACTTTGCCATGGTGACTGTGATGTCATAGTTTGTTGCCATGGCGATGATGATGTCATAATTGTTTGCCATGGCGACGGTGATGTCATAATTGGTTGCCATGGCGACGGTGATGTCATAATTGGTTGCCATGGCGACGATGATGCCTTAATACGCTGCCATGGCGATGATGTCATAATTGGTTGCCATGGCGACGGTGATGTCATAATTGGTTGCCATGGCGACGGTGATGTCATAATTGGTTGCCATGGCGACAATGATTTCATAAATGGTTGCCATGGCGACGATGATGCCTTAATACGTTGACATGGCGATGATGTCATAATTGGTTGCCATGGCAACGGTGATGTCATAATTGGTTGCCATGGCGACGGTTATGTCATAATTGTCTGCCATGGCGACAATGATGTCATAATTGGTTGCCATGGCGACGATGATGCCTTAATACGTTGACATGGCGATGATGTCATAATTGGTTGCCATGGTGACGGTGATGTCATAATTGGTTGCCATTGCGACGATGATGCCTTAATACGTTGCCATGGCGATTATGTCATAATTGGTTGCCATGGAGATGATGATGCCTTAATACATTGCCATGGCGACGGTGATGTCATAATTTGTTGCCATGTCGATGATGATGTCATAATTGGTTGCCATGGCAACGGTGATGTCATAATTGGTTGCTATGGCGACGATGATGTCATAATTGGTTGCCATGGAGACTATGATGCCTTAATACGTTGCCATGGCGACGGTGATATCATTGGTTGCCATGGCTACGGTGATGTCATAATTGGTTGCCATGGCGGTGATGTCATAATTGGTTGCCATGGCGACGGTAATGTCATAATTGGTTGCCATGGCGACGATGATGCCTTAATACGTTGCCATGGCGATGATGTCATAATTGGTTGCCATGGTGACGGTGATGTCATAACTGGTTGCCATGGCGACGATGATGCCTTGATACGTTGCCATGGCGATGATGTCATAATTGGTTGCCATGGCAACGGTGATGTCATAATTGGTTGCCATGGCGACGATGATGCCTTAATACGTTGACATGGCGATGATGTCATAATTGGTTGCCATGGCGACGGTGATGTCATAATTTTTTGCCATGGCGACGGTGATGTCATAATTGGTTGCCATGGCGATAATGTCATAATTGGTTGCCATGGCGACGGTGATGTCATAATTGGTTGCCATGGCGACGATGATGCCTTAATACGTTGCCATGGCGATGATGTCATAATTGGTTGCCATGGCGACGGTGATGTCATAATTGGTTGCCATGGCGACTGTGATGTCATAATTGGTTGCCATGGCGACAATGATTTCATAATTGGTTGCCATGGCGACGATGATGCCTTAATACGTTGACATGGCGATGATGTCATAATTGGTTGCCATGGCGACGCTGATGTCACAATTGGTTGCCATGGCGACGATGATGCCTTAATACGTTGCCATGGCGATGATGTCATAATTGGTTGCCATGGCGACGGTGATGTCATAATTGGTTGCCATGGCGACGGTAATGTCATACTTGGTTGCCATGGCGACAATGATGTCATAATTGGTTGCCATGGCGACGATGATGCCTTAATACGTTGACAAGGCGATGATTTCATAATTGGTTGCCATGGCGACGGTGATGTCATAATTGGTTGCCATGGCGACGATGATGCCTTAATACGTTGCCATGGCGATGATGTCATAATTGGTTGCCATGGCGATGATGATGCCTTAATACGTTGCCATGGCGACGGTGATGTCATAATTTGTTGCCATGGCGATGATGATGTCATAATTGGTTGCCATGGCGATGGTGATGTCATAATTGGTTGCTATGGCGACGATGATGTCATAATTGGTTGCCATGGAGACTATGATGCCTTAATACGTTGCCATGGCGACGGTGATATCATTGGTTGCCATGGCGACGGTGATGTCATAATTAGTTGCCATGGCGATGATGTCATAATTGGTTGCCATGGCGACGGTGATGTCATAATTGGTTGCCATGGCGACGATGATGCCTTAATACGTTGCCATGGTGATGATGTCATAATTGGTTGCCATGGCGATGGTGATGTCATAATTGGTTGCCATGGCGACGGTGATGTCATAATTGGTTGCCATGGCGACAATGATGTCATAATTGGTTGCCATGGCGACGATGATGCCTTAATACGTTGACATGGCGATGATGTCATAATTGGTTGCCATGGCGACGGTGATGTCATAATTGGTTTCCATGGCGACGATGATGCCTTAATACGTTGCATGGCGATGATGTCATAATTGGTTGCCATGGCAAAGATGATGCCTTAATACGTTGCCATGGCGACGGTGATGTCATAATTTGTTGCCATGGCGATGGTGATGTCATAATTGGTTGCCATGGCGACGGTGATTTCATAATTGGTTGCTCTGGCGACGATGATGTCATAATTGGTTGCCATGGAGATGATGATGCCTTAATACGTTGCCATGTCGATTATGTCATAAATGGTTGCCATGGCGACGGTGATGTCATAATTGGTTGCCATGGCGACGATTATGCCTTAATACGTTGCCATGGCGATGATGTCATAATTGGTTGCCATGGCGATGGTGAAGTCATAATTGGTTGCCATGGCGACGGTGATGTCACAATTGGTTGCCATGGCGACAATGATGTCATAATTGGTTGCCATGGCGACGATGATGCCTTAATACGTTGCCATGGCGATGATGTCATAATTGGTTGCCATGGCGACGGTGATGTCATAATTGGTTGCCATGGCGACGGTGATGTCATAATTGGTTGCCATGGCGATGATGTCATAATTTGTTGCCATGGCGACGGTGATGTCATAATTGGTTACCATGGCGACGATGATGCCTTAATACATTGCCATGGCGATGATGCCTTAATACATTGCCATGGCGATGATGTCATAATTGGTTGCCATGGCGACGGTGATGTCATAATTGGTTGCCATGGCGACGATGATGCCTTAATACGTTGCCATGGCGATGATGTCATAATTGGTTGCCATGGCGACGATCATGCCTTAATACGTTGCCATGGCGATGATGTCATAATTGGTTGCCATGGCGACGGTGATGTCATAATTAGTTGCCATAGCGACGGTGATGTCATAATTGGTTGCCATGGCGACGATGATGCCTTAATACGTTGCCATGGCGACGGTGATATCATAATTGGTTGCCATGGTGACGGTGATGTCATAATTGGTTGCCATGGCGACGGTGATGTCATAATTGGTTGCCATGGCGACGATGATGCCTTAATACGTTGCCATGGCGATGATGTCATATTTGGTTGCCATGGCGATGGTGATGTCATAATTGGTTGCCATGGCGACGTGATGTCATAATTGGTTGCCATGGCGATGATGTCATAATTGGTTGCCATGGCGACGGTGATGTCATAATTGGTTGCCATGGCGACGATGATGCCTTAATATGTTGCCATGGCGATGATGTCATAATTGGTTGCCATGGCGACGATGATGCCTTAATACGTTGCCATGGCAACGGTGATGTCATAATTGGTTGACATGGCGACTATGATGCCTTAATACGTTGCCATGGCGATGATGTCATAATTGGTTGCCATGGCGACGGTGATGTCATAATTGGTTAACATGGCGACGGTAATGTCATAATTGGTTGACATGGCGATGATGTCATAATTGGTTGCCATGGCGATGATGATGCTTTAATACGTTGCCATGGCGACGATGAAGTCATAATTGGTTGCCATGGCGACGATGATGTCATAATTGGTTGCCATGGCGATTATGTCATAATTGGTTGCCATGGCGATGATGATGTCATAATTGGTTGCCATGGCGATGATGTCATAATTGGTTGCCATGGCGATGATGTCATAATTGGTTGCCATGACGATGATGTCATAATTGGTTGCCATGGTGACGATGATGCCTTAACACGTTGCCATGGCGACGGTGATGTCATAATTGGTTGCAATGGCGACGGTGATGTCATAATTGGTTGCCATGGCGACGATGATGTCTTAATACGTTGCCATGGCGACGGTGATGTCATAATTGGTTGCCATGGCGACGATGATGCCTTAATACATTGCCATGGCGACGGTGATGTCATAATTGGTTGCCATGGCGATGATGTCATACTTGGTTGCCATGGCGACGGTGATGTCATAATTGGTTGCAATGGTGACGATGATGTCATAATTGGTTGCCATGGCGATGGTGATGTCATAATTGGTTGCCATGGCGATGATGATGTCATAATTGGTTGCCATGTTGACGATGATGCCTTAATACGTTCCCATGGCGATGATGTCATAATTGTTTGCCATGGCGACGATCATGCCTTAATACATTGCCATGGCGATGATGTCATAATTGGTTGCCATGGCGACGGTGATGTCATAATTGGTTGCCATAGCGACGGTGATGTCATAATTGGTTGCCATGGCGACGATGATGCCTTAATACGTTGCCATGGCGACGGTGATATCATAATTGGTTGCCATGGCGACGGAGATGTCATAATTGGTTGCCATGGCGACGGTGATGTCATAATTGGTTGCCATGGCGACGATGATGCCTTAATACGTTGCCATGGTGATGATGTCATAATTGGTTGCCATGGCGACGGTGATGTCATAATTGGCTGCCATGGCGACGGTGATGTCATAATTGGTTGCCATGGCGATGATGTCATAATTGGTTGCCATGGCGACGGTGATGTCATAATTTGTTGCCATGGCGACGATGATGCCTTAATACGTTGCCATGGCGATGATGTCATAATTGGTTGCCATGGCGACAATGATGCCTTAATACGTTGCCATGGCAACGGTGATGTCATAATTGGTTGCCTTTTCGACGATGATGCCTTAATACGTTGCCATGGCGATGATGTCATAATTGGTTGCCATGGCGACGGTGATGTCATAATTGGTTGCCATGGCGACGGTGATGTCATAATTGGTTGCCATGGCGACAATAATGTCATAATTGGTTGCCATGGCGACGATGATGCCTTAATACGTTGACATGGCGATGATGTCATAATTGGTTGCCATGGCGACGGTGATGTCATAATTGGTTTCCATGGCGACGATGATGCCTTAATACGTTGCATGGCGATGATGTCATAATTGGTTGCCATGGCAAAGATGATGCCTTAATACGTTGCCATGGCGACGGTGATGTCATAATTTGTTGCCATGGTGATGATGTCATGCCATGGCGACGGTGATGTCATAATTGGTTGCTATGGCAACGATGATGTCATAATTGGTTGCCATGGAGACTATGATGCCTTAATACGTTGACATGGCGACGGTGATATCATTGGTTGCCATGGCGACGGTGATGTCATAATTGGTTGCCATGGCGACGTTGATGTCATAATTTGTTGCCATGGCAATGATGATGTCATAATTGGTTGCCATGGCGACGGTGATGTCATAATTGGTTGCTATGGCGACGATGATGTCATAATTGGTTGCCATGGAGACGATGATGCCTTAATACGTTGCCATGGTGACGGTGATATCATAATTGGTTGCCATGGCGACGGTGATGTCATAATTGGTTGCCATGGCGACGGTGATGCCTTGATACGTTGCCATGGCGACGGTGATGTCGTAATTGGTTGCCATGGCGACGGTGATGTCATAATTGGTTGCCATGGCGACGGTGATGTCATAATTGGTTGCCATGGCGATGATGCCTTAATACGTTGCCATGGCGACGGTGATGTCATAATTGGTTGCCATGGCGACAATGATGCCTTAATACATTGCCATGGCGATGATGTCATAATTGGTTGCCATGGTGACGGTGATGTCATAATTGGTTGCCATGGCGACGATGATGCCTTAATACGTTCCCATGGCGATGATGTCATAATTGGTTGCCATGGCAACGGTGATGTCATAATTGGTTGCCATGGCGACGATGATGACTTAATACGTTGACATGGCGATGATGTCATAATTGGTTTCCATGGCGACGGTGATGTCATAATTTTTTGCCATGGCGACGGTGATGTCATAATTGGTTGCCATGGCGATGATGTCATAATTGGTTGCCATGGCGACGGTGATGTCATAATTGGTTGCCATGGCGACGATGATGCCTTAATACATTGCCATGGCGATGATGTCATAATTGGTTGCCATGGCGACGGTGATGTCATAATTGGTTGCCATGGCGACGGTGATGTCATAATTGGTTGCCATGGCAATGATGTCATAATTGGTTGCCATGGCGACGGTGATGTCATAATTGGTTGCCATGGCGACGATGATGCCTTAATACGTTGCCATGGCGATGATGTCATAATTGGTTGCCATGGCGACGGTGATGTCATAATTGGTTGCCATGGCGACGGTGATGTCATAATTGTTTGCCATGGCGACAATGATTTCATAATTGGTTGCCATAGCGACGATGATGCCTTAATACGTTGACATGGCGATGATGTCATAATTGGTTGCCATGGCGACGGTGATGTCATAATTGGTTGCCATGGCGACGATGATGCCTTAATACGTTGCCATGGCGATGATGTCATAATTGGTTGCCATGGCGACGGTGATGTCATAATTGGTTGCCATGGCGACTGTGATGTCATAATTGGTTGCCATGGCGACAATGATGTCATAATTGGTTGCCATGGCGACGATGATGCCTTAATACGTTGACATGGCGATGATGTCATAATTGGTTGCCATGGCGACGATGATGTCATAATTGGTTGCCATGGCGATTATGTCATAATTGGTTGCCATGGCGATGATGATGTCATAATTGGTTGCCATGGCGATGATGTCATAATTGGTTGCCATGGCGATGATGTCATAATTGGTTGCCATGACGATGATGTCATAATTGGTTGCCATGGTGACGATGATGCCTTAACACGTTGCCATGGCGACGGTGATGTCATAATTGGTTGCAATGGCGACGGTGATGTCATAATTGGTTGCCATGGCGACGATGATGTCTTAATACGTTGCCATGGCGACGGTGATGTCATTATTGGTTGCCATGGCGACGGTGATATCATAACTGGTTGCCATGGTGACGATGATGTCATAATTGGTTGCCATGGCGACGATGATGCCTTAATACGTTGCCATGGCGATGATGTCATAATTGGTTTCCATGGCGACGGTGATGTCATAATTGGTTGCCATGGCGACGATGATGCCTTAATACATTGCCATGGCGACGGTGATGTCATAATTGGTTGCCATGGCGATGATGTCATACTTGGTTGCCATGGCGACGGTGATGTCATAATTGGTTGCAATGGTGACGATGATGTCATAATTGGTTGCCATGGCGATGGTGATGTCATAATTGGTTGCCATGGCGATGATGATGTCATAATTGGTTGCCATGTCGACGATGATGCCTTAATACGTTCCCATGGCGATGATGTCATAATTGTTTGCCATGGCGACGATCATGCCTTAATACATTGCCATGGCGATGATGTCATAATTGGTTGCCATGGCAACGGTGATGTCATAATTGGTTGCCATAGCGACGGTGATGTCATAATTGGTTGCCATGGCGACGATGATGCCTTAATACGTTGCCATGGCGACGGTGATATCATAATTGGTTGCCATGGCGACGGAGATGTCATAATTGGTTGCCATGGCGACGGTGATGTCATAATTGGTTGCCATGGCGACGATGATGCCTTAATACGTTGCCATGGTGATGATGTCATAATTGGTTGCCATGGCGACGGTGATGTCATAATTGGCTGCCATGGCGACGGTGATGTCATAATTGGTTGCCATGGCGATGATGTCATAATTGGTTGCCATGGCGACGGTGATGTCATAATTTGTTGCCATGGCGACGATGATGCCTTAATACGTTGCCATGGCGATGATGTCATAATTGGTTGCCATGGCGACAATGATGCCTTAATACGTTGCCATGGCAACGGTGATGTCATAATTGGTTGCCTTTTCGACGATGATGCCTTAATATGTTGCCATGGCGATGATGTCATAATTGGTTGCCATGGCGACGGTGATGTCATAATTGGTTGCCATGGCGACGGTGATGTCATAATTGGTTGCCATGGCGACAATAATGTCATAATTGGTTGCCATGGCGACGATGATGCCTTAATACGTTGACATGGCGATGATGTCATAATTGGTTGCCATGGCGACGGTGATGTCATAATTGGTTTCCATGGCGACGATGATGCCTTAATACGTTGCATGGCGATGATGTCATAATTGGTTGCCATGGCAAAGATGATGCCTTAATACGTTGCCATGGCGACGGTGATGTCATAATTTGTTGCCATGGTGATGATGTCATGCCATGGCGACGGTGATGTCATAATTGGTTGCTATGGCAACGATGATGTCATAATTGGTTGCCATGGAGACTATGATGCCTTAATACGTTGACATGGCGACGGTGATATCATTGGTTGCCATGGCGACGGTGATGTCATAATTGGTTGCCATGGCGACGTTGATGTCATAATTTGTTGCCATGGCAATGATGATGTCATAATTGGTTGCCATGGCGACGGTGATGTCATAATTGGTTGCTATGGCGACGATGATGTCATAATTGGTTGCCATGGAGACGATGATGCCTTAATACGTTGCCATGGTGACGGTGATATCATAATTGGTTGCCATGGCGACGGTGATGTCATAATTGGTTGCCATGGCGACGGTGATGCCTTGATACGTTGCCATGGCGACGGTGATGTCGTAATTGGTTGCCATGGCGACGGTGATGTCATAATTGGTTGCCATGGCGACGGTGATGTCATAATTGGTTGCCATGGCGATGATGCCTTAATACGTTGCCATGGCGACGGTGATGTCATAATTGGTTGCCATGGCGACAATGATGCCTTAATACATTGCCATGGCGATGATGTCATAATTGGTTGCCATGGTGACGGTGATGTCATAATTGGTTGCCATGGCGACGATGATGCCTTAATACGTTCCCATGGCGATGATGTCATAATTGGTTGCCATGGCAACGGTGATGTCATAATTGGTTGCCATGGCGACGATGATGACTTAATACGTTGACATGGCGATGATGTCATAATTGGTTTCCATGGCGACGGTGATGTCATAATTTTTTGCCATGGCGACGGTGATGTCATAATTGGTTGCCATGGCGATGATGTCATAATTGGTTGCCATGGCGACGGTGATGTCATAATTGGTTGCCATGGCGACGATGATGCCTTAATACATTGCCATGGCGATGATGTCATAATTGGTTGCCATGGCGACGGTGATGTCATAATTGGTTGCCATGGCGACGGTGATGTCATAATTGGTTGCCATGGCAATGATGTCATAATTGGTTGCCATGGCGACGGTGATGTCATAATTGGTTGCCATGGCGACGATGATGCCTTAATACGTTGCCATGGCGATGATGTCATAATTGGTTGCCATGGCGACGGTGATGTCATAATTGGTTGCCATGGCGACGGTGATGTCATAATTGGTTGCCATGGCGACAATGATTTCATAATTGGTTGCCATGGCGACGATGATGCCTTAATACGTTGACATGGCGATGATGTCATAATTGGTTGCCATGGCGACGGTGATGTCATAATTGGTTGCCATGGCGACGATGATGCCTTAATACGTTGCCATGGCGATGATGTCATAATTGGTTGCCATGGCGACGGTGATGTCATAATTGGTTGCCATGGCGACTGTGATGTCATAATTGGTTGCCATGGCGACAATGATGTCATAATTGGTTGCCATGGCGACGATGATGCCTTAATACGTTGACATGGCGATGATGTCATAATTGGTTGCCATGGTGACGGTGATGTCATAATTGGTTGCCATGGCGACGATGATGCCTTAATACGTTGCCATGGCGATGATGTCATAATTGGTTGCCATGGCGATGATGATGCCTTAATACGTTGCCATGGCGACGGTGATGTCATAATTTGTTGCCATGTCGATGATGATGTCATAATTGGTTGCCATGGCGACGGTGATGTCATAATTGGTTGCTATGGCTACGATGATGTCATAATTGGTTGCCATGGAGACTATGATGCCTTAATACGTTGCCATGGCGACGGTGATATCATTGGTTGCCATGGCTACGGTGATGTCATAATTGGTTGCCATGGCGGTGATGTCATAATTGGTTGCCATGGTGACGGTGATGTCATAATTGGTTGCCATGGCGACGATGATGCCTTAATACGTTGCCATGATGATGATGTCATAATTGGTTGCCATGGCGATGGTGATGTCATAATTGGTTGCCATGGCGATGGTGATGTCATAATTGGTTGCCATGGCGACAATAATGTCATAATTGGTTGCCATGGCGACGATGATGCCTTAATACGTTGACATGGCGATGATGTCATAATTGGTTGCCATGGCGACGGTGATGTCATAATTGGTTTCCATGGCGACGATGATGCCTTAATACGTTGCATGGCGATGATGTCATAATTGGTTGCCATGGCAAAGATGATGCCTTAATACGTTGCCATGGCGACGGTGATGTCATAATTTGTTGCCATGGTGATGATGATGTCATACCATGGCGACGGTGATGTCATAATTGGTTGCCATGGCGACGATGATGTCATAATTGGTTGCCATGGAGACGATGATGCCTTAATACGTTGCCATGGCGATGATGTCATAAATGGTTGCCATGGCGACGGTGATGTCATAATTGATTGCCATGGCGACGATTATGCCTTAATACGTTGCCATGGCGATGATGTCATAATTGGTTGCCATGGCGACGGTGATGTCATAATTGGTTGCCATGGCGACGGTGATGTCATAATTGGTTGCCATGGCGACAATGATGTCATAATTGGTTGCCATGGCGACGATGATGCCTTAATATGTTGCCATGGCGATGATGTCATAATTGGTTGCCATGGCGACGGTGATGTCATAATTGGTTGCCATGGTGACGGTGATGTCATAATTGGTTGCCATGGCGACAATGATGTCATAATTGGTTGCCATGGTGACGATGATGCCTTAATACGTTGCCATGGCGATGATGTCATAATTGGTTGCCATGGCGACGGTGATGTCATAATTGGTTGCCATGGCGACGATGATGCCTTAATACGTTGCCATGGCGATGATGTCATAATTGGTTGCCATGGTGACGGTGATGTAATAATTGGTTGCCATGGCGATGTTGATGTCATAATTCTTTGCCATGGCGACAATGATGTCATGATTGGTTGCCATGGCGACGATGATGCCTTAATATGTTGCCATGGCGACGGTGATGTCATAATTTGTTGCCATGGCGATGATGATGTCATAATTGGTTGCCATGGCGACGGTGATGTCATAATTGGTTGCCATGGCGACGATGATGCCTTAATACGTTGCCATGGCAATGATGTCATAAATGGTTGCCATGGCGACGGTGATGTCATAATTCGTTTGCCATGGTGACGGTGATGTCATAATTGGTTGCCATGGTGACGGTGATGTCATAATTGGTTGCCATGGTGACGGTGATGTCATAATTGGTTGCCATGACGATGATGATGTCATAATTGGTTGCCATGGCGATGATGTCATAATTGGTTGCCATGGCGATTATGTCATAATTGGTTGCCATGGCGACGATGATACCTTAATACGTTGCCATGGCGATGAAGTCATAATTGGTTGCCATGGCGATGATGATGTCATAATAGGTTGCCATGGCGACGGTGAGGTCATAATTGGTTGCCATGGCGATGATGTCATAATAGGTTGCCATGGCGATGATGTCATAATAGGTTGCCATGGCGACGGTGATGTCATAATTGGTTGCCATGGCGACGGTGATGTAATAATTGGTTGCCATGGCGACGATGATGCCTTAATACGTTGCCATGGCGACGATGATGCCTTAATATGTTGCCATGGCGACGGTGATGTCATAATTGGTTGCCATGGCGACGGTGATGTCATAATTGGTTGCATTGGCGACGGTGATGTCATAATTGGTTGCCATGGAGACGATGATGCCTTAATACGTTGACATGGCGATGATGTCATAATTGGTTGCCATGGCGACGGTGATGTCATAATTGGTTGCCATGGCGACGATGATGCCTTAATACGTTGCCATGGCGATGATGTCATAATTGGTTGCCATGGCGACGGTGATGTCATAATTGGTTGCCATGGCGACTGTGATGTCATAATTGGTTGCCATGGCGACAATGATGTCATAATTGGTTGCCATGGCGACGATGATGCCTTAATACGTTGACATGGCGATGATGTCATAATTGGTTGCCATGGTGACGGTGATGTCATAATTGGTTGCCATGGCGACGATGATGCCTTAATACGTTGCCATGGCGATGATGTCATAATTGGTTGCCATGGCGATGATGATGCCTTAATACGTTGCCATGGCGACGGTGATGTCATAATTTGTTGCCATGTCGATGATGATGTCATAATTGGTTGCCATGGCGACGGTGATGTCATAATTGGTTGCTATGGCTACGATGATGTCATAATTGGTTGCCATGGAGACTATGATGCCTTAATACGTTGCCATGGCGACGGTGATATCATTGGTTGCCATGGCTACGGTGATGTCATAATTGGTTGCCATGGCGGTGATGTCATAATTGGTTGCCATGGTGACGGTGATGTCATAATTGGTTGCCATGGCGACGATGATGCCTTAATACGTTGCCATCATGATGATGTCATAATTGGTTGCCATGGCGATGGTGATGTCATAATTGGTTGCCATGGCGATGGTGATGTCATAATTGGTTGCCATGGCGACAATAATGTCATAATTGGTTGCCATGGCGACGATGATGCCTTAATACGTTGACATGGCGATGATGTCATAATTGGTTGCCATGGCGACGGTGATGTCATAATTGGTTTCCATGGCGACGATGATGCCTTAATACGTTGCATGGCGATGATGTCATAATTGGTTGCCATGGCAAAGATGATGCCTTAATACGTTGCCATGGCGACGGTGATGTCATAATTTGTTGCCATGGCGATGGTGATGTCATAATTGGTTGCCATGGCGACGGTGATTTCATAATTGGTTGCTCTGGCGACGATGATGTCATAATTGGTTGCCATGGAGATGATGATGCCTTAATACGTTGCCATGTCGATTATGTCATAAATGGTTGCCATGGCGACGGTGATGTCATAATTGGTTGCCATGGCGACGATTATGCCTTAATACGTTGCCATGGCGATGATGTCATAATTGGTTGCCATGGCGATGGTGAAGTCATAATTGGTTGCCATGGCGACGGTGATGTCACAATTGGTTGCCATGGCGACAATGATGTCATAATTGGTTGCCATGGCGACGATGATGCCTTAATACGTTGCCATGGCGATGATGTCATAATTGGTTGCCATGGCGACGGTGATGTCATAATTGGTTGCCATGGCGACGGTGATGTCATAATTGGTTGCCATGGCGATGATGTCATAATTTGTTGCCATGGCGACGGTGATGTCATAATTGGTTACCATGGCGACGATGATGCCTTAATACATTGCCATGGCGATGATGCCTTAATACATTGCCATGGCGATGATGTCATAATTGGTTGCCATGGCGACGGTGATGTCATAATTGGTTGCCATGGCGACGATGATGCCTTAATACGTTGCCATGGCGATGATGTCATAATTGGTTGCCATGGCGACGATCATGCCTTAATACGTTGCCATGGCGATGATGTCATAATTGGTTGCCATGGCGACGGTGATGTCATAATTGGTTGCAATGGCGACGGTGATGTCATAATTGGTTGCCATGGCGACGATGATGTCTTAATACGTTGCCATGGCGACGGTGATGTCATTATTGGTTGCCATGGCGACGGTGATATCATAACTGGTTGCCATGGTGACGATGATGTCATAATTGGTTGCCATGGCGACGATGATGCCTTAATACGTTGCCATGGCGATGATGTCATAATTGGTTTCCATGGCGACGGTGATGTCATAATTGGTTGCCATGGCGACGATGATGCCTTAATACATTGCCATGGCGACGGTGATGTCATAATTGGTTGCCATGGCGATGATGTCATACTTGGTTGCCATGGCGACGGTGATGTCATAATTGGTTGCAATGGTGACGATGATGTCATAATTGGTTGCCATGGCGATGGTGATGTCATAATTGGTTGCCATGGCGATGATGATGTCATAATTGGTTGCCATGTCGACGATGATGCCTTAATACGTTCCCATGGCGATGATGTCATAATTGTTTGCCATGGCGACGATCATGCCTTAATACATTGCCATGGCGATGATGTCATAATTGGTTGCCATGGCAACGGTGATGTCATAATTGGTTGCCATAGCGACGGTGATGTCATAATTGGTTGCCATGGCGACGATGATGCCTTAATACGTTGCCATGGCGACGGTGATATCATAATTGGTTGCCATGGCGACGGAGATGTCATAATTGGTTGCCATGGCGACGGTGATGTCATAATTGGTTGCCATGGCGACGATGATGCCTTAATACGTTGCCATGGTGATGATGTCATAATTGGTTGCCATGGCGACGGTGATGTCATAATTGGCTGCCATGGCGACGGTGATGTCATAATTGGTTGCCATGGCGATGATGTCATAATTGGTTGCCATGGCGACGGTGATGTCATAATTTGTTGCCATGGCGACGATGATGCCTTAATACGTTGCCATGGCGATGATGTCATAATTGGTTGCCATGGCGACAATGATGCCTTAATACGTTGCCATGGCAACGGTGATGTCATAATTGGTTGCCTTTTCGACGATGATGCCTTAATATGTTGCCATGGCGATGATGTCATAATTGGTTGCCATGGCGACGGTGATGTCATAATTGGTTGCCATGGCGACGGTGATGTCATAATTGGTTGCCATGGCGACAATAATGTCATAATTGGTTGCCATGGCGACGATGATGCCTTAATACGTTGACATGGCGATGATGTCATAATTGGTTGCCATGGCGACGGTGATGTCATAATTGGTTTCCATGGCGACGATGATGCCTTAATACGTTGCATGGCGATGATGTCATAATTGGTTGCCATGGCAAAGATGATGCCTTAATACGTTGCCATGGCGACGGTGATGTCATAATTTGTTGCCATGGTGATGATGTCATGCCATGGCGACGGTGATGTCATAATTGGTTGCTATGGCAACGATGATGTCATAATTGGTTGCCATGGAGACTATGATGCCTTAATACGTTGACATGGCGACGGTGATATCATTGGTTGCCATGGCGACGGTGATGTCATAATTGGTTGCCATGGCGACGTTGATGTCATAATTTGTTGCCATGGCAATGATGATGTCATAATTGGTTGCCATGGCGACGGTGATGTCATAATTGGTTGCTATGGCGACGATGATGTCATAATTGGTTGCCATGGAGACGATGATGCCTTAATACGTTGCCATGGTGACGGTGATATCATAATTGGTTGCCATGGCGACGGTGATGTCATAATTGGTTGCCATGGCGACGGTGATGCCTTGATACGTTGCCATGGCGACGGTGATGTCGTAATTGGTTGCCATGGCGACGGTGATGTCATAATTGGTTGCCATGGCGACGGTGATGTCATAATTGGTTGCCATGGCGATGATGCCTTAATACGTTGCCATGGCGACGGTGATGTCATAATTGGTTGCCATGGCGACAATGATGCCTTAATACATTGCCATGGCGATGATGTCATAATTGGTTGCCATGGTGACGGTGATGTCATAATTGGTTGCCATGGCGACGATGATGCCTTAATACGTTCCCATGGCGATGATGTCATAATTGGTTGCCATGGCAACGGTGATGTCATAATTGGTTGCCATGGCGACGATGATGACTTAATACGTTGACATGGCGATGATGTCATAATTGGTTTCCATGGCGACGGTGATGTCATAATTTTTTGCCATGGCGACGGTGATGTCATAATTGGTTGCCATGGCGATGATGTCATAATTGGTTGCCATGGCGACGGTGATGTCATAATTGGTTGCCATGGCGACGATGATGCCTTAATACATTGCCATGGCGATGATGTCATAATTGGTTGCCATGGCGACGGTGATGTCATAATTGGTTGCCATGGCGACGGTGATGTCATAATTGGTTGCCATGGCAATGATGTCATAATTGGTTGCCATGGCGACGGTGATGTCATAATTGGTTGCCATGGCGACGATGATGCCTTAATACGTTGCCATGGCGATGATGTCATAATTGGTTGCCATGGCGACGGTGATGTCATAATTGGTTGCCATGGCGACGGTGATGTCATAATTGGTTGCCATGGCGACAATGATTTCATAATTGGTTGCCATGGCGACGATGATGCCTTAATACGTTGACATGGCGATGATGTCATAATTGGTTGCCATGGCGACGGTGATGTCATAATTGGTTGCCATGGCGACGATGATGCCTTAATACGTTGCCATGGCGATGATGTCATAATTGGTTGCCATGGCGACGGTGATGTCATAATTGGTTGCCATGGCGACTGTGATGTCATAATTGGTTGCCATGGCGACAATGATGTCATAATTGGTTGCCATGGCGACGATGATGCCTTAATACGTTGACATGGCGATGATGTCATAATTGGTTGCCATGGTGACGGTGATGTCATAATTGGTTGCCATGGCGACGATGATGCCTTAATACGTTGCCATGGCGATGATGTCATAATTGGTTGCCATGGCGATGATGATGCCTTAATACGTTGCCATGGCGACGGTGATGTCATAATTTGTTGCCATGTCGATGATGATGTCATAATTGGTTGCCATGGCGACGGTGATGTCATAATTGGTTGCTATGGCTACGATGATGTCATAATTGGTTGCCATGGAGACTATGATGCCTTAATACGTTGCCATGGCGACGGTGATATCATTGGTTGCCATGGCTACGGTGATGTCATAATTGGTTGCCATGGCGGTGATGTCATAATTGGTTGCCATGGTGACGGTGATGTCATAATTGGTTGCCATGGCGACGATGATGCCTTAATACGTTGCCATGATGATGATGTCATAATTGGTTGCCATGGCGATGGTGATGTCATAATTGGTTGCCATGGCGATGGTGATGTCATAATTGGTTGCCATGGCGACAATAATGTCATAATTGGTTGCCATGGCGACGATGATGCCTTAATACGTTGACATGGCGATGATGTCATAATTGGTTGCCATGGCGACGGTGATGTCATAATTGGTTTCCATGGCGACGATGATGCCTTAATACGTTGCATGGCGATGATGTCATAATTGGTTGCCATGGCAAAGATGATGCCTTAATACGTTGCCATGGCGACGGTGATGTCATAATTTGTTGCCATGGTGATGATGATGTCATACCATGGCGACGGTGATGTCATAATTGGTTGCCATGGCGACGATGATGTCATAATTGGTTGCCATGGAGACGATGATGCCTTAATACGTTGCCATGGCGATGATGTCATAAATGGTTGCCATGGCGACGGTGATGTCATAATTGATTGCCATGGCGACGATTATGCCTTAATACGTTGCCATGGCGATGATGTCATAATTGGTTGCCATGGCGACGGTGATGTCATAATTGGTTGCCATGGCGACGGTGATGTCATAATTGGTTGCCATGGCGACAATGATGTCATAATTGGTTGCCATGGCGACGATGATGCCTTAATATGTTGCCATGGCGATGATGTCATAATTGGTTGCCATGGCGACGGTGATGTCATAATTGGTTGCCATGGTGACGGTGATGTCATAATTGGTTGCCATGGCGACAATGATGTCATAATTGGTTGCCATGGTGACGATGATGCCTTAATACGTTGCCATGGCGATGATGTCATAATTGGTTGCCATGGCGACGGTGATGTCATAATTGGTTGCCATGGCGACGATGATGCCTTAATACGTTGCCATGGCGATGATGTCATAATTGGTTGCCATGGTGACGGTGATGTAATAATTGGTTGCCATGGCGATGTTGATGTCATAATTCTTTGCCATGGCGACAATGATGTCATGATTGGTTGCCATGGCGACGATGATGCCTTAATATGTTGCCATGGCGACGGTGATGTCATAATTTGTTGCCATGGCGATGATGATGTCATAATTGGTTGCCATGGCGACGGTGATGTCATAATTGGTTGCCATGGCGACGATGATGCCTTAATACGTTGCCATGGCAATGATGTCATAAATGGTTGCCATGGCGACGGTGATGTCATAATTCGTTTGCCATGGTGACGGTGATGTCATAATTGGTTGCCATGGTGACGGTGATGTCATAATTGGTTGCCATGGCGACGGTGATGTCATAATTGGTTGCCATGACGATGATGATGTCATAATTGGTTGCCATGGCGATGATGTCATAATTGGTTGCCATGGCGATTATGTCATAATTGGTTGCCATGGCGACGATGATACCTTAATACGTTGCCATGGCGATGAAGTCATAATTGGTTGCCATGGCGATGATGATGTCATAATAGGTTGCCATGGCGACGGTGAGGTCATAATTGGTTGCCATGGCGATGATGTCATAATAGGTTGCCATGGCGATGATGTCATAATAGGTTGCCATGGCGACGGTGATGTCATAATTGGTTGCCATGGCGACGGTGATGTAATAATTGGTTGCCATGGCGACGATGATGCCTTAATACGTTGCCATGGCGACGATGATGCCTTAATATGTTGCCATGGCGACGGTGATGTCATAATTGGTTGCCATGGCGACGGTGATGTCATAATTGGTTGCATTGGCGACGGTGATGTCATAATTGGTTGCCATGGAGACGATGATGCCTTAATACGTTGACATGGCGATGATGTCATAATTGGTTGCCATGGCGACGGTGATGTCATAATTGGTTGCCATGGCGACGATGATGCCTTAATACGTTGCCATGGCGATGATGTCATAATTGGTTGCCATGGCGACGGTGATGTCATAATTGGTTGCCATGGCGACTGTGATGTCATAATTGGTTGCCATGGCGACAATGATGTCATAATTGGTTGCCATGGCGACGATGATGCCTTAATACGTTGACATGGCGATGATGTCATAATTGGTTGCCATGGTGACGGTGATGTCATAATTGGTTGCCATGGCGACGATGATGCCTTAATACGTTGCCATGGCGATGATGTCATAATTGGTTGCCATGGCGATGATGATGCCTTAATACGTTGCCATGGCGACGGTGATGTCATAATTTGTTGCCATGTCGATGATGATGTCATAATTGGTTGCCATGGCGACGGTGATGTCATAATTGGTTGCTATGGCTACGATGATGTCATAATTGGTTGCCATGGAGACTATGATGCCTTAATACGTTGCCATGGCGACGGTGATATCATTGGTTGCCATGGCTACGGTGATGTCATAATTGGTTGCCATGGCGGTGATGTCATAATTGGTTGCCATGGTGACGGTGATGTCATAATTGGTTGCCATGGCGACGATGATGCCTTAATACGTTGCCATCATGATGATGTCATAATTGGTTGCCATGGCGATGGTGATGTCATAATTGGTTGCCATGGCGATGGTGATGTCATAATTGGTTGCCATGGCGACAATAATGTCATAATTGGTTGCCATGGCGACGATGATGCCTTAATACGTTGACATGGCGATGATGTCATAATTGGTTGCCATGGCGACGGTGATGTCATAATTGGTTTCCATGGCGACGATGATGCCTTAATACGTTGCATGGCGATGATGTCATAATTGGTTGCCATGGCAAAGATGATGCCTTAATACGTTGCCATGGCGACGGTGATGTCATAATTTGTTGCCATGGCGATGGTGATGTCATAATTGGTTGCCATGGCGACGGTGATTTCATAATTGGTTGCTCTGGCGACGATGATGTCATAATTGGTTGCCATGGAGATGATGATGCCTTAATACGTTGCCATGTCGATTATGTCATAAATGGTTGCCATGGCGACGGTGATGTCATAATTGGTTGCCATGGCGACGATTATGCCTTAATACGTTGCCATGGCGATGATGTCATAATTGGTTGCCATGGCGATGGTGAAGTCATAATTGGTTGCCATGGCGACGGTGATGTCACAATTGGTTGCCATGGCGACAATGATGTCATAATTGGTTGCCATGGCGACGATGATGCCTTAATACGTTGCCATGGCGATGATGTCATAATTGGTTGCCATGGCGACGGTGATGTCATAATTGGTTGCCATGGCGACGGTGATGTCATAATTGGTTGCCATGGCGATGATGTCATAATTTGTTGCCATGGCGACGGTGATGTCATAATTGGTTACCATGGCGACGATGATGCCTTAATACATTGCCATGGCGATGATGCCTTAATACATTGCCATGGCGATGATGTCATAATTGGTTGCCATGGCGACGGTGATGTCATAATTGGTTGCCATGGCGACGATGATGCCTTAATACGTTGCCATGGCGATGATGTCATAATTGGTTGCCATGGCGACGATCATGCCTTAATACGTTGCCATGGCGATGATGTCATAATTGGTTGCCATGGCGACGGTGATGTCATAATTAGTTGCCATAGCGACGGTGATGTCATAATTGGTTGCCATGGCGACGATGATGCCTTAATACGTTGCCATGGTGACGGTGATATCATAATTGGTTGCCATGGTGACGGTGATGTCATAATTGGTTGCCATGGCGACGGTGATGTCATAATTGGTTGCCATGGCGACGATGATGCCTTAATACGATGCCATGGCGATGATGTCATATTTGGTTGCCATGGCGATGGTGATGTCATAATTGGTTGCCATGGCGACGTGATGTCATAATTGGTTGCCATGGCGATGATGTCATAATTGGTTGCCATGGCGACGGTGATGTCATAATTGGTTGCCATGGCGACGATGATGCCTTAATATGTTGCCATGGCGATGATGTCATAATTGGTTGCCATGGCGACGATGATGCCTTAATACGTTGCCATGGCAACGGTGATGTCATAATTGGTTGACATGGCGACTATGATGCCTTAATACGTTGCCATGGCGATGATGTCATAATTGGTTGCCATGGCGACGGTGATGTCATAATTGGTTAACATGGCGACGGTAATGTCATAATTGGTTGACATGGCGATGATGTCATAATTGGTTGCCATGGCGATGATGATGCTTTAATACGTTGCCATGGCGACGATGAAGTCATAATTGGTTGCCATGGCGACGATGATGTCATAATTGGTTGCCATGGCGATTATGTCATAATTGGTTGCCATGGCGATGATGATGTCATAATTGGTTGCCATGGCGATGATGTCATAATTGGTTGCCATGGCGATGATGTCATAATTGGTTGCCATGACGATGATGTCATAATTGGTTGCCATGGTGACGATGATGCCTTGACACGTTGCCATGGCGACGGTGATGTCATAATTGGTTGCAATGGCGACGGTGATGTCATAATTGGTTGCCATGGCGACGATGATGTCTTAATACGTTGCCATGGCGACGGTGATGTCATTATTGGTTGCCATGGCGACGGTGATATCATAATTGGTTGCCATGGTGACGATGATGTCATAATTGGTTGCCATGGCGACGATGATGCCTTAATACGTTGCCATGGCGATGATGTCATAATTGGTTTCCATGGCGACGGTGATGTCATAATTGGTTGCCATGGCGACGATGATGCCTTAATACATTGCCATGGCGACGGTGATGTCATAATTGGTTGCCATGGCGATGATGTCATACTTGGTTGCCATGGCGACGGTGATGTCATAATTGG
The DNA here is from genome assembly GCF_039654945.1 of Dendrobates tinctorius. Lineage (NCBI taxonomy): Eukaryota > Metazoa > Chordata > Amphibia > Anura > Dendrobatidae > Dendrobates > Dendrobates tinctorius. The sequence goes on from NW_027362079.1 coordinate 856,110, forward strand.
TTGCAATGGTGACGATGATGTCATAATTGGTTGCCATGGCGATGGTGATGTCATAATTGGTTGCCATGGCGATGATGATGTCATAATTGGTTGCCATGTCGACGATGATGCCTTAATACGTTCCCATGGCGATGATGTCATAATTGTTTGCCATGGCGACGATCATGCCTTAATACATTGCCATGGCGATGATGTCATAATTGGTTGCCATGGCGACGGTGATGTCATAATTGGTTGCCATAGCGACGGTGATGTCATAATCGGTTGCCATGGCGACGATGATGCCTTAATACGTTGCCATGGCGACGGTGATATCATAATTGGTTGCCATGGCGACGGAGATGTCATAATTGGTTGCCATGGCGACGGTGATGTCATAATTGGTTGCCATGGCGACGATGATGCCTTAATACGTTGCCATGGTGATGATGTCATAATTGGTTGCCATGGCGACGGTGATGTCATAATTGGCTGCCATGGCGACGGTGATGTCATAATTGGTTGCCATGGCGATGATGTCATAATTGGTTGCCATGGCGACGGTGATGTCATAATTTGTTGCCATGGCGACGATGATGCCTTAATACGTTGCCATGGCGATGATGTCATAATTGGTTGCCATGGCGACAATGATGCCTTAATACGTTGCCATGGCAACGGTGATGTCATAATTGGTTGCCTTTTCGACGATGATGCCTTAATACGTTGCCATGGCGATGATGTCATAATTGGTTGCCATGGCGACGGTGATGTCATAATTGGTTGCCATGGCGACGGTGATGTCATAATTGGTTGCCATGGCGACAATAATGTCATAATTGGTTGCCATGGCGACGATGATGCCTTAATACGTTGACATGGCGATGATGTCATAATTGGTTGCCATGGCGACGGTGATGTCATAATTGGTTTCCATGGCGACGATGATGCCTTAATACGTTGCATGGCGATGATGTCATAATTGGTTGCCATGGCAAAGATGATGCCTTAATACGTTGCCATGGCGACGGTGATGTCATAATTTGTTGCCATGGTGATGATGTCATGCCATGGCGACGGTGATGTCATAATTGGTTGCTATGGCAACGATGATGTCATAATTGGTTGCCATGGAGACTATGATGCCTTAATACGTTGACATGGCGACGGTGATATCATTGGTTGCCATGGCGACGGTGATGTCATAATTGATTGCCATGGCGACGTTGATGTCATAATTTGTTGCCATGGCAATGATGATGTCATAATTGGTTGCCATGGCGACGGTGATGTCATAATTGGTTGCTATGGCGACGATGATGTCATAATTGGTTGCCATGGAGACGATGATGCCTTAATACGTTGCCATGGTGACGGTGATATCATAATTGGTTGCCATGGCGACGGTGATGTCATAATTGGTTGCCATGGCGACGGTGATGCCTTGATACGTTGCCATGGCGACGGTGATGTCGTAATTGGTTGCCATGGCGACGGTGATGTCATAATTGGTTGCCATGGCGACGGTGATGTCATAATTGGTTGCCATGGCGATGATGCCTTAATACGTTGCCATGGCGACGGTGATGTCATAATTGGTTGCCATGGCGACAATGATGCCTTAATACATTGCCATGGCGATGATGTCATAATTGGTTGCCATGGTGACGGTGATGTCATAATTGGTTGCCATGGCGACGATGATGCCTTAATACGTTCCCATGGCGATGATGTCATAATTGGTTGCCATGGCAACGGTGATGTCATAATTGGTTGCCATGGCGACGATGATGACTTAATACGTTGACATGGCGATGATGTCATAATTGGTTTCCATGGCGACGGTGATGTCATAATTTTTTGCCATGGCGACGGTGATGTCATAATTGGTTGCCATGGCGATGATGTCATAATTGGTTGCCATGGCGACGGTGATGTCATAATTGGTTGCCATGGCGACGATGATGCCTTAATACATTGCCATGGCGATGATGTCATAATTGGTTGCCATGGCGACGGTGATGTCATAATTGGTTGCCATGGCGACGGTGATGTCATAATTGGTTGCCATGGCAATGATGTCATAATTGGTTGCCATGGCGACGGTGATGTCATAATTGGTTGCCATGGCGACGATGATGCCTTAATACGTTGCCATGGCGATGATGTCATAATTGGTTGCCATGGCGACGGTGATGTCATAATTGGTTGCCATGGCGACGATGATGCCTAAATACATTGCCATGGCGATGATGTCATAATTGGTTGCCATGGCGACGGTGATGCCATAATTGGTTGCCATGGCGACGGTGATGTCATAATTGGTTGCCATGGCGATGATGTCATAATTGGTTGCCATGGCGACGGTGATGTCATAATTGGTTGCCATGGCGATGATGATGCCTTAATACGTTGCCATGGCGACGGTTATGTCATAATTTGTTGCCATGGCGATGATGATGTCATAATTGGTTGCCATGGCGATAGTGATGTCATAATTGGTTGCCATGGCGACGGTGATGTCATAATTGGTTGCCATGGCGACAATGATGTCATAACTGGTTGCCATGGCGACGATGATGCCTTAATACGTTGACATGGCGATGATGTCATAATTGGTTGCCATGGCGACGGTGATGTCATAATTGGTTTCCATGGCGACGATGATGCCTTAATACGTTGCATGGCGATGATGTCATAATTGGTTGCCATGGCAAAGATGATGCCTTAATACGTTGCCATGGCGACGGTGATGTCATAATTTGTTGCCATGGCGATGATGATGTCATAATTGGTTGCCATGGCGACGGTGATGTCATAATTGGTTGCTATGGCGACGATGATGTCATAATTGGTTGCCATGGAGACGATGATGCCTTAATACGTTGCCATGGCGATGATGTCATAAATGGTTGCCATGGCGACGGTGATGTCATAATTGGTTGCCATGGCAACGATTATGCCTTAATACGTTGCCACGGTGATGATGTCATAATTGGTTGCCATGGCGACGGTGATGTCATAATTGGTTGCCATGGCGACGGTGATGTCATAATTGGTTGCCATGGCGACAATGATGTCATAATTGGTTGCCATGGCGACGATGATGCCTTAATACGTTGCCATGGCGATGATGTCATAATTGGTTGCCATGGCGACGGTGATGTCATAATTGGTTGCCATGGCGACGGTGATGTCATAATTGGTTGCCATGGCGATGATGTCATAATTTGTTGCCATGGCGACGATGATGTCATAATTGGTTGCCATGGCGACGATGATGCCTTAATACATTGCCATGGCGATGATGTCATAATTGGTTGCCATGGTGACGGTGATGTCATAATTGGTTGCCATGGCGACGATGATGCCTTAATACGTTGCCATGGCGATGATGTCATAATTGGTTGCCACGGCGACGATCATGCCTTAATACGTTGCCATGGCGATGATGTCATAATTGGTTGCCATGGCGACGGTGATGTCATAATTAGTTGCCATAGCGACGGTGATGTCACAATTGGTTGCCATGGCGACGATGATGCCTTAATACGTTGCCATGGCGACGGTGATATCATAATTGGTTGCCATGGTGACGGTGATGTCATAATTGGTTGCCATGGCGACGGTGATGTCATAATTGGTTGCCATGGCGACGATGATGCCTTAATACGTTGCCATGGCGATGATGTCATAATTGGTTGCCATGGCGATGGTGATGTCATAATTGGTTGCCATGGCGACGATGATGCCTTAATACGTTGCCATGGCGATGATGTCATAATTGGTTGCCATGGCGAAGGTGATGTCATAATTGGTTAACATGGCGACGGTAATGTCATAATTGGTTGACATGGCGATGATGTCATGTTTGGTTGCCATGGCGACGGTGATGTCATAATTGGTTGCCATGGCGACGATGATGCCTTAATACGTTGTCATGGAGATGATATCATAATTGGTTGCCATGGCGACAGTGATGTCATAATTGGTTGCCATGGCGACGATGATGCCTTAATACGTTGCCATGGCGATGATGTCATAATTGGTTGCCATGGCGACGATCATGCCTTAATACGTTGCCATGGCGATGATGTCATAATTGGTTGCCTTGGCGACGTGATGTCATAATTTGTTGCCATGGCGATGGTGATGTCATAATTGGTTGCCATGGCGACGATGATGCCTTAATACGTTGCCATGGCGACGGTGATGTCATAATTCATTTGCCATGGCGACGGTGATGTCATAATTGGTTGCCGTGGACACGGTGATGTCATAATTAGTTGCCATGGCGACGGTGATGTCATAATTGGTTGCCATGACGATGATGATGTCATAATTGGTTGCCATGGCTATGATATCATAATTGGTTGCCATGGCGATGATGTCATAATTGGTCGCCATGGCGATTATGTCATAATTGGTTGCCATGGTGATTAAGTCATAATTGGTTGCCATGGCGATGATGTCATATTAGGTTGCCATGGCGACGGTGATGTCATAATTGGTTGCCATGGCGATGATGTCATAATTGGTTGCCATGGCGACGGTGATGTCATAATTGGTTGCCATGGCGATGATGCCTTAATACGTTTCAATGGCGACGGTGATGTCATAATTGGTTGCCATGGCGACGATGATGTCATAATTGGTTGCCATGGCGACGATGATGTCATAATTGGTTGCCATGGCGACGATGCTGCCTTAATACGTTGCCATGGCGATGATGTCATAATTGGTTGCCATGGCGATGATGATGTCATAATTGGTTGCCATGGCGATGATGATGTCATAATTGGTTGCCATGGCGATGATGATGTCATAATTGGTTGCCATGGCGATGATGTCATAATTGGTTGACATGACGATGATGTCATAATTGGTTGCCATGGTGACGATGATGCCTTAACACGTTGCCATGGCGACGGTGATGTCATAATTGGTTGCCATGGCGACGGTGATGTCATAATTGGTTGCCATGGCGACGATGATGTCTTAATACGTTGCCATGGCGATGATGTCATTATTGGTTGCCATGGCGACGGTGATATCATAATTGGTTGCCATGGCAACGATGATGTCATAATTGGTTGCCATGGCAACGATGATGCCTTAATACGTTGCCATGGCGATGATGTCATAATTGGTTGCCATGGCGACGGTGATGTCATAATTGGTTGCCATGGCGACGATGATGCCTTAATACGTTGACATGGCGACGGTGATGTCATAATTGGTTGCCATGGCGATGATGTCATACTTGGTTGCCATGGCGACGGTGATGTCATAATTGGTTGCAATGGCGACGATGATGTCATAATTGGTTGCCATGGCGACGGTGATGTCATAATTGGTTGCCATGGCGATGATGATGTCATAATTGGTTGCCATGGTGACGATGATGCCTTAATACGTTGCCATAGCGATGATGTCATAATTGGTTGCCATGGCGACGATCATGCCTTAATACGTTGCCATGGCGATGATGTCATAATTAGGTTGCCATGGCGACGGTGATGTCATAATTGGTTGCCATAGCGACGGTGATGTCATAATTGGTTGCCATGGCGACGATGATGCCTTAATACGTTGCCATGGCGACGGTGATATCATAATTGGTTGCCATGGCGACGGTGATGTCATAATTGGTTGCCATGGCGACGGTGATGTCATAATTGGTTGCCATGGCGACGATGATGCCTTAATACGTTGCCATGGCGATGATGTCATAATTGGTTGCCATGGCGACGGTGATGTCATAATTGGTTGCCATGGTGACGGTGATGTCATAATTGGTTGCCATGGCGATGATGTCATAATTGGTTGCCATGGCGACGGTGATGTCATAATTGGTTGCCATGGCGACGATGATGCCTTAATACGTTGCCATGGCGATGATGTCATAATTGGTTGCCATGGCGACAATGATGCCTTAATACGTTGCCATGGCAACGGTGATGTCATAATTGGTTGCCATGGCGACGATGATGCCTTAATACGATGCCATGGCGATGATGTCATAATTGGTTGCCATGGCGACGGTGATGTCATAATTGGTTGCCATGGCGACGATGATGCCTTAATACGTTGCCATGGCGACGGTGATGTCATAATTGGTTGCCATGGCGACGGTGATGTCATAATTTGTTGCCATGGCGACGGTGATGTCATAATTGGTTGCTATGGTGACGATGATGTCATAATTGGTTGCCATGGAGACGATGATGCCTTAATACGTTGCCATGGCGACGGTGATATCATAATTGGTTGCCATGGCGACGATGATGCCTTAATACGTTGCCATGGCGACGGTGATATCATAATTGGTTGCCATGGTGACGGTGATGTCATAATTGGTTGCCATGGCGACGGTGATGCCTTGATACGTTGCCATGGCGACGGTGATGTAATTGGTTGCCATGGTGACGGTGATGTCATAATTGGTTGCCATGGCGACGGTGATGTCATAATTGGTTGCCATGGCGATGATGCCTTAATACGTTGCCATGGTGACGGTGATGTCATAATTGGTCGTCATGCATGACGCCACTGCAGCTAGGCGTGGGAGCGCCGCTATCTAGCACCACTGCACCAGCCATCTTTCTTGGGCTATTCTCTTGGGAGTTCTGTTCTTCCTTATTCAAAGATCCGAATTTCAATTCAGCGATAAAAGTGATAAAGGCTCGGATTGAGCCGAAACGTCGTATTAAATTATATCGCTTCTACTTCGTGCTATATATACTTGTTTGGCTCCCACATGTTTTGTATATAATAAAAATAAGCACTTATTGCATATAGAAACCCCTCTGAGTGTGCGGTGAATTATATTATTATTGGTAATAGGACCTAAAGGTCTGTTACACCTGCACCTCGCTATTGGACTTGAGTGCACGCTAACCTCCTGGTTATAATTGGTTGCCATGGCAACGGTGATGTCATAATTGGTTGCCATGGCGACGATGATGCCTTAATACGTTGACATGGCGATGATGTCATAATTGGTTTCCATGGCGACGGTGATGTCATAATTTTTTGCCATGGCGACGGTGATGTCATAATTGGTTGCCATGGCGATGATGTCATAATTGGTTGCCATGGCGACAATGATGCCTTAATACATTGCCATGGCAATGATGTCATAATTGGTTGCCATGGCGACGGTGATGTCATAATTGGTTGCCATGGAGACGGTGATGTCATAATTGGTTGCCATGGCAATGATGTCATAATTGGTTGCCATGGCGACGGTGATGTCATAATTGGTTACCATGGCGACGATGATGCCTTAATACGTTGCCATGGCGATGATGTCATAATTGGTTGCCATGGCGACGGTGATGTCATAATTGGTTGCCATGGCGACGGTGATGTCATAATTGGTTGCCATGGCGACAATGATTTCATAAATGGTTGCCATGGCGACGATGATGCCTTAATACGTTGACATGGCGATGATGTCATAATTGGTTGCCATGGCAACGGTGATGTCATAATTGGTTGCCATGGCGACGGTTATGTCATAATTGGCTGCCATGGCGACAATGATGTCATAATTGGTTGCCATGGCGACGATGATGCCTTAATACGTTGACATGGCGATGATGTCATAATTGGTTGCCATGGTGACGGTGATGTCATAATTGGTTGCCATTGCGACGATGATGCCTTAATACGTTGCCATGGCGATTATGTCATAATTGGTTGCCATGGAGATGATGATGCCTTAATACATTGCCATGGCGACGGTGATGTCATAATTTGTTGCCATGTCGATGATGATGTCATAATTGGTTGCCATGGCGACGGTGATGTCATAATTGGTTGCTATGGCGACGATGATGTCATAATTGGTTGCCATGGAGACTATGATGCCTTAATACGTTGCCATGGCGACGGTGATATCATTGGTTGCCATGGCTACGGTGATGTCATAATTGGTTGCCATGGCGGTGATGTCATAATTGGTTGCCATGGCGACGGTAATGTCATAATTGGTTGCCATGGCGACGATGATGCCTTAATACGTTGCCATGGCGATGATGTCATAATTGGTTGCCATGGTGACGGTGATGTCATAACTGGTTGCCATGGCGACGATGATGCCTTGATACGTTGCCATGGCGATGATGTCATAATTGGTTGCCATGGCAACGGTGATGTCATAATTGGTTGCCATGGCGACGATGATGCCTTAATACGTTGACATGGCGATGATGTCATAATTGGTTGCCATGGCGACGGTGATGTCATAATTTTTTGCCATGGCGACGGTGATGTCATAATTGGTTGCCATGGCGATAATGTCATAATTGGTTGCCATGGCGACGGTGATGTCATAATTGGTTGCCATGGCGACGATGATGCCTTAATACGTTGCCATGGCGATGATGTCATAATTGGTTGCCATGGCGACGGTGATGTCATAATTGGTTGCCATGGCGACTGTGATGTCATAATTGGTTGCCATGGCGACAATGATTTCATAATTGGTTGCCATGGCGACGATGATGCCTTAATACGTTGACATGGCGATGATGTCATAATTGGTTGCCATGGCGACGCTGATGTCACAATTGGTTGCCATGGCGACGATGATGCCTTAATACGTTGCCATGGCGATGATGTCATAATTGGTTGCCATGGCGACGGTGATGTCATAATTGGTTGCCATGGCGACGGTGATGTCATAATTGGTTGCCATGGCGACAATGATGTCATAATTGGTTGCCATGGCGACGATGATGCCTTAATACGTTGACAAGGCGATGATTTCATAATTGGTTGCCATGGCGACGGTGATGTCATAATTGGTTGCCATGGCGACGATGATGCCTTAATACGTTGCCATGGCGATGATGTCATAATTGGTTGCCATGGCGATGATGATGCCTTAATACGTTGCCATGGCGACGGTGATGTCATAATTTGTTGCCATGGCGATGATGATGTCATAATTGGTTGCCATGGCGATGGTGATGTCATAATTGGTTGCTATGGCGACGATGATGTCATAATTGGTTGCCATGGAGACTATGATGCCTTAATACGTTGCCATGGCGACGGTGATATCATTGGTTGCCATGGCGACGGTGATGTCATAATTAGTTGCCATGGCGATGATGTCATAATTGGTTGCCATGGCGACGGTGATGTCATAATTGGTTGCCATGGCGACGATGATGCCTTAATACGTTGCCATGGTGATGATGTCATAATTGGTTGCCATGGCGATGGTGATGTCATAATTGGTTGCCATGGCGACGGTGATGTCATAATTGGTTGCCATGGCGACAATGATGTCATAATTGGTTGCCATGGCGACGATGATGCCTTAATACGTTGACATGGCGATGATGTCATAATTGGTTGCCATGGCGACGGTGATGTCATAATTGGTTTCCATGGCGACGATGATGCCTTAATACGTTGCATGGCGATTATGTCATAATTGGTTGCCATGGCAAAGATGATGCCTTAATACGTTGCCATGGCGACGGTGATGTCATAATTTGTTGCCATGGCGATGGTGATGTCATAATTGGTTGCCATGGCGACGGTGATTTCATAATTGGTTGCTCTGGCGACGATGATGTCATAATTGGTTGCCATGGAGATGATGATGCCTTAATACGTTGCCATGTCGATTATGTCATAAATGGTTGCCATGGCGACGGTGATGTCATAATTGGTTGCCATGGCGACGATTATGCCTTAATACGTTGCCATGGCGATGATGTCATAATTGGTTGCCATGGCGATGGTGAAGTCATAATTGGTTGCCATGGCGACGGTGATGTCACAATTGGTTGCCATGGCGACAATGATGTCATAATTGGTTGCCATGGCGACGATGATGCCTTAATACGTTGCCATGGCGATGATGTCATAATTGGTTGCCATGGCGACGGTGATGTCATAATTGGTTGCCATGGCGACGGTGATGTCATAATTGGTTGCCATGGCGATGATGTCATAATTGGTTGCCATGGCGACGGTGATGTCATAATTGGTTGCCATGGCGACGATGATGCCTTAATACGTTGCCATGGCGATGATGTCATAATTGGTTGCCATGGCGACGGTGATGTCATAATTGGTTGCCATGGCGACGATGATGCCTAAATACATTGCCATGGCGATGATGTCAAAATTGGTTGCCATGGCGACGGTGATGCCATAATTGGTTGCCATGGCGACGGTGATGTCATAATTGGTTGCCATGGCGATGATGTCATAATTGGTTGCCATGGTGACGGTGATGTCATAGTTGGTTGCCATGGCGACGATGATGCCTTAATATGTTGCCATGGCGATGATGTCATAATTGGTTGCCATGGCGACGGTGATGTCATAATTGGTTGACATGGCGATGGTGATGTCATAATTGGTTGCCATGGCGACAATGATTTCATAATTGGTTGCCATGGCGACGATGATGCCTTAATACGTTGACATGGTGATGATGTCATAATTGGTTGCCATGGCGACGGTGATGTCATAATTGGTTGCCATGGCGACGATGATGCCTTAATACGTTGCCATGGCGATGATGTCATAATTGGTTGCCATGGCGACGGTGATGTCATAATTGGTTGCCATGGCGACGGTGATGTCATAATTGGTTGCCATGGCGACGGTGATGTCATAATTGGTTGCCATGGCGACAATGATGTCATATTTGGTTGCCATGGCGACGATGATGCCTTAATACGTTGACAAGGCGATGATGTCATAATTGGTTGCCATGGCGACGGTGATGTCATAATTGGTTGCCATGGCGACGATGATGCCTTAATACGTTGCCATGGCGATGATGTCATAATTGGTTGCCATGGCGATGATGATGCCTTAATACGTTGCCATGGCGACGGTTATGTCATAATTTGTTGCCATGGCGATGATGATGTCATAATTGGTTGCCATGGCGACGGTGATGTCATAATTGGTTGCTATGGCGACAATGATGTCATAATTGGTTGCCATGGAGACTATGATGCCTTGATACGTTGCCATGGCGACGGTGATATCATTGGTTGCCATGGCGACGGTGATGTCATAATTATTTGCCATGGCGATGATGTCATAATTGGTTGCCATGGCGATAGTGATGTCATAATTGGTTGCCATGGCGACGGTGATGTCATAATTGGTTGCCATGGCGACAATGATGTCATAACTGGTTGCCATGGCGACGATGATGCCTTAATACGTTGACATGGCGATGATGTCATAATTGGTTGCCATGGCGACGGTGATGTCATAATTGGTTTCCATGGCGACGATGATGCCTTAATACGTTGCATGGCGATGATGTCATAATTGGTTGCCATGGCAAAGATGATGCCTTAATACGTTGCCATGGCGACGGTGATGTCATAATTTGTTGCCATGGCGATGATGATGTCATAATTGGTTGCCATGGCGACGGTGATGTCATAATTGGTTGCTATGGCGACGATGATGTCATAATTGGTTGCCATGGAGACGATGATGCCTTAATACGTTGCCATGGCGATGATGTCATAAATGGTTGCCATGGCGACGGTGATGTCATAATTGGTTGCCATGGCAACGATTATGCCTTAATACGTTGCCACGGTGATGATGTCATAATTGGTTGCCATGGCGACGGTGATGTCATAATTGGTTGCCATGGCGACGGTGATGTCATAATTGGTTGCCATGGCGACAATGATGTCATAATTGGTTGCCATGGCGACGATGATGCCTTAATACGTTGCCATGGCGATGATGTCATAATTGGTTGCCATGGCGACGGTGATGTCATAATTGGTTGCCATGGCGACGGTGATGTCATAATTGGTTGCCATGGCGATGATGTCATAATTTGTTGCCATGGCGACGATGATGTCATAATTGGTTGCCATGGCGACGATGATGCCTTAATACATTGCCATGGCGATGATGTCATAATTGGTTGCCATGGTGACGGTGATGTCATAATTGGTTGCCATGGCGACGATGATGCCTTAATACGTTGCCATGGCGATGATGTCATAATTGGTTGCCACGGCGACGATCATGCCTTAATACGTTGCCATGGCGATGATGTCATAATTGGTTGCCATGGCGACGGTGATGTCATAATTAGTTGCCATAGCGACGGTGATGTCACAATTGGTTGCCATGGCGACGATGATGCCTTAATACGTTGCCATGGCGACGGTGATATCATAATTGGTTGCCATGGTGACGGTGATGTCATAATTGGTTGCCATGGCGACGGTGATGTCATAATTGGTTGCCATGGCGACGATGATGCCTTAATACGTTGCCATGGCGATGATGTCATAATTGGTTGCCATGGCGATGGTGATGTCATAATTGGTTGCCATGGCGACGATGATGCCTTAATACGTTGCCATGGCGATGATGTCATAATTGGTTGCCATGGCGAAGGTGATGTCATAATTGGTTAACATGGCGACGGTAATGTCATAATTGGTTGACATGGCGATGATGTCATGTTTGGTTGCCATGGCGACGGTGATGTCATAATTGGTTGCCATGGCGACGATGATGCCTTAATACGTTGTCATGGAGATGATATCATAATTGGTTGCCATGGCGACAGTGATGTCATAATTGGTTGCCATGGCGACGATGATGCCTTAATACGTTGCCATGGCGATGATGTCATAATTGGTTGCCATGGCGACGATCATGCCTTAATACGTTGCCATGGCGATGATGTCATAATTGGTTGCCTTGGCGACGTGATGTCATAATTTGTTGCCATGGCGATGGTGATGTCATAATTGGTTGCCATGGCGACGATGATGCCTTAATACGTTGCCATGGCGACGGTGATGTCATAATTCATTTGCCATGGCGACGGTGATGTCATAATTGGTTGCCGTGGACACGGTGATGTCATAATTAGTTGCCATGGCGACGGTGATGTCATAATTGGTTGCCATGACGATGATGATGTCATAATTGGTTGCCATGGCTATGATATCATAATTGGTTGCCATGGCGATGATGTCATAATTGGTCGCCATGGCGATTATGTCATAATTGGTTGCCATGGTGATTAAGTCATAATTGGTTGCCATGGCGATGATGTCATATTAGGTTGCCATGGCGACGGTGATGTCATAATTGGTTGCCATGGCGATGATGTCATAATTGGTTGCCATGGCGACGGTGATGTCATAATTGGTTGCCATGGCGATGATGCCTTAATACGTTTCAATGGCGACGGTGATGTCATAATTGGTTGCCATGGCGACGATGATGTCATAATTGGTTGCCATGGCGACGATGATGTCATAATTGGTTGCCATGGCGACGATGCTGCCTTAATACGTTGCCATGGCGATGATGTCATAATTGGTTGCCATGGCGATGATGATGTCATAATTGGTTGCCATGGCGATGATGATGTCATAATTGGTTGCCATGGCGATGATGATGTCATAATTGGTTGCCATGGCGATGATGTCATAATTGGTTGACATGACGATGATGTCATAATTGGTTGCCATGGTGACGATGATGCCTTAACACGTTGCCATGGCGACGGTGATGTCATAATTGGTTGCCATGGCGACGGTGATGTCATAATTGGTTGCCATGGCGACGATGATGTCTTAATACGTTGCCATGGCGATGATGTCATTATTGGTTGCCATGGCGACGGTGATATCATAATTGGTTGCCATGGCAACGATGATGTCATAATTGGTTGCCATGGCAACGATGATGCCTTAATACGTTGCCATGGCGATGATGTCATAATTGGTTGCCATGGCGACGGTGATGTCATAATTGGTTGCCATGGCGACGATGATGCCTTAATACGTTGACATGGCGACGGTGATGTCATAATTGGTTGCCATGGCGATGATGTCATACTTGGTTGCCATGGCGACGGTGATGTCATAATTGGTTGCAATGGCGACGATGATGTCATAATTGGTTGCCATGGCGACGGTGATGTCATAATTGGTTGCCATGGCGATGATGATGTCATAATTGGTTGCCATGGTGACGATGATGCCTTAATACGTTGCCATAGCGATGATGTCATAATTGGTTGCCATGGCGACGATCATGCCTTAATACGTTGCCATGGCGATGATGTCATAATTAGGTTGCCATGGCGACGGTGATGTCATAATTGGTTGCCATAGAGACGGTGATGTCATAATTGGTTGCCATGGCGACGATGATGCCTTAATACGTTGCCATGGCGACGGTGATATCATAATTGGTTGCCATGGCGACGGTGATGTCATAATTGGTTGCCATGGCGACGGTGATGTCATAATTGGTTGCCATGGCGACGATGATGCCTTAATACGTTGCCATGGCGATGATGTCATAATTGGTTGCCATGGCGACGGTGATGTCATAATTGGTTGCCATGGTGACGGTGATGTCATAATTGGTTGCCATGGCGATGATGTCATAATTGGTTGCCATGGCGACGGTGATGTCATAATTGGTTGCCATGGCGACGATGATGCCTTAATACGTTGCCATGGCGATGATGTCATAATTGGTTGCCATGGCGACAATGATGCCTTAATACGTTGCCATGGCAACGGTGATGTCATAATTGGTTGCCATGGCGACGATGATGCCTTAATACGATGCCATGGCGATGATGTCATAATTGGTTGCCATGGTGACGGTGATGTCATAATTGGTTGCCATGGCGACGGTGATGCCTTGATACGTTGCCATGGCGACGGTGATGTCGTAATTGGTTGCCATGGTGACGGTGATGTCATAATTGGTTGCCATGGCGACGGTGATGTCATAATTGGTTGCCATGGCGATGATGCCTTAATACGTTGCCATGGTGACGGTGATGTCATAATTGGTCGTCATGCATGACGCCACTGCAGCTAGGCGTGGGAGCGCCGCTATCTAGCACCACTGCACCAGCCATCTTTCTTGGGCTATTCTCTTGGGAGTTCTGTTCTTCCTTATTCAAAGATCCGAATTTCAATTCAGCGATAAAAGTGATAAAGGCTCGGATTGAGCCGAAACGTCGTATTAAATTATATCGCTTCTACTTCGTGCTATATATACTTGTTTGGCTCCCACATGTTTTGTATATAATAAAAATAAGCACTTATTGCATATAGAAACCCCTCTGAGTGTGCGGTGAATTATATTATTATTGGTAATAGGACCTAAAGGTCTGTTACACCTGCACCTCGCTATTGGACTTGAGTGCACGCTAACCTCCTGGTTATAATTGGTTGCCATGGCAACGGTGATGTCATAATTGGTTGCCATGGCGACGATGATGCCTTAATACGTTGACATGGCGATGATGTCATAATTGGTTTCCATGGCGACGGTGATGTCATAATTTTTTGCCATGGCGACGGTGATGTCATAATTGGTTGCCATGGCGATGATGTCATAATTGGTTGCCATGGCGACAATGATGCCTTAATACATTGCCATGGCAATGATGTCATAATTGGTTGCCATGGCGACGGTGATGTCATAATTGGTTGCCATGGAGACGGTGATGTCATAATTGGTTGCCATGGCAATGATGTCATAATTGGTTGCCATGGCGACGGTGATGTCATAATTGGTTACCATGGCGACGATGATGCCTTAATACGTTGCCATGGCGATGATGTCATAATTGGTTGCCATGGCGACGGTGATGTCATAATTGGTTGCCATGGCGACGGTGATGTCATAATTGGTTGCCATGGCGACAATGATTTCATAAATGGTTGCCATGGCGACGATGATGCCTTAATACGTTGACATGGCGATGATGTCATAATTGGTTGCCATGGCAACGGTGATGTCATAATTGGTTGCCATGGCGACGGTTATGTCATAATTGGCTGCCATGGCGACAATGATGTCATAATTGGTTGCCATGGCGACGATGATGCCTTAATACGTTGACATGGCGATGATGTCATAATTGGTTGCCATGGTGACGGTGATGTCATAATTGGTTGCCATTGCGACGATGATGCCTTAATACGTTGCCATGGCGATTATGTCATAATTGGTTGCCATGGAGATGATGATGCCTTAATACATTGCCATGGCGACGGTGATGTCATAATTTGTTGCCATGTCGATGATGATGTCATAATTGGTTGCCATGGCGACGGTGATGTCATAATTGGTTGCTATGGCGACGATGATGTCATAATTGGTTGCCATGGAGACTATGATGCCTTAATACGTTGCCATGGCGACGGTGATATCATTGGTTGCCATGGCTACGGTGATGTCATAATTGGTTGCCATGGCGGTGATGTCATAATTTTTTGCCATGGCGACGGTAATGTCATAATTGGTTGCCATGGCGATGATGATGCCTTAATACGTTGCCATGGCGATGATATCATAATTGGTTGCCATGGTGACGGTGATGTCATAACTGGTTGCCATGGCGACGATGATGCCTTGATACGTTGCCATGGCGATGATGTCATAATTGGTTGCCATGGCAACGGTGATGTCATAATTGGTTGCCATGGCGACGATGATGCCTTAATACGTTGACATGGCGATGATGTCATAATTGGTTGCCATGGCGACGGTGATGTCATAATTTTTTGCCATGGCGACGGTGATGTCATAATTGGTTGCCATGGCGATAATGTCATAATTGGTTGCCATGGCGACGGTGATGTCATAATTGGTTGCCATGGCGACGATGATGCCTTAATACGTTGCCATGGCGATGATGTCATAATTGGTTGCCATGGCGACGGTGATGTCATAATTGGTTGCCATGGCGACTGTGATGTCATAATTGGTTGCCATGGCGACAATGATTTCATAATTGGTTGCCATGGCGACGATGATGCCTTAATACGTTGACATGGCGATGATGTCATAATTGGTTGCCATGGCGACGCTGATGTCACAATTGGTTGCCATGGCGACGATGATGCCTTAATACGTTGCCATGGCGATGATGTCATAATTGGTTGCCATGGCGACGGTGATGTCATAATTGGTTGCCATGGCGACGGTGATGTCATAATTGGTTGCCATGGCGACAATGATGTCATAATTGGTTGCCATGGCGACGATGATGCCTTAATACGTTGACAAGGCGATGATTTCATAATTGGTTGCCATGGCGACGGTGATGTCATAATTGGTTGCCATGGCGACGATGATGCCTTAATACGTTGCCATGGCGATGATGTCATAATTGGTTGCCATGGCGATGATGATGCCTTAATACGTTGCCATGGCGACGGTGATGTCATAATTTGTTGCCATGGCGATGATGATGTCATAATTGGTTGCCATGGCGATGGTGATGTCATAATTGGTTGCTATGGCGACGATGATGTCATAATTGGTTGCCATGGAGACTATGATGCCTTAATACGTTGCCATGGCGACGGTGATATCATTGGTTGCCATGGCGACGGTGATGTCATAATTAGTTGCCATGGCGATGATGTCATAATTGGTTGCCATGGCGACGGTGATGTCATAATTGGTTGCCATGGCGACGATGATGCCTTAATACGTTGCCATGGTGATGATGTCATAATTGGTTGCCATGGCGATGGTGATGTCATAATTGGTTGCCATGGCGACGGTGATGTCATAATTGGTTGCCATGGCGACAATGATGTCATAATTGGTTGCCATGGCGACGATGATGCCTTAATACGTTGACATGGCGATGATGTCATAATTGGTTGCCATGGCGACGGTGATGTCATAATTGGTTTCCATGGCGACGATGATGCCTTAATACGTTGCATGGCGATTATGTCATAATTGGTTGCCATGGCAAAGATGATGCCTTAATACGTTGCCATGGCGACGGTGATGTCATAATTTGTTGCCATGGCGATGGTGATGTCATAATTGGTTGCCATGGCGACGGTGATTTCATAATTGGTTGCTCTGGCGACGATGATGTCATAATTGGTTGCCATGGAGATGATGATGCCTTAATACGTTGCCATGTCGATTATGTCATAAATGGTTGCCATGGCGACGGTGATGTCATAATTGGTTGCCATGGCGACGATTATGCCTTAATACGTTGCCATGGCGATGATGTCATAATTGGTTGCCATGGCGATGGTGAAGTCATAATTGGTTGCCATGGCGACGGTGATGTCACAATTGGTTGCCATGGCGACAATGATGTCATAATTGGTTGCCATGGCGACGATGATGCCTTAATACGTTGCCATGGCGATGATGTCATAATTGGTTGCCATGGCGACGGTGATGTCATAATTGGTTGCCATCGCGACGGTGATGTCATAATTGGTTGCCATGGCGATGATGTCATAATTTGTTGCCATGGCGACGGTGATGTCATAATTGGTTACCATGGCGACGATGATGCCTTAATACATTGCCTTGGCGATGATGCCTTAATACATTGCCATGGCGATGATGTCATAATTGGTTGCCATGGCGACGGTGATGTCATAATTGGTTGCCATGGCGACGATGATGCCTTAATACGTTGCCATGGCGATGATGTCATAATTGGTTGCCATGGCGACGATCATGCCTTAATACGTTGCCATGGCGATGATGTCATAATTGGTTGCCATGGCGACGGTGATGTCATAATTAGTTGCCATAGCGACGGTGATGTCATAATTGGTTGCCATGGCGACGATGATGCCTTAATACGTTGCCATGGCGACGGTGATATCATAATTGGTTGCCATGGTGACGGTGATGTCATAATTTGTTGCCATGGCGATGGTGATGTCATAATTGGTTGCCATGGCGACGATGATGCCTTAATACGTTGCCATGGCGATGATGTCATATTTGGTTGCCATGGCGATGGTGATGTCATAATTGGTTGCCATGGCGACGTGATGTCATAATTGGTTGCCATGGCGATGATGTCATAATTGGTTGCCATGGCGACGGTGATGTCATAATTGGTTGCCATGGCGACGATGATGCCTTAATACGTTGCCATGGCAACGGTGATGTCATAATTGGTTGACATGGCGACTATGATGCCTTAATACGTTGCCATGGCGATGATGTCATAATTGGTTGCCATGGCGACGGTGATGTCATAATTGGTTAACATGGCGACGGTAATGTCATAATTGGTTGACATGGCGATGATGTCATAATTGGTTGCCATGGCGATGATGATGCTTTAATACGTTGCCATGGCGACGATGAAGTCATAATTGGTTGCCATGGCGACGATGATGTCATAATTGGTTGCCATGGCGATTATGTCATAATTGGTTGCCATGGCGATGATGATGTCATAATTGGTTGCCATGGCGATGATGTCATAATTGGTTGCCATGGCGATGATGTCATAATTGGTTGCCATGACGATGATGTCATAATTGGTTGCCATGGTGACGATGATGCCTTAACACGTTGCCATGGCGACGGTGATGTCATAATTGGTTGCAATGGCGACGGTGATGTCATAATTGGTTGCCATGGCGACGATGATGTCTTAATACGTTGCCATGGCGACGGTGATGTCATTATTGGTTGCCATGGCGACGGTGATATCATAACTGGTTGCCATGGTGACGATGATGTCATAATTGGTTGCCATGGCGACGATGATGCCTTAATACATTGCCATGGCGATGATGTCATAATTGGTTTCCATGGCGACGGTGATGTCATAATTGGTTGCCATGGCGACGATGATGCCTTAATACATTGCCATGGCGACGGTGATGTCATAATTGGTTGCCATGGCGATGATGTCATACTTGGTTGCCATGGCGACGGTGATGTCATAATTGGTTGCAATGGTGACGATGATGTCATAATTGGTTGCCATGGCGATGGTGATGTCATAATTGGTTGCCATGGCGATGATGATGTCATAATTGGTTGCCATGTCGACGATGATGCCTTAATACGTTCCCATGGCGATGATGTCATAATTGTTTGCCATGGCGACGATCATGCCTTAATACATTGCCATGGCGATGATGTCATAATTGGTTGCCATGGCGACGGTGATGTCATAATTGGTTGCCATAGCGACGGTGATGTCATAATTGGTTGCCATGGCGACGATGATGCCTTAATACGTTGCCATGGCGACGGTGATATCATAATTGGTTGCCATGGCGACGGAGATGTCATAATTGGTTGCCATGGCGACGGTGATGTCATAATTGGTTGCCATGGCGACGATGATGCCTTAATACGTTGCCATGGTGATGATGTCATAATTGGTTGCCATGGCGACGGTGATGTCATAATTGGCTGCCATGGCGACGGTGATGTCATAATTGGTTGCCATGGCGATGATGTCATAATTGGTTGCCATGGCGACGGTGATGTCATAATTTGTTGCCATGGCGACGATGATGCCTTAATACGTTGCCATGGCGATGATGTCATAATTGGTTGCCATGGCGACAATGATGCCTTAATACGTTGCCATGGCAACGGTGATGTCATAATTGGTTGCCTTTTCGACGATGATGCCTTAATACGTTGCCATGGCGATGATGTCATAATTGGTTGCCATGGCGACGGTGATGTCATAATTGGTTGCCATGGCGACGGTGATGTCATAATTGGTTGCCATGGCGACTATAATGTCATAATTGGTTGCCATGGCGACGATGATGCCTTAATACGTTGACATGGCGATGATGTCATAATTGGTTGCCATGGCGACGGTGATGTCATAATTGGTTTCCATGGCGACGATGATGCCTTAATACGTTGCATGGCGATGATGTCATAATTGGTTGCCATGGCAAAGATGATGCCTTAATACGTTGCCATGGCGACGGTGATGTCATAATTTGTTGCCATGGTGATGATGTCATGCCATGGCGACGGTGATGTCATAATTGGTTGCTATGGCAACGATGATGTCATAATTGGTTGCCATGGAGACTATGATGCCTTAATACGTTGACATGGCGACGGTGATATCATTGGTTGCCATGGCGACGGTGATGTCATAATTGGTTGCCATGGCGACGTTGATGTCATAATTTGTTGCCATGGCAATGATGATGTCATAATTGGTTGCCATGGCGACGGTGATGTCATAATTGGTTGCTATGGCGACAATGATGTCATAATTGGTTGCCATGGAGACGATGATGCCTTAATACGTTGCCATGGTGACGGTGATATCATAATTGGTTGCCATGGCGACGGTGATGTCATAATTGGTTGCCATGGCGACGGTGATGCCTTGATACGTTGCCATGGCGACGGTGATGTCGTAATTGGTTGCCATGGCGACGGTGATGTCATAATTGGTTGCCATGGCGACGGTGATGTCATAATTGGTTGCCATGGCGATGATGCCTTAATACGTTGCCATGGCGACGGTGATGTCATAATTGGTTGCCATGGCGACAATGATGCCTTAATACATTGCCATGGCGATGATGTCATAATTGGTTGCCATGGTGACGGTGATGTCATAATTGGTTGCCATGGCGACGATGATGCCTTAATACGTTCCCATGGCGATGATGTCATAATTGGTTGCCATGGCAACGGTGATGTCATAATTGGTTGCCATGGCGACGATGATGACTTAATACGTTGACATGGCGATGATGTCATAATTGGTTTCCATGGCGACGGTGATGTCATAATTTTTTGCCATGGCGACGGTGATGTCATAATTGGTTGCCATGGCGATGATGTCATAATTGGTTGCCATGGCGACGGTGATGTCATAATTGGTTGCCATGGCGACGATGATGCCTTAATACATTGCCATGGCGATGATGTCATAATTGGTTGCCATGGCGACGGTGATGTCATAATTGGTTGCCATGGCGACGGTGATGTCATAATTGGTTGCCATGGCAATGATGTCATAATTGGTTGCCATGGCGACGGTGATGTCATAATTGGTTGCCATGGCGACGATGATGCCTTAATACGTTGCCATGGCGATGATGTCATAATTGGTTGCCATGGCGACGGTGATGTCATAATTGGTTGCCATGGCGACGGTGATGTCATAATTGGTTGCCATGGCGACAATGATTTCATAATTGGTTGCCATAGCGACGATGATGCCTTAATACGTTGACATGGCGATGATGTCATAATTGGTTGCCATGGCGACGGTGATGTCATAATTGGTTGCCATGGCGACGATGATGCCTTAATACGTTGCCATGGCGATGATGTCATAATTGGTTGCCATGGCGACGGTGATGTCATAATTGGTTGCCATGGCGACTGTGATGTCATAATTGGTTGCCATGGCGACAATGATGTCATAATTGGTTGCCATGGCGACGATGATGCCTTAATACGTTGACATGGCGATGATGTCATAATTGGTTGCCATGGCGACGATGATGTCATAATTGGTTGCCATGGCGATTATGTCATAATTGGTTGCCATGGCGATGATGATGTCATAATTGGTTGCCATGGCGATGATGTCATAATTGGTTGCCATGGCGATGATGTCATAATTGGTTGCCATGACGATGATGTCATAATTGGTTGCCATGGTGACGATGATGCCTTAACACGTTGCCATGGCGACGGTGATGTCATAATTGGTTGCAATGGCGACGGTGATGTCATAATTGGTTGCCATGGCGACGATGATGTCTTAATAAGTTGCCATGGCGACGGTGATGTCATTATTGGTTGCCATGGCGACGGTGATATCATAACTGGTTGCCATGGTGACGATGATGTCATAATTGGTTGCCATGGCGACGATGATGCCTTAATACGTTGCCATGGCGATGATGTCATAATTGGTTTCCATGGCGACGGTGATGTCATAATTGGTTGCCATGGCGACGATGATGCCTTAATACATTGCCATGGCGACGGTGATGTCATAATTGGTTGCCATGGCGATGATGTCATACTTGGTTGCCATGGCGACGGTGATGTCATAATTGGTTGCAATGGTGACGATGATGTCATAATTGGTTGCCATGGCGATGGTGATGTCATAATTGGTTGCCATGGCGATGATGATGTCATAATTGGTTGCCATGTCGACGATGATGCCTTAATACGTTCCCATGGCGATGATGTCATAATTGTTTGCCATGGCGACGATCATGCCTTAATACATTGCCATGGCGATGATGTCATAATTGGTTGCCATGGCAACGGTGATGTCATAATTGGTTGCCATAGCGACGGTGATGTCATAATTGGTTGCCATGGCGACGATGATGCCTTAATACGTTGCCATGGCGACGGTGATATCATAATTGGTTGCCATGGCGACGGAGATGTCATAATTGGTTGCCATGGCGACGGTGATGTCATAATTGGTTGCCATGGCGACGATGATGCCTTAATACGTTGCCATGGTGATGATGTCATAATTGGTTGCCATGGCGACGGTGATGTCATAATTGGCTGCCATGGCGACGGTGATGTCATAATTGGTTGCCATGGCGATGATGTCATAATTGGTTGCCATGGCGACGGTGATGTCATAATTTGTTGCCATGGCGACGATGATGCCTTAATACGTTGCCATGGCGATGATGTCATAATTGGTTGCCATGGCGACAATGATGCCTTAATACGTTGCCATGGCAACGGTGATGTCATAATTGGTTGCCTTTTCGACGATGATGCCTTAATATGTTGCCATGGCGATGATGTCATAATTGGTTGCCATGGCGACGGTGATGTCATAATTGGTTGCCATGGCGACGGTGATGTCATAATTGGTTGCCATGGCGACAATAATGTCATAATTGGTTGCCATGGCGACGATGATGCCTTAATACGTTGACATGGCGATGATGTCATAATTGGTTGCCATGGCGACGGTGATGTCATAATTGGTTTCCATGGCGACGATGATGCCTTAATACGTTGCATGGCGATGATGTCATAATTGGTTGCCATGGCAAAGATGATGCCTTAATACGTTGCCATGGCGACGGTGATGTCATAATTTGTTGCCATGGTGATGATGTCATGCCATGGCGACGGTGATGTCATAATTGGTTGCTATGGCAACGATGATGTCATAATTGGTTGCCATGGAGACTATGATGCCTTAATACGTTGACATGGCGACGGTGATATCATTGGTTGCCATGGCGACGGTGATGTCATAATTGGTTGCCATGGCGACGTTGATGTCATAATTTGTTGCCATGGCAATGATGATGTCATAATTGGTTGCCATGGCGACGGTGATGTCATAATTGGTTGCCATGGCGACGATGATGCCTTAATACGTTCCCATGGCGATGATGTCATAATTGGTTGCCATGGCAACGGTGATGTCATAATTGGTTGCCATGGCGACGATGATGACTTAATACGTTGACATGGCGATGATGTCATAATTGGTTTCCATGGCGACGGTGATGTCATAATTTTTTGCCATGGCGACGGTGATGTCATAATTGGTTGCCATGGCGATGATGTCATAATTGGTTGCCATGGCGACGGTGATGTCATAATTGGTTGCCATGGCGACGATGATGCCTTAATACATTGCCATGGCGATGATGTCATAATTGGTTGCCATGGCGACGGTGATGTCATAATTGGTTGCCATGGCGACGGTGATGTCATAATTGGTTGCCATGGCAATGATGTCATAATTGGTTGCCATGGCGACGGTGATGTCATAATTGGTTGCCATGGCGACGATGATGCCTTAATACGTTGCCATGGCGATGATGTCATAATTGGTTGCCATGGCGACGGTGATGTCATAATTGGTTGCCATGGCGACGGTGATGTCATAATTGGTTGCCATGGCGACAATGATTTCATAATTGGTTGCCATAGCGACGATGATGCCTTAATACGTTGACATGGCGATGATGTCATAATTGGTTGCCATGGCGACGGTGATGTCATAATTGGTTGCCATGGCGACGATGATGCCTTAATACGTTGCCATGGCGATGATGTCATAATTGGTTGCCATGGCGACGGTGATGTCATAATTGGTTGCCATGGCGACTGTGATGTCATAATTGGTTGCCATGGCGACAATGATGTCATAATTGGTTGCCATGGCGACGATGATGCCTTAATACGTTGACATGGCGATGATGTCATAATTGGTTGCCATGGCGACGATGATGTCATAATTGGTTGCCATGGCGATTATGTCATAATTGGTTGCCATGGCGATGATGATGTCATAATTGGTTGCCATGGCGATGATGTCATAATTGGTTGCCATGGCGATGATGTCATAATTGGTTGCCATGACGATGATGTCATAATTGGTTGCCATGGTGACGATGATGCCTTAACACGTTGCCATGGCGACGGTGATGTCATAATTGGTTGCAATGGCGACGGTGATGTCATAATTGGTTGCCATGGCGACGATGATGTCTTAATAAGTTGCCATGGCGACGGTGATGTCATTATTGGTTGCCATGGCGACGGTGATATCATAACTGGTTGCCATGGTGACGATGATGTCATAATTGGTTGCCATGGCGACGATGATGCCTTAATACGTTGCCATGGCGATGATGTCATAATTGGTTTCCATGGCGACGGTGATGTCATAATTGGTTGCCATGGCGACGATGATGCCTTAATACATTGCCATGGCGACGGTGATGTCATAATTGGTTGCCATGGCGATGATGTCATACTTGGTTGCCATGGCGACGGTGATGTCATAATTGGTTGCAATGGTGACGATGATGTCATAATTGGTTGCCATGGCGATGGTGATGTCATAATTGGTTGCCATGGCGATGATGATGTCATAATTGGTTGCCATGTCGACGATGATGCCTTAATACGTTCCCATGGCGATGATGTCATAATTGTTTGCCATGGCGACGATCATGCCTTAATACATTGCCATGGCGATGATGTCATAATTGGTTGCCATGGCAACGGTGATGTCATAATTGGTTGCCATAGCGACGGTGATGTCATAATTGGTTGCCATGGCGACGATGATGCCTTAATACGTTGCCATGGCGACGGTGATATCATAATTGGTTGCCATGGCGACGGAGATGTCATAATTGGTTGCCATGGCGACGGTGATGTCATAATTGGTTGCCATGGCGACGATGATGCCTTAATACGTTGCCATGGTGATGATGTCATAATTGGTTGCCATGGCGACGGTGATGTCATAATTGGCTGCCATGGCGACGGTGATGTCATAATTGGTTGCCATGGCGATGATGTCATAATTGGTTGCCATGGCGACGGTGATGTCATAATTTGTTGCCATGGCGACGATGATGCCTTAATACGTTGCCATGGCGATGATGTCATAATTGGTTGCCATGGCGACAATGATGCCTTAATACGTTGCCATGGCAACGGTGATGTCATAATTGGTTGCCTTTTCGACGATGATGCCTTAATATGTTGCCATGGCGATGATGTCATAATTGGTTGCCATGGCGACGGTGATGTCATAATTGGTTGCCATGGCGACGGTGATGTCATAATTGGTTGCCATGGCGACAATAATGTCATAATTGGTTGCCATGGCGACGATGATGCCTTAATACGTTGACATGGCGATGATGTCATAATTGGTTGCCATGGCGACGGTGATGTCATAATTGGTTTCCATGGCGACGATGATGCCTTAATACGTTGCATGGCGATGATGTCATAATTGGTTGCCATGGCAAAGATGATGCCTTAATACGTTGCCATGGCGACGGTGATGTCATAATTTGTTGCCATGGTGATGATGTCATGCCATGGCGACGGTGATGTCATAATTGGTTGCTATGGCAACGATGATGTCATAATTGGTTGCCATGGAGACTATGATGCCTTAATACGTTGACATGGCGACGGTGATATCATTGGTTGCCATGGCGACGGTGATGTCATAATTGGTTGCCATGGCGACGTTGATGTCATAATTGGTTGCTATGGCGACGATGATGTCATAATTGGTTGCCATGGAGACGATGATGCCTTAATACGTTGCCATGGTGACGGTGATATCATAATTGGTTGCCATGGCGACGGTGATGTCATAATTGGTTGCCATGGCGACGGTGATGCCTTGATACGTTGCCATGGCGACGGTGATGTCGTAATTGGTTGCCATGGCGACGGTGATGTCATAATTGGTTGCCATGGCGACGGTGATGTCATAATTGGTTGCCATGGCGATGATGCCTTAATACGTTGCCATGGCGACGGTGATGTCATAATTGGTTGCCATGGCGACAATGATGCCTTAATACATTGCCATGGCGATGATGTCATAATTGGTTGCCATGGTGACGGTGATGTCATAATTGGTTGCCATGGCGACGATGATGCCTTAATACGTTCCCATGGCGATGATGTCATAATTGGTTGCCATGGCAACGGTGATGTCATAATTGGTTGCCATGGCGACGATGATGACTTAATACGTTGACATGGCGATGATGTCATAATTGGTTTCCATGGCGACGGTGATGTCATAATTTTTTGCCATGGCGACGGTGATGTCATAATTGGTTGCCATGGCGATGATGTCATAATTGGTTGCCATGGCGACGGTGATGTCATAATTGGTTGCCATGGCGACGATGATGCCTTAATACATTGCCATGGCGATGATGTCATAATTGGTTGCCATGGCGACGGTGATGTCATAATTGGTTGCCATGGCGACGGTGATGTCATAATTGGTTGCCATGGCAATGATGTCATAATTGGTTGCCATGGCGACGGTGATGTCATAATTGGTTGCCATGGCGACGATGATGCCTTAATACGTTGCCATGGCGATGATGTCATAATTGGTTGCCATGGCGACGGTGATGTCATAATTGGTTGCCATGGCGACGGTGATGTCATAATTGGTTGCCATGGCGACAATGATTTCATAATTGGTTGCCATGGCGACGATGATGCCTTAATACGTTGACATGGCGATGATGTCATAATTGGTTGCCATGGCGACGGTGATGTCATAATTGGTTGCCATGGCGACGATGATGCCTTAATACGTTGCCATGGCGATGATGTCATAATTGGTTGCCATGGCGACGGTGATGTCATAATTGGTTGCCATGGCGACTGTGATGTCATAATTGGTTGCCATGGCGACAATGATGTCATAATTGGTTGCCATGGCGACGATGATGCCTTAATACGTTGACATGGCGATGATGTCATAATTGGTTGCCATGGTGACGGTGATGTCATAATTGGTTGCCATGGCGACGATGATGCCTTAATACGTTGCCATGGCGATGATGTCATAATTGGTTGCCATGGCGATGATGATGCCTTAATACGTTGCCATGGCGACGGTGATGTCATAATTTGTTGCCATGTCGATGATGATGTCATAATTGGTTGCCATGGCGACGGTGATGTCATAATTGGTTGCTATGGCTACGATGATGTCATAATTGGTTGCCATGGAGACTATGATGCCTTAATACGTTGCCATGGCGACGGTGATATCATTGGTTGCCATGGCTACGGTGATGTCATAATTGGTTGCCATGGCGGTGATGTCATAATTGGTTGCCATGGTGACGGTGATGTCATAATTGGTTGCCATGGCGACGATGATGCCTTAATACGTTGCCATGATGATGATGTCATAATTGGTTGCCATGGCGATGGTGATGTCATAATTGGTTGCCATGGCGATGGTGATGTCATAATTGGTTGCCATGGCGACAATAATGTCATAATTGGTTGCCATGGCGACGATGATGCCTTAATACGTTGACATGGCGATGATGTCATAATTGGTTGCCATGGCGACGGTGATGTCATAATTGGTTTCCATGGCGACGATGATGCCTTAATACGTTGCCATGGCGATGATGTCATAATTGGTTGCCATGGCGACGGTGATGTCATAATTGGTTGCCATGGCGACTGTGATGTCATAATTGGTTGCCATGGCGACAATGATGTCATAATTGGTTGCCATGGCGACGATGATGCCTTAATACGTTGACATGGCGATGATGTCATAATTGGTTGCCATGGCGACGATGATGTCATAATTGGTTGCCATGGCGATTATGTCATAATTGGTTGCCATGGCGATGATGATGTCATAATTGGTTGCCATGGCGATGATGTCATAATTGGTTGCCATGGCGATGATGTCATAATTGGTTGCCATGACGATGATGTCATAATTGGTTGCCATGGTGACGATGATGCCTTAACACGTTGCCATGGCGACGGTGATGTCATAATTGGTTGCAATGGCGACGGTGATGTCATAATTGGTTGCCATGGCGACGATGATGTCTTAATAAGTTGCCATGGCGACGGTGATGTCATTATTGGTTGCCATGGCGACGGTGATATCATAACTGGTTGCCATGGTGACGATGATGTCATAATTGGTTGCCATGGCGACGATGATGCCTTAATACGTTGCCATGGCGATGATGTCATAATTGGTTTCCATGGCGACGGTGATGTCATAATTGGTTGCCATGGCGACGATGATGCCTTAATACATTGCCATGGCGACGGTGATGTCATAATTGGTTGCCATGGCGATGATGTCATACTTGGTTGCCATGGCGACGGTGATGTCATAATTGGTTGCAATGGTGACGATGATGTCATAATTGGTTGCCATGGCGATGGTGATGTCATAATTGGTTGCCATGGCGATGATGATGTCATAATTGGTTGCCATGTCGACGATGATGCCTTAATACGTTCCCATGGCGATGATGTCATAATTGTTTGCCATGGCGACGATCATGCCTTAATACATTGCCATGGCGATGATGTCATAATTGGTTGCCATGGCAACGGTGATGTCATAATTGGTTGCCATAGCGACGGTGATGTCATAATTGGTTGCCATGGCGACGATGATGCCTTAATACGTTGCCATGGCGACGGTGATATCATAATTGGTTGCCATGGCGACGGAGATGTCATAATTGGTTGCCATGGCGACGGTGATGTCATAATTGGTTGCCATGGCGACGATGATGCCTTAATACGTTGCCATGGTGATGATGTCATAATTGGTTGCCATGGCGACGGTGATGTCATAATTGGCTGCCATGGCGACGGTGATGTCATAATTGGTTGCCATGGCGATGATGTCATAATTGGTTGCCATGGCGACGGTGATGTCATAATTTGTTGCCATGGCGACGATGATGCCTTAATACGTTGCCATGGCGATGATGTCATAATTGGTTGCCATGGCGACAATGATGCCTTAATACGTTGCCATGGCAACGGTGATGTCATAATTGGTTGCCTTTTCGACGATGATGCCTTAATATGTTGCCATGGCGATGATGTCATAATTGGTTGCCATGGCGACGGTGATGTCATAATTGGTTGCCATGGCGACGGTGATGTCATAATTGGTTGCCATGGCGACAATAATGTCATAATTGGTTGCCATGGCGACGATGATGCCTTAATACGTTGACATGGCGATGATGTCATAATTGGTTGCCATGGCGACGGTGATGTCATAATTGGTTTCCATGGCGACGATGATGCCTTAATACGTTGCATGGCGATGATGTCATAATTGGTTGCCATGGCAAAGATGATGCCTTAATACGTTGCCATGGCGACGGTGATGTCATAATTTGTTGCCATGGTGATGATGTCATGCCATGGCGACGGTGATGTCATAATTGGTTGCTATGGCAACGATGATGTCATAATTGGTTGCCATGGAGACTATGATGCCTTAATACGTTGACATGGCGACGGTGATATCATTGGTTGCCATGGCGACGGTGATGTCATAATTGGTTGCCATGGCGACGTTGATGTCATAATTTGTTGCCATGGCAATGATGATGTCATAATTGGTTGCCATGGCGACGGTGATGTCATAATTGGTTGCTATGGCGACGATGATGTCATAATTGGTTGCCATGGAGACGATGATGCCTTAATACGTTGCCATGGTGACGGTGATATCATAATTGGTTGCCATGGCGACGGTGATGTCATAATTGGTTGCCATGGCGACGGTGATGCCTTGATACGTTGCCATGGCGACGGTGATGTCGTAATTGGTTGCCATGGCGACGGTGATGTCATAATTGGTTGCCATGGCGACGGTGATGTCATAATTGGTTGCCATGGCGATGATGCCTTAATACGTTGCCATGGCGACGGTGATGTCATAATTGGTTGCCATGGCGACAATGATGCCTTAATACATTGCCATGGCGATGATGTCATAATTGGTTGCCATGGTGACGGTGATGTCATAATTGGTTGCCATGGCGACGATGATGCCTTAATACGTTCCCATGGCGATGATGTCATAATTGGTTGCCATGGCAACGGTGATGTCATAATTGGTTGCCATGGCGACGATGATGACTTAATACGTTGACATGGCGATGATGTCATAATTGGTTTCCATGGCGACGGTGATGTCATAATTTTTTGCCATGGCGACGGTGATGTCATAATTGGTTGCCATGGCGATGATGTCATAATTGGTTGCCATGGCGACGGTGATGTCATAATTGGTTGCCATGGCGACGATGATGCCTTAATACATTGCCATGGCGATGATGTCATAATTGGTTGCCATGGCGACGGTGATGTCATAATTGGTTGCCATGGCGACGGTGATGTCATAATTGGTTGCCATGGCAATGATGTCATAATTGGTTGCCATGGCGACGGTGATGTCATAATTGGTTGCCATGGCGACGATGATGCCTTAATACGTTGCCATGGCGATGATGTCATAATTGGTTGCCATGGCGACGGTGATGTCATAATTGGTTGCCATGGCGACGGTGATGTCATAATTGGTTGCCATGGCGACAATGATTTCATAATTGGTTGCCATGGCGACGATGATGCCTTAATACGTTGACATGGCGATGATGTCATAATTGGTTGCCATGGCGACGGTGATGTCATAATTGGTTGCCATGGCGACGATGATGCCTTAATACGTTGCCATGGCGATGATGTCATAATTGGTTGCCATGGCGACGGTGATGTCATAATTGGTTGCCATGGCGACTGTGATGTCATAATTGGTTGCCATGGCGACAATGATGTCATAATTGGTTGCCATGGCGACGATGATGCCTTAATACGTTGACATGGCGATGATGTCATAATTGGTTGCCATGGTGACGGTGATGTCATAATTGGTTGCCATGGCGACGATGATGCCTTAATACGTTGCCATGGCGATGATGTCATAATTGGTTGCCATGGCGATGATGATGCCTTAATACGTTGCCATGGCGACGGTGATGTCATAATTTGTTGCCATGTCGATGATGATGTCATAATTGGTTGCCATGGCGACGGTGATGTCATAATTGGTTGCTATGGCTACGATGATGTCATAATTGGTTGCCATGGAGACTATGATGCCTTAATACGTTGCCATGGCGACGGTGATATCATTGGTTGCCATGGCTACGGTGATGTCATAATTGGTTGCCATGGCGGTGATGTCATAATTGGTTGCCATGGTGACGGTGATGTCATAATTGGTTGCCATGGCGACGATGATGCCTTAATACGTTGCCATGATGATGATGTCATAATTGGTTGCCATGGCGATGGTGATGTCATAATTGGTTGCCATGGCGATGGTGATGTCATAATTGGTTGCCATGGCGACAATAATGTCATAATTGGTTGCCATGGCGACGATGATGCCTTAATACGTTGACATGGCGATGATGTCATAATTGGTTGCCATGGCGACGGTGATGTCATAATTGGTTTCCATGGCGACGATGATGCCTTAATACGTTGCATGGCGATGATGTCATAATTGGTTGCCATGGCAAAGATGATGCCTTAATACGTTGCCATGGCGACGGTGATGTCATAATTTGTTGCCATGGTGATGATGATGTCATACCATGGCGACGGTGATGTCATAATTGGTTGCCATGGCGACGATGATGTCATAATTGGTTGCCATGGAGACGATGATGCCTTAATACGTTGCCATGGCGATGATGTCATAAATGGTTGCCATGGCGACGGTGATGTCATAATTGATTGCCATGGCGACGATTATGCCTTAATACGTTGCCATGGCGATGATGTCATAATTGGTTGCCATGGCGACGGTGATGTCATAATTGGTTGCCATGGCGACGGTGATGTCATAATTGGTTGCCATGGCGACAATGATGTCATAATTGGTTGCCATGGCGACGATGATGCCTTAATATGTTGCCATGGCGATGATGTCATAATTGGTTGCCATGGCGACGGTGATGTCATAATTGGTTGCCATGGTGACGGTGATGTCATAATTGGTTGCCATGGCGACAATGATGTCATAATTGGTTGCCATGGTGACGATGATGCCTTAATACGTTGCCATGGCGATGATGTCATAATTGGTTGCCATGGCGACGGTGATGTCATAATTGGTTGCCATGGCGACGATGATGCCTTAATACGTTGCCATGGCGATGATGTCATAATTGGTTGCCATGGTGACGGTGATGTAATAATTGGTTGCCATGGCGATGTTGATGTCATAATTCTTTGCCATGGCGACAATGATGTCATGATTGGTTGCCATGGCGACGATGATGCCTTAATACGTTGCCATGGCGACGATGATGCCTTAATATGTTGCCATGGCGACGGTGATGTCATAATTGGTTGCCATGGCGACGGTGATGTCATAATTGGTTGCATTGGCGACGGTGATGTCATAATTGGTTGCCATGACGATGATGATGTCATAATTGGTTGCCATGGCGATGATGTCATAATTGGTTGCCATGGCGACGGTGATGTCATAATTGGTTGCCATGGCGACGATGATGCCTTAATACGTTGCCATGGCGACGGTGATGTCATAATTGGTTGCCATGGCGACGATGATGCCTTAATACGTTGCCATGGCGATGATGTCATAATTGGTTGCCATGGCGACGGTGATGTCAGAATTGGTTGCCATGGCGACGATGATGCCTTAATACGTTGCCATGGCGATGATGTCATAATTGGTTGCCATGGCGACGATGATGCCTTAATACTTTGCCATGGTGACTGTGATGTCATAGTTTGTTGCCATGGCGATGATGATGTCATAATTGTTTGCCATGGCGACGGTGATGTCATAATTGGTTGCCATGGCGACGGTGATGTCATAATTGGTTGCCATGGCGACGATGATGCCTTAATACGTTGCCATGGCGATGATGTCATAATTGGTTGCCATGGCGACGGTGATGTCATAATTGGTTGCCATGGCGACGGTGATGTCATAATTGGTTGCCATGGCGACAATGATTTCATAAATGGTTGCCATGGCGACGATGATGCCTTAATACGTTGACATGGCGATGATGTCATAATTGGTTGCCA
Organism: Dendrobates tinctorius; assembly: GCF_039654945.1. Lineage (NCBI taxonomy): Eukaryota > Metazoa > Chordata > Amphibia > Anura > Dendrobatidae > Dendrobates > Dendrobates tinctorius. The sequence continues at coordinate 890,355 of NW_027362079.1, forward strand.
TGGCAACGGTGATGTCATAATTGGTTGCCATGGCGACGGTTATGTCATAATTGTCTGCCATGGCGACAATGATGTCATAATTGGTTGCCATGGCGACGATGATGCCTTAATACGTTGACATGGCGATGATGTCATAATTGGTTGCCATGGTGACGGTGATGTCATAATTGGTTGCCATTGCGACGATGATGCCTTAATACGTTGCCATGGCGATTATGTCATAATTGGTTGCCATGGAGATGATGATGCCTTAATACATTGCCATGGCGACGGTGATGTCATAATTTGTTGCCATGTCGATGATGATGTCATAATTGGTTGCCATGGCGACGGTGATGTCATAATTGGTTGCTATGGCGACGATGATGTCATAATTGGTTGCCATGGAGACTATGATGCCTTAATACGTTGCCATGGCGACGGTGATATCATTGGTTGCCATGGCTACGGTGATGTCATAATTGGTTGCCATGGCGGTGATGTCATAATTGGTTGCCATGGCGACGGTAATGTCATAATTGGTTGCCATGGCGACGATGATGCCTTAATACGTTGCCATGGCGATGATGTCATAATTGGTTGCCATGGTGACGGTGATGTCATAACTGGTTGCCATGGCGACGATGATGCCTTGATACGTTGCCATGGCGATGATGTCATAATTGGTTGCCATGGCAACGGTGATGTCATAATTGGTTGCCATGGCGACGATGATGCCTTAATACGTTGACATGGCGATGATGTCATAATTGGTTGCCATGGCGACGGTGATGTCATAATTTTTTGCCATGGCGACGGTGATGTCATAATTGGTTGCCATGGCGATAATGTCATAATTGGTTGCCATGGCGACGGTGATGTCATAATTGGTTGCCATGGCGACGATGATGCCTTAATACGTTGCCATGGCGATGATGTCATAATTGGTTGCCATGGCGACGGTGATGTCATAATTGGTTGCCATGGCGACTGTGATGTCATAATTGGTTGCCATGGCGACAATGATTTCATAATTGGTTGCCATGGCGACGATGATGCCTTAATACGTTGACATGGCGATGATGTCATAATTGGTTGCCATGGCGACGCTGATGTCACAATTGGTTGCCATGGCGACGATGATGCCTTAATACGTTGCCATGGCGATGATGTCATAATTGGTTGCCATGGCGACGGTGATGTCATAATTGGTTGCCATGGCGACGGTGATGTCATACTTGGTTGCCATGGCGACAATGATGTCATAATTGGTTGCCATGGCGACGATGATGCCTTAATACGTTGACAAGGCGATGATTTCATAATTGGTTGCCATGGCGACGGTGATGTCATAATTGGTTGCCATGGCGACGATGATGCCTTAATACGTTGCCATGGCGATGATGTCATAATTGGTTGCCATGGCGACGGTGATGTCATAATTGGTTGCCATGGCGACTGTGATGTCATAATTGGTTGCCATGGCGACAATGATGTCATAATTGGTTGCCATGGCGACGATGATGCCTTAATACGTTGACATGGCGATGATGTCATAATTGGTTGCCATGGTGACGGTGATGTCATAATTGGTTGCCATGGCGACGATGATGCCTTAATACGTTGCCATGGCGATGATGTCATAATTGGTTGCCATGGCGATGATGATGCCTTAATACGTTGCCATGGCGACGGTGATGTCATAATTTGTTGCCATGTCGATGATGATGTCATAATTGGTTGCCATGGCGACGGTGATGTCATAATTGGTTGCTATGGCTACGATGATGTCATAATTGGTTGCCATGGAGACTATGATGCCTTAATACGTTGCCATGGCGACGGTGATATCATTGGTTGCCATGGCTACGGTGATGTCATAATTGGTTGCCATGGCGGTGATGTCATAATTGGTTGCCATGGTGACGGTGATGTCATAATTGGTTGCCATGGCGACGATGATGCCTTAATACGTTGCCATGATGATGATGTCATAATTGGTTGCCATGGCGATGGTGATGTCATAATTGGTTGCCATGGCGATGGTGATGTCATAATTGGTTGCCATGGCGACAATAATGTCATAATTGGTTGCCATGGCGACGATGATGCCTTAATACGTTGACATGGCGATGATGTCATAATTGGTTGCCATGGCGACGGTGATGTCATAATTGGTTTCCATGGCGACGATGATGCCTTAATACGTTGCCATGGCGATGATGTCATAATTGGTTGCCATGGCGACGGTGATGTCATAATTGGTTGCCATGGCGACTGTGATGTCATAATTGGTTGCCATGGCGACAATGATGTCATAATTGGTTGCCATGGCGACGATGATGCCTTAATACGTTGACATGGCGATGATGTCATAATTGGTTGCCATGGCGACGATGATGTCATAATTGGTTGCCATGGCGATTATGTCATAATTGGTTGCCATGGCGATGATGATGTCATAATTGGTTGCCATGGCGATGATGTCATAATTGGTTGCCATGGCGATGATGTCATAATTGGTTGCCATGACGATGATGTCATAATTGGTTGCCATGGTGACGATGATGCCTTAACACGTTGCCATGGCGACGGTGATGTCATAATTGGTTGCAATGGCGACGGTGATGTCATAATTGGTTGCCATGGCGACGATGATGTCTTAATAAGTTGCCATGGCGACGGTGATGTCATTATTGGTTGCCATGGCGACGGTGATATCATAACTGGTTGCCATGGTGACGATGATGTCATAATTGGTTGCCATGGCGACGATGATGCCTTAATACGTTGCCATGGCGATGATGTCATAATTGGTTTCCATGGCGACGGTGATGTCATAATTGGTTGCCATGGCGACGATGATGCCTTAATACATTGCCATGGCGACGGTGATGTCATAATTGGTTGCCATGGCGATGATGTCATACTTGGTTGCCATGGCGACGGTGATGTCATAATTGGTTGCAATGGTGACGATGATGTCATAATTGGTTGCCATGGCGATGGTGATGTCATAATTGGTTGCCATGGCGATGATGATGTCATAATTGGTTGCCATGTCGACGATGATGCCTTAATACGTTCCCATGGCGATGATGTCATAATTGTTTGCCATGGCGACGATCATGCCTTAATACATTGCCATGGCGATGATGTCATAATTGGTTGCCATGGCAACGGTGATGTCATAATTGGTTGCCATAGCGACGGTGATGTCATAATTGGTTGCCATGGCGACGATGATGCCTTAATACGTTGCCATGGCGACGGTGATATCATAATTGGTTGCCATGGCGACGGAGATGTCATAATTGGTTGCCATGGCGACGGTGATGTCATAATTGGTTGCCATGGCGACGATGATGCCTTAATACGTTGCCATGGTGATGATGTCATAATTGGTTGCCATGGCGACGGTGATGTCATAATTGGCTGCCATGGCGACGGTGATGTCATAATTGGTTGCCATGGCGATGATGTCATAATTGGTTGCCATGGCGACGGTGATGTCATAATTTGTTGCCATGGCGACGATGATGCCTTAATACGTTGCCATGGCGATGATGTCATAATTGGTTGCCATGGCGACAATGATGCCTTAATACGTTGCCATGGCAACGGTGATGTCATAATTGGTTGCCTTTTCGACGATGATGCCTTAATATGTTGCCATGGCGATGATGTCATAATTGGTTGCCATGGCGACGGTGATGTCATAATTGGTTGCCATGGCGACGGTGATGTCATAATTGGTTGCCATGGCGACAATAATGTCATAATTGGTTGCCATGGCGACGATGATGCCTTAATACGTTGACATGGCGATGATGTCATAATTGGTTGCCATGGCGACGGTGATGTCATAATTGGTTTCCATGGCGACGATGATGCCTTAATACGTTGCATGGCGATGATGTCATAATTGGTTGCCATGGCAAAGATGATGCCTTAATACGTTGCCATGGCGACGGTGATGTCATAATTTGTTGCCATGGTGATGATGTCATGCCATGGCGACGGTGATGTCATAATTGGTTGCTATGGCAACGATGATGTCATAATTGGTTGCCATGGAGACTATGATGCCTTAATACGTTGACATGGCGACGGTGATATCATTGGTTGCCATGGCGACGGTGATGTCATAATTGGTTGCCATGGCGACGTTGATGTCATAATTTGTTGCCATGGCAATGATGATGTCATAATTGGTTGCCATGGCGACGGTGATGTCATAATTGGTTGCTATGGCGACGATGATGTCATAATTGGTTGCCATGGAGACGATGATGCCTTAATACGTTGCCATGGTGACGGTGATATCATAATTGGTTGCCATGGCGACGGTGATGTCATAATTGGTTGCCATGGCGACGGTGATGCCTTGATACGTTGCCATGGCGACGGTGATGTCGTAATTGGTTGCCATGGCGACGGTGATGTCATAATTGGTTGCCATGGCGACGGTGATGTCATAATTGGTTGCCATGGCGATGATGCCTTAATACGTTGCCATGGCGACGGTGATGTCATAATTGGTTGCCATGGCGACAATGATGCCTTAATACATTGCCATGGCGATGATGTCATAATTGGTTGCCATGGTGACGGTGATGTCATAATTGGTTGCCATGGCGACGATGATGCCTTAATACGTTCCCATGGCGATGATGTCATAATTGGTTGCCATGGCAACGGTGATGTCATAATTGGTTGCCATGGCGACGATGATGACTTAATACGTTGACATGGCGATGATGTCATAATTGGTTTCCATGGCGACGGTGATGTCATAATTTTTTGCCATGGCGACGGTGATGTCATAATTGGTTGCCATGGCGATGATGTCATAATTGGTTGCCATGGCGACGGTGATGTCATAATTGGTTGCCATGGCGACGATGATGCCTTAATACATTGCCATGGCGATGATGTCATAATTGGTTGCCATGGCGACGGTGATGTCATAATTGGTTGCCATGGCGACGGTGATGTCATAATTGGTTGCCATGGCAATGATGTCATAATTGGTTGCCATGGCGACGGTGATGTCATAATTGGTTGCCATGGCGACGATGATGCCTTAATACGTTGCCATGGCGATGATGTCATAATTGGTTGCCATGGCGACGGTGATGTCATAATTGGTTGCCATGGCGACGGTGATGTCATAATTGGTTGCCATGGCGACAATGATTTCATAATTGGTTGCCATGGCGACGATGATGCCTTAATACGTTGACATGGCGATGATGTCATAATTGGTTGCCATGGCGACGGTGATGTCATAATTGGTTGCCATGGCGACGATGATGCCTTAATACGTTGCCATGGCGATGATGTCATAATTGGTTGCCATGGCGACGGTGATGTCATAATTGGTTGCCATGGCGACTGTGATGTCATAATTGGTTGCCATGGCGACAATGATGTCATAATTGGTTGCCATGGCGACGATGATGCCTTAATACGTTGACATGGCGATGATGTCATAATTGGTTGCCATGGTGACGGTGATGTCATAATTGGTTGCCATGGCGACGATGATGCCTTAATACGTTGCCATGGCGATGATGTCATAATTGGTTGCCATGGCGATGATGATGCCTTAATACGTTGCCATGGCGACGGTGATGTCATAATTTGTTGCCATGTCGATGATGATGTCATAATTGGTTGCCATGGCGACGGTGATGTCATAATTGGTTGCTATGGCTACGATGATGTCATAATTGGTTGCCATGGAGACTATGATGCCTTAATACGTTGCCATGGCGACGGTGATATCATTGGTTGCCATGGCTACGGTGATGTCATAATTGGTTGCCATGGCGGTGATGTCATAATTGGTTGCCATGGTGACGGTGATGTCATAATTGGTTGCCATGGCGACGATGATGCCTTAATACGTTGCCATGATGATGATGTCATAATTGGTTGCCATGGCGATGGTGATGTCATAATTGGTTGCCATGGCGATGGTGATGTCATAATTGGTTGCCATGGCGACAATAATGTCATAATTGGTTGCCATGGCGACGATGATGCCTTAATACGTTGACATGGCGATGATGTCATAATTGGTTGCCATGGCGACGGTGATGTCATAATTGGTTTCCATGGCGACGATGATGCCTTAATACGTTGCATGGCGATGATGTCATAATTGGTTGCCATGGCAAAGATGATGCCTTAATACGTTGCCATGGCGACGGTGATGTCATAATTTGTTGCCATGGTGATGATGATGTCATACCATGGCGACGGTGATGTCATAATTGGTTGCCATGGCGACGATGATGTCATAATTGGTTGCCATGGAGACGATGATGCCTTAATACGTTGCCATGGCGATGATGTCATAAATGGTTGCCATGGCGACGGTGATGTCATAATTGATTGCCATGGCGACGATTATGCCTTAATACGTTGCCATGGCGATGATGTCATAATTGGTTGCCATGGCGACGGTGATGTCATAATTGGTTGCCATGGCGACGGTGATGTCATAATTGGTTGCCATGGCGACAATGATGTCATAATTGGTTGCCATGGCGACGATGATGCCTTAATATGTTGCCATGGCGATGATGTCATAATTGGTTGCCATGGCGACGGTGATGTCATAATTGGTTGCCATGGTGACGGTGATGTCATAATTGGTTGCCATGGCGACAATGATGTCATAATTGGTTGCCATGGTGACGATGATGCCTTAATACGTTGCCATGGCGATGATGTCATAATTGGTTGCCATGGCGACGGTGATGTCATAATTGGTTGCCATGGCGACGATGATGCCTTAATACGTTGCCATGGCGATGATGTCATAATTGGTTGCCATGGTGACGGTGATGTAATAATTGGTTGCCATGGCGATGTTGATGTCATAATTCTTTGCCATGGCGACAATGATGTCATGATTGGTTGCCATGGCGACGATGATGCCTTAATACGTTGCCATGGCGACGATGATGCCTTAATATGTTGCCATGGCGACGGTGATGTCATAATTGGTTGCCATGGCGACGGTGATGTCATAATTGGTTGCATTGGCGACGGTGATGTCATAATTGGTTGCCATGACGATGATGATGTCATAATTGGTTGCCATGGCGATGATGTCATAATTGGTTGCCATGGCGACGGTGATGTCATAATTGGTTGCCATGGCGACGATGATGCCTTAATACGTTGCCATGGCGACGGTGATGTCATAATTGGTTGCCATGGCGACGATGATGCCTTAATACGTTGCCATGGCGATGATGTCATAATTGGTTGCCATGGCGACGGTGATGTCAGAATTGGTTGCCATGGCGACGATGATGCCTTAATACGTTGCCATGGCGATGATGTCATAATTGGTTGCCATGGCGACGATGATGCCTTAATACTTTGCCATGGTGACTGTGATGTCATAGTTTGTTGCCATGGCGATGATGATGTCATAATTGTTTGCCATGGCGACGGTGATGTCATAATTGGTTGCCATGGCGACGGTGATGTCATAATTGGTTGCCATGGCGACGATGATGCCTTAATACGTTGCCATGGCGATGATGTCATAATTGGTTGCCATGGCGACGGTGATGTCATAATTGGTTGCCATGGCGACGGTGATGTCATAATTGGTTGCCATGGCGACAATGATTTCATAAATGGTTGCCATGGCGACGATGATGCCTTAATACGTTGACATGGCGATGATGTCATAATTGGTTGCCATGGCAACGGTGATGTCATAATTGGTTGCCATGGCGACGGTTATGTCATAATTGTCTGCCATGGCGACAATGATGTCATAATTGGTTGCCATGGCGACGATGATGCCTTAATACGTTGACATGGCGATGATGTCATAATTGGTTGCCATGGTGACGGTGATGTCATAATTGGTTGCCATTGCGACGATGATGCCTTAATACGTTGCCATGGCGATTATGTCATAATTGGTTGCCATGGAGATGATGATGCCTTAATACATTGCCATGGCGACGGTGATGTCATAATTTGTTGCCATGTCGATGATGATGTCATAATTGGTTGCCATGGCGACGGTGATGTCATAATTGGTTGCTATGGCGACGATGATGTCATAATTGGTTGCCATGGAGACTATGATGCCTTAATACGTTGCCATGGCGACGGTGATATCATTGGTTGCCATGGCTACGGTGATGTCATAATTGGTTGCCATGGCGGTGATGTCATAATTGGTTGCCATGGCGACGGTAATGTCATAATTGGTTGCCATGGCGACGATGATGCCTTAATACGTTGCCATGGCGATGATGTCATAATTGGTTGCCATGGTGACGGTGATGTCATAACTGGTTGCCATGGCGACGATGATGCCTTGATACGTTGCCATGGCGATGATGTCATAATTGGTTGCCATGGCAACGGTGATGTCATAATTGGTTGCCATGGCGACGATGATGCCTTAATACGTTGACATGGCGATGATGTCATAATTGGTTGCCATGGCGACGGTGATGTCATAATTTTTTGCCATGGCGACGGTGATGTCATAATTGGTTGCCATGGCGATAATGTCATAATTGGTTGCCATGGCGACGGTGATGTCATAATTGGTTGCCATGGCGACGATGATGCCTTAATACGTTGCCATGGCGATGATGTCATAATTGGTTGCCATGGCGACGGTGATGTCATAATTGGTTGCCATGGCGACTGTGATGTCATAATTGGTTGCCATGGCGACAATGATTTCATAATTGGTTGCCATGGCGACGATGATGCCTTAATACGTTGACATGGCGATGATGTCATAATTGGTTGCCATGGCGACGCTGATGTCACAATTGGTTGCCATGGCGACGATGATGCCTTAATACGTTGCCATGGCGATGATGTCATAATTGGTTGCCATGGCGACGGTGATGTCATAATTGGTTGCCATGGCGACGGTGATGTCATACTTGGTTGCCATGGCGACAATGATGTCATAATTGGTTGCCATGGCGACGATGATGCCTTAATACGTTGACAAGGCGATGATTTCATAATTGGTTGCCATGGCGACGGTGATGTCATAATTGGTTGCCATGGCGACGATGATGCCTTAATACGTTGCCATGGCGATGATGTCATAATTGGTTGCCATGGCGATGATGATGCCTTAATACGTTGCCATGGCGACGGTGATGTCATAATTTGTTGCCATGGCGATGATGATGTCATAATTGGTTGCCATGGCGATGGTGATGTCATAATTGGTTGCTATGGCGACGATGATGTCATAATTGGTTGCCATGGAGACTATGATGCCTTAGTACGTTGCCATGGCGACGGTGATATCATTGGTTGCCATGGCGACGGTGATGTCATAATTAGTTGCCATGGCGATGATGTCATAATTGGTTGCCATGGCGACGGTGATGTCATAATTGGTTGCCATGGCGACGATGATGCCTTAATACGTTGCCATGGTGATGATGTCATAATTGGTTGCCATGGCGATGGTGATGTCATAATTGGTTGCCATGGCGACGGTGATGTCATAATTGGTTGCCATGGCGACAATGATGTCATAATTGGTTGCCATGGCGACGATGATGCCTTAATACGTTGACATGGCGATGATGTCATAATTGGTTGCCATGGCGACGGTGATGTCATAATTGGTTTCCATGGCGACGATGATGCCTTAATACGTTGCATGGCGATGATGTCATAATTGGTTGCCATGGCAAAGATGATGCCTTAATACGTTGCCATGGCGACGGTGATGTCATAATTTGTTGCCATGGCGATGGTGATGTCATAATTGGTTGCCATGGCGACGGTGATTTCATAATTGGTTGCTCTGGCGACGATGATGTCATAATTGGTTGCCATGGAGATGATGATGCCTTAATACGTTGCCATGTCGATTATGTCATAAATGGTTGCCATGGCGACGGTGATGTCATAATTGGTTGCCATGGCGACGATTATGCCTTAATACGTTGCCATGGCGATGATGTCATAATTGGTTGCCATGGCGATGGTGAAGTCATAATTGGTTGCCATGGCGACGGTGATGTCACAATTGGTTGCCATGGCGACAATGATGTCATAATTGGTTGCCATGGCGACGATGATGCCTTAATACGTTGCCATGGCGATGATGTCATAATTGGTTGCCATGGCGACGGTGATGTCATAATTGGTTGCCATGGCGACGGTGATGTCATAATTGGTTGCCATGGCGATGATGTCATAATTTGTTGCCATGGCGACGGTGATGTCATAATTGGTTACCATGGCGACGATGATGCCTTAATACATTGCCATGGCGATGATGCCTTAATACATTGCCATGGCGATGATGTCATAATTGGTTGCCATGGCGACGGTGATGTCATAATTGGTTGCCATGGCGACGATGATGCCTTAATACGTTGCCATGGCGATGATGTCATAATTGGTTGCCATGGCGACGATCATGCCTTAATACGTTGCCATGGCGATGATGTCATAATTGGTTGCCATGGCGACGGTGATGTCATAATTAGTTGCCATAGCGACGGTGATGTCATAATTGGTTGCCATGGCGACGATGATGCCTTAATACGTTGCCATGGCGACGGTGATATCATAATTGGTTGCCATGGTGACGGTGATGTCATAATTGGTTGCCATGGCGACGGTGATGTCATAATTGGTTGCCATGGCGACGATGATGCCTTAATACGATGCCATGGCGATGATGTCATATTTGGTTGCCATGGCGATGGTGATGTCATAATTGGTTGCCATGGCGACGTGATGTCATAATTGGTTGCCATGGCGATGATGTCATAATTGGTTGCCATGGCGACGGTGATGTCATAATTGGTTGCCATGGCGACGATGATGCCTTAATATGTTGCCATGGCGATGATGTCATAATTGGTTGCCATGGCGACGATGATGCCTTAATACGTTGCCATGGCAACGGTGATGTCATAATTGGTTGACATGGCGACTATGATGCCTTAATACGTTGCCATGGCGATGATGTCATAATTGGTTGCCATGGCGACGGTGATGTCATAATTGGTTAACATGGCGACGGTAATGTCATAATTGGTTGACATGGCGATGATGTCATAATTGGTTGCCATGGCGATGATGATGCTTTAATACGTTGCCATGGCGACGATGAAGTCATAATTGGTTGCCATGGCGACGATGATGTCATAATTGGTTGCCATGGCGATTATGTCATAATTGGTTGCCATGGCGATGATGATGTCATAATTGGTTGCCATGGCGATGATGTCATAATTGGTTGCCATGGCGATGATGTCATAATTGGTTGCCATGACGATGATGTCATAATTGGTTGCCATGGTGACGATGATGCCTTGACACGTTGCCATGGCGACGGTGATGTCATAATTGGTTGCAATGGCGACGGTGATGTCATAATTGGTTGCCATGGCGACGATGATGTCTTAATACGTTGCCATGGCGACGGTGATGTCATTATTGGTTGCCATGGCGACGGTGATATCATAATTGGTTGCCATGGTGACGATGATGTCATAATTGGTTGCCATGGCGACGATGATGCCTTAATACGTTGCCATGGCGATGATGTCATAATTGGTTTCCATGGCGACGGTGATGTCATAATTGGTTGCCATGGCGACGATGATGCCTTAATACATTGCCATGGCGACGGTGATGTCATAATTGGTTGCCATGGCGATGATGTCATACTTGGTTGCCATGGCGACGGTGATGTCATAATTGGTTGCAATGGTGACGATGATGTCATAATTGGTTGCCATGGCGATGGTGATGTCATAATTGGTTGCCATGGCGATGATGATGTCATAATTGGTTGCCATGTCGACGATGATGCCTTAATACGTTCCCATGGCGATGATGTCATAATTGTTTGCCATGGCGACGATCATGCCTTAATACATTGCCATGGCGATGATGTCATAATTGGTTGCCATGGCGACGGTGATGTCATAATTGGTTGCCATAGCGACGGTGATGTCATAATCGGTTGCCATGGCGACGATGATGCCTTAATACGTTGCCATGGCGACGGTGATATCATAATTGGTTGCCATGGCGACGGAGATGTCATAATTGGTTGCCATGGCGACGGTGATGTCATAATTGGTTGCCATGGCGACGATGATGCCTTAATACGTTGCCATGGTGATGATGTCATAATTGGTTGCCATGGCGACGGTGATGTCATAATTGGCTGCCATGGCGACGGTGATGTCATAATTGGTTGCCATGGCGATGATGTCATAATTGGTTGCCATGGCGACGGTGATGTCATAATTTGTTGCCATGGCGACGATGATGCCTTAATACGTTGCCATGGCGATGATGTCATAATTGGTTGCCATGGCGACAATGATGCCTTAATACGTTGCCATGGCAACGGTGATGTCATAATTGGTTGCCTTTTCGACGATGATGCCTTAATACGTTGCCATGGCGATGATGTCATAATTGGTTGCCATGGCGACGGTGATGTCATAATTGGTTGCCATGGCGACGGTGATGTCATAATTGGTTGCCATGGCGACAATAATGTCATAATTGGTTGCCATGGCGACGATGATGCCTTAATACGTTGACATGGCGATGATGTCATAATTGGTTGCCATGGCGACGGTGATGTCATAATTGGTTTCCATGGCGACGATGATGCCTTAATACGTTGCATGGCGATGATGTCATAATTGGTTGCCATGGCAAAGATGATGCCTTAATACGTTGCCATGGCGACGGTGATGTCATAATTTGTTGCCATGGTGATGATGTCATGCCATGGCGACGGTGATGTCATAATTGGTTGCTATGGCAACGATGATGTCATAATTGGTTGCCATGGAGACTATGATGCCTTAATACGTTGACATGGCGACGGTGATATCATTGGTTGCCATGGCGACGGTGATGTCATAATTGATTGCCATGGCGACGTTGATGTCATAATTTGTTGCCATGGCAATGATGATGTCATAATTGGTTGCCATGGCGACGGTGATGTCATAATTGGTTGCTATGGCGACGATGATGTCATAATTGGTTGCCATGGAGACGATGATGCCTTAATACGTTGCCATGGTGACGGTGATATCATAATTGGTTGCCATGGCGACGGTGATGTCATAATTGGTTGCCATGGCGACGGTGATGCCTTGATACGTTGCCATGGCGACGGTGATGTCGTAATTGGTTGCCATGGCGACGGTGATGTCATAATTGGTTGCCATGGCGACGGTGATGTCATAATTGGTTGCCATGGCGATGATGCCTTAATACGTTGCCATGGCGACGGTGATGTCATAATTGGTTGCCATGGCGACAATGATGCCTTAATACATTGCCATGGCGATGATGTCATAATTGGTTGCCATGGTGACGGTGATGTCATAATTGGTTGCCATGGCGACGATGATGCCTTAATACGTTCCCATGGCGATGATGTCATAATTGGTTGCCATGGCAACGGTGATGTCATAATTGGTTGCCATGGCGACGATGATGACTTAATACGTTGACATGGCGATGATGTCATAATTGGTTTCCATGGCGACGGTGATGTCATAATTTTTTGCCATGGCGACGGTGATGTCATAATTGGTTGCCATGGCGATGATGTCATAATTGGTTGCCATGGCGACGGTGATGTCATAATTGGTTGCCATGGCGACGATGATGCCTTAATACATTGCCATGGCGATGATGTCATAATTGGTTGCCATGGCGACGGTGATGTCATAATTGGTTGCCATGGCGACGGTGATGTCATAATTGGTTGCCATGGCAATGATGTCATAATTGGTTGCCATGGCGACGGTGATGTCATAATTGGTTGCCATGGCGACGATGATGCCTTAATACGTTGCCATGGCGATGATGTCATAATTGGTTGCCATGGCGACGGTGATGTCATAATTGGTTGCCATGGCGACGATGATGCCTAAATACATTGCCATGGCGATGATGTCATAATTGGTTGCCATGGCGACGGTGATGCCATAATTGGTTGCCATGGCGACGGTGATGTCATAATTGGTTGCCATGGCGATGATGTCATAATTGGTTGCCATGGCGACGGTGATGTCATAATTGGTTGCCATGGCGATGATGATGCCTTAATACGTTGCCATGGCGACGGTTATGTCATAATTTGTTGCCATGGCGATGATGATGTCATAATTGGTTGCCATGGCGATAGTGATGTCATAATTGGTTGCCATGGCGACGGTGATGTCATAATTGGTTGCCATGGCGACAATGATGTCATAACTGGTTGCCATGGCGACGATGATGCCTTAATACGTTGACATGGCGATGATGTCATAATTGGTTGCCATGGCGACGGTGATGTCATAATTGGTTTCCATGGCGACGATGATGCCTTAATACGTTGCATGGCGATGATGTCATAATTGGTTGCCATGGCAAAGATGATGCCTTAATACGTTGCCATGGCGACGGTGATGTCATAATTTGTTGCCATGGCGATGATGATGTCATAATTGGTTGCCATGGCGACGGTGATGTCATAATTGGTTGCTATGGCGACGATGATGTCATAATTGGTTGCCATGGAGACGATGATGCCTTAATACGTTGCCATGGCGATGATGTCATAAATGGTTGCCATGGCGACGGTGATGTCATAATTGGTTGCCATGGCAACGATTATGCCTTAATACGTTGCCACGGTGATGATGTCATAATTGGTTGCCATGGCGACGGTGATGTCATAATTGGTTGCCATGGCGACGGTGATGTCATAATTGGTTGCCATGGCGACAATGATGTCATAATTGGTTGCCATGGCGACGATGATGCCTTAATACGTTGCCATGGCGATGATGTCATAATTGGTTGCCATGGCGACGGTGATGTCATAATTGGTTGCCATGGCGACGGTGATGTCATAATTGGTTGCCATGGCGATGATGTCATAATTTGTTGCCATGGCGACGATGATGTCATAATTGGTTGCCATGGCGACGATGATGCCTTAATACATTGCCATGGCGATGATGTCATAATTGGTTGCCATGGTGACGGTGATGTCATAATTGGTTGCCATGGCGACGATGATGCCTTAATACGTTGCCATGGCGATGATGTCATAATTGGTTGCCACGGCGACGATCATGCCTTAATACGTTGCCATGGCGATGATGTCATAATTGGTTGCCATGGCGACGGTGATGTCATAATTAGTTGCCATAGCGACGGTGATGTCACAATTGGTTGCCATGGCGACGATGATGCCTTAATACGTTGCCATGGCGACGGTGATATCATAATTGGTTGCCATGGTGACGGTGATGTCATAATTGGTTGCCATGGCGACGGTGATGTCATAATTGGTTGCCATGGCGACGATGATGCCTTAATACGTTGCCATGGCGATGATGTCATAATTGGTTGCCATGGCGATGGTGATGTCATAATTGGTTGCCATGGCGACGATGATGCCTTAATACGTTGCCATGGCGATGATGTCATAATTGGTTGCCATGGCGAAGGTGATGTCATAATTGGTTAACATGGCGACGGTAATGTCATAATTGGTTGACATGGCGATGATGTCATGTTTGGTTGCCATGGCGACGGTGATGTCATAATTGGTTGCCATGGCGACGATGATGCCTTAATACGTTGTCATGGAGATGATATCATAATTGGTTGCCATGGCGACAGTGATGTCATAATTGGTTGCCATGGCGACGATGATGCCTTAATACGTTGCCATGGCGATGATGTCATAATTGGTTGCCATGGCGACGATCATGCCTTAATACGTTGCCATGGCGATGATGTCATAATTGGTTGCCTTGGCGACGTGATGTCATAATTTGTTGCCATGGCGATGGTGATGTCATAATTGGTTGCCATGGCGACGATGATGCCTTAATACGTTGCCATGGCGACGGTGATGTCATAATTCATTTGCCATGGCGACGGTGATGTCATAATTGGTTGCCGTGGACACGGTGATGTCATAATTAGTTGCCATGGCGACGGTGATGTCATAATTGGTTGCCATGACGATGATGATGTCATAATTGGTTGCCATGGCTATGATATCATAATTGGTTGCCATGGCGATGATGTCATAATTGGTCGCCATGGCGATTATGTCATAATTGGTTGCCATGGTGATTAAGTCATAATTGGTTGCCATGGCGATGATGTCATATTAGGTTGCCATGGCGACGGTGATGTCATAATTGGTTGCCATGGCGATGATGTCATAATTGGTTGCCATGGCGACGGTGATGTCATAATTGGTTGCCATGGCGATGATGCCTTAATACGTTTCAATGGCGACGGTGATGTCATAATTGGTTGCCATGGCGACGATGATGTCATAATTGGTTGCCATGGCGACGATGATGTCATAATTGGTTGCCATGGCGACGATGCTGCCTTAATACGTTGCCATGGCGATGATGTCATAATTGGTTGCCATGGCGATGATGATGTCATAATTGGTTGCCATGGCGATGATGATGTCATAATTGGTTGCCATGGCGATGATGATGTCATAATTGGTTGCCATGGCGATGATGTCATAATTGGTTGACATGACGATGATGTCATAATTGGTTGCCATGGTGACGATGATGCCTTAACACGTTGCCATGGCGACGGTGATGTCATAATTGGTTGCCATGGCGACGGTGATGTCATAATTGGTTGCCATGGCGACGATGATGTCTTAATACGTTGCCATGGCGATGATGTCATTATTGGTTGCCATGGCGACGGTGATATCATAATTGGTTGCCATGGCAACGATGATGTCATAATTGGTTGCCATGGCAACGATGATGCCTTAATACGTTGCCATGGCGATGATGTCATAATTGGTTGCCATGGCGACGGTGATGTCATAATTGGTTGCCATGGCGACGATGATGCCTTAATACGTTGACATGGCGACGGTGATGTCATAATTGGTTGCCATGGCGATGATGTCATACTTGGTTGCCATGGCGACGGTGATGTCATAATTGGTTGCAATGGCGACGATGATGTCATAATTGGTTGCCATGGCGACGGTGATGTCATAATTGGTTGCCATGGCGATGATGATGTCATAATTGGTTGCCATGGTGACGATGATGCCTTAATACGTTGCCATAGCGATGATGTCATAATTGGTTGCCATGGCGACGATCATGCCTTAATACGTTGCCATGGCGATGATGTCATAATTAGGTTGCCATGGCGACGGTGATGTCATAATTGGTTGCCATAGCGACGGTGATGTCATAATTGGTTGCCATGGCGACGATGATGCCTTAATACGTTGCCATGGCGACGGTGATATCATAATTGGTTGCCATGGCGACGGTGATGTCATAATTGGTTGCCATGGCGACGGTGATGTCATAATTGGTTGCCATGGCGACGATGATGCCTTAATACGTTGCCATGGCGATGATGTCATAATTGGTTGCCATGGCGACGGTGATGTCATAATTGGTTGCCATGGTGACGGTGATGTCATAATTGGTTGCCATGGCGATGATGTCATAATTGGTTGCCATGGCGACGGTGATGTCATAATTGGTTGCCATGGCGACGATGATGCCTTAATACGTTGCCATGGCGATGATGTCATAATTGGTTGCCATGGCGACAATGATGCCTTAATACGTTGCCATGGCAACGGTGATGTCATAATTGGTTGCCATGGCGACGATGATGCCTTAATACGATGCCATGGCGATGATGTCATAATTGGTTGCCATGGCGACGGTGATGTCATAATTGGTTGCCATGGCGACGATGATGCCTTAATACGTTGCCATGGCGACGGTGATGTCATAATTGGTTGCCATGGCGACGGTGATGTCATAATTTGTTGCCATGGCGACGGTGATGTCATAATTGGTTGCTATGGTGACGATGATGTCATAATTGGTTGCCATGGAGACGATGATGCCTTAATACGTTGCCATGGCGACGGTGATATCATAATTGGTTGCCATGGCGACGATGATGCCTTAATACGTTGCCATGGCGACGGTGATATCATAATTGGTTGCCATGGTGACGGTGATGTCATAATTGGTTGCCATGGCGACGGTGATGCCTTGATACGTTGCCATGGCGACGGTGATGTCGTAATTGGTTGCCATGGTGACGGTGATGTCATAATTGGTTGCCATGGCGACGGTGATGTCATAATTGGTTGCCATGGCGATGATGCCTTAATACGTTGCCATGGTGACGGTGATGTCATAATTGGTCGTCATGCATGACGCCACTGCAGCTAGGCGTGGGAGCGCCGCTATCTAGCACCACTGCACCAGCCATCTTTCTTGGGCTATTCTCTTGGGAGTTCTGTTCTTCCTTATTCAAAGATCCGAATTTCAATTCAGCGATAAAAGTGATAAAGGCTCGGATTGAGCCGAAACGTCGTATTAAATTATATCGCTTCTACTTCGTGCTATATATACTTGTTTGGCTCCCACATGTTTTGTATATAATAAAAATAAGCACTTATTGCATATAGAAACCCCTCTGAGTGTGCGGTGAATTATATTATTATTGGTAATAGGACCTAAAGGTCTGTTACACCTGCACCTCGCTATTGGACTTGAGTGCACGCTAACCTCCTGGTTATAATTGGTTGCCATGGCAACGGTGATGTCATAATTGGTTGCCATGGCGACGATGATGCCTTAATACGTTGACATGGCGATGATGTCATAATTGGTTTCCATGGCGACGGTGATGTCATAATTTTTTGCCATGGCGACGGTGATGTCATAATTGGTTGCCATGGCGATGATGTCATAATTGGTTGCCATGGCGACAATGATGCCTTAATACATTGCCATGGCAATGATGTCATAATTGGTTGCCATGGCGACGGTGATGTCATAATTGGTTGCCATGGAGACGGTGATGTCATAATTGGTTGCCATGGCAATGATGTCATAATTGGTTGCCATGGCGACGGTGATGTCATAATTGGTTACCATGGCGACGATGATGCCTTAATACGTTGCCATGGCGATGATGTCATAATTGGTTGCCATGGCGACGGTGATGTCATAATTGGTTGCCATGGCGACGGTGATGTCATAATTGGTTGCCATGGCGACAATGATTTCATAAATGGTTGCCATGGCGACGATGATGCCTTAATACGTTGACATGGCGATGATGTCATAATTGGTTGCCATGGCAACGGTGATGTCATAATTGGTTGCCATGGCGACGGTTATGTCATAATTGGCTGCCATGGCGACAATGATGTCATAATTGGTTGCCATGGCGACGATGATGCCTTAATACGTTGACATGGCGATGATGTCATAATTGGTTGCCATGGTGACGGTGATGTCATAATTGGTTGCCATTGCGACGATGATGCCTTAATACGTTGCCATGGCGATTATGTCATAATTGGTTGCCATGGAGATGATGATGCCTTAATACATTGCCATGGCGACGGTGATGTCATAATTTGTTGCCATGTCGATGATGATGTCATAATTGGTTGCCATGGCGACGGTGATGTCATAATTGGTTGCTATGGCGACGATGATGTCATAATTGGTTGCCATGGAGACTATGATGCCTTAATACGTTGCCATGGCGACGGTGATATCATTGGTTGCCATGGCTACGGTGATGTCATAATTGGTTGCCATGGCGGTGATGTCATAATTTTTTGCCATGGCGACGGTAATGTCATAATTGGTTGCCATGGCGATGATGATGCCTTAATACGTTGCCATGGCGATGATATCATAATTGGTTGCCATGGTGACGGTGATGTCATAACTGGTTGCCATGGCGACGATGATGCCTTGATACGTTGCCATGGCGATGATGTCATAATTGGTTGCCATGGCAACGGTGATGTCATAATTGGTTGCCATGGCGACGATGATGCCTTAATACGTTGACATGGCGATGATGTCATAATTGGTTGCCATGGCGACGGTGATGTCATAATTTTTTGCCATGGCGACGGTGATGTCATAATTGGTTGCCATGGCGATAATGTCATAATTGGTTGCCATGGCGACGGTGATGTCATAATTGGTTGCCATGGCGACGATGATGCCTTAATACGTTGCCATGGCGATGATGTCATAATTGGTTGCCATGGCGACGGTGATGTCATAATTGGTTGCCATGGCGACTGTGATGTCATAATTGGTTGCCATGGCGACAATGATTTCATAATTGGTTGCCATGGCGACGATGATGCCTTAATACGTTGACATGGCGATGATGTCATAATTGGTTGCCATGGCGACGCTGATGTCACAATTGGTTGCCATGGCGACGATGATGCCTTAATACGTTGCCATGGCGATGATGTCATAATTGGTTGCCATGGCGACGGTGATGTCATAATTGGTTGCCATGGCGACGGTGATGTCATAATTGGTTGCCATGGCGACAATGATGTCATAATTGGTTGCCATGGCGACGATGATGCCTTAATACGTTGACAAGGCGATGATTTCATAATTGGTTGCCATGGCGACGGTGATGTCATAATTGGTTGCCATGGCGACGATGATGCCTTAATACGTTGCCATGGCGATGATGTCATAATTGGTTGCCATGGCGATGATGATGCCTTAATACGTTGCCATGGCGACGGTGATGTCATAATTTGTTGCCATGGCGATGATGATGTCATAATTGGTTGCCATGGCGATGGTGATGTCATAATTGGTTGCCATGGCGACGATGATGCCTTGATACGTTGCCATGGCGATGATGTCATAATTGGTTGCCATGGCAACGGTGATGTCATAATTGGTTGCCATGGCGACGGTGATGTCATAATTGGTTGCCATGGCGACGATGATGCCTTAATACGTTGCCATGGCGATTATGTCATAATTGGTTGCCATGGAGATGATGATGCCTTAATACATTGCCATGGCGACGGTGATGTCATAATTTGTTGCCATGTCGATGATGATGTCATAATTGGTTGCCATGGCGACGGTGATGTCATAATTGGTTGCTATGGCGACGATGATGTCATAATTGGTTGCCATGGAGACTATGATGCCTTAATACGTTGCCATGGCGACGGTGATATCATTGGTTGCCATGGCTACGGTGATGTCATAATTGGTTGCCATGGCGGTGATGTCATAATTTTTTGCCATGGCGACGGTAATGTCATAATTGGTTGCCATGGCGATGATGATGCCTTAATACGTTGCCATGGCGATGATATCATAATTGGTTGCCATGGTGACGGTGATGTCATAACTGGTTGCCATGGCGACGATGATGCCTTGATACGTTGCCATGGCGATGATGTCATAATTGGTTGCCATGGCAACGGTGATGTCATAATTGGTTGCCATGGCGACGATGATGCCTTAATACGTTGACATGGCGATGATGTCATAATTGGTTGCCATGGCGACGGTGATGTCATAATTTTTTGCCATGGCGACGGTGATGTCATAATTGGTTGCCATGGCGATAATGTCATAATTGGTTGCCATGGCGACGGTGATGTCATAATTGGTTGCCATGGCGACGATGATGCCTTAATACGTTGCCATGGCGATGATGTCATAATTGGTTGCCATGGCGACGGTGATGTCATAATTGGTTGCCATGGCGACTGTGATGTCATAATTGGTTGCCATGGCGACAATGATTTCATAATTGGTTGCCATGGCGACGATGATGCCTTAATACGTTGACATGGCGATGATGTCATAATTGGTTGCCATGGCGACGCTGATGTCACAATTGGTTGCCATGGCGACGATGATGCCTTAATACGTTGCCATGGCGATGATGTCATAATTGGTTGCCATGGCGACGGTGATGTCATAATTGGTTGCCATGGCGACGGTGATGTCATAATTGGTTGCCATGGCGACAATGATGTCATAATTGGTTGCCATGGCGACGATGATGCCTTAATACGTTGACAAGGCGATGATTTCATAATTGGTTGCCATGGCGACGGTGATGTCATAATTGGTTGCCATGGCGACGATGATGCCTTAATACGTTGCCATGGCGATGATGTCATAATTGGTTGCCATGGCGATGATGATGCCTTAATACGTTGCCATGGCGACGGTGATGTCATAATTTGTTGCCATGGCGATGATGATGTCATAATTGGTTGCCATGGCGATGGTGATGTCATAATTGGTTGCTATGGCGACGATGATGTCATAATTGGTTGCCATGGAGACTATGATGCCTTAATACGTTGCCATGGCGACGGTGATATCATTGGTTGCCATGGCGACGGTGATGTCATAATTAGTTGCCATGGCGATGATGTCATAATTGGTTGCCATGGCGACGGTGATGTCATAATTGGTTGCCATGGCGACGATGATGCCTTAATACGTTGCCATGGTGATGATGTCATAATTGGTTGCCATGGCGATGGTGATGTCATAATTGGTTGCCATGGCGACGGTGATGTCATAATTGGTTGCCATGGCGACAATGATGTCATAATTGGTTGCCATGGCGACGATGATGCCTTAATACGTTGACATGGCGATGATGTCATAATTGGTTGCCATGGCGACGGTGATGTCATAATTGGTTTCCATGGCGACGATGATGCCTTAATACGTTGCATGGCGATTATGTCATAATTGGTTGCCATGGCAAAGATGATGCCTTAATACGTTGCCATGGCGACGGTGATGTCATAATTTGTTGCCATGGCGATGGTGATGTCATAATTGGTTGCCATGGCGACGGTGATTTCATAATTGGTTGCTCTGGCGACGATGATGTCATAATTGGTTGCCATGGAGATGATGATGCCTTAATACGTTGCCATGTCGATTATGTCATAAATGGTTGCCATGGCGACGGTGATGTCATAATTGGTTGCCATGGCGACGATTATGCCTTAATACGTTGCCATGGCGATGATGTCATAATTGGTTGCCATGGCGATGGTGAAGTCATAATTGGTTGCCATGGCGACGGTGATGTCACAATTGGTTGCCATGGCGACAATGATGTCATAATTGGTTGCCATGGCGACGATGATGCCTTAATACGTTGCCATGGCGATGATGTCATAATTGGTTGCCATGGCGACGGTGATGTCATAATTGGTTGCCATCGCGACGGTGATGTCATAATTGGTTGCCATGGCGATGATGTCATAATTTGTTGCCATGGCGACGGTGATGTCATAATTGGTTACCATGGCGACGATGATGCCTTAATACATTGCCATGGCGATGATGCCTTAATACATTGCCATGGCGATGATGTCATAATTGGTTGCCATGGCGACGGTGATGTCATAATTGGTTGCCATGGCGACGATGATGCCTTAATACGTTGCCATGGCGATGATGTCATAATTGGTTGCCATGGCGACGATCATGCCTTAATACGTTGCCATGGCGATGATGTCATAATTGGTTGCCATGGCGACGGTGATGTCATAATTAGTTGCCATAGCGACGGTGATGTCATAATTGGTTGCCATGGCGACGATGATGCCTTAATACGTTGCCATGGCGACGGTGATATCATAATTGGTTGCCATGGTGACGGTGATGTCATAATTTGTTGCCATGGCGACGGTGATGTCATAATTGGTTGCCATGGCGACGATGATGCCTTAATACGTTGCCATGGCGATGATGTCATATTTGGTTGCCATGGCGATGGTGATGTCATAATTGGTTGCCATGGCGACGTGATGTCATAATTGGTTGCCATGGCGATGATGTCATAATTGGTTGCCATGGCGACGGTGATGTCATAATTGGTTGCCATGGCGACGATGATGCCTTAATATGTTGCCATGGCGATGATGTCATAATTGGTTGCCATGGCGACGATGATGCCTTAATACGTTGCCATGGCAACGGTGATGTCATAATTGGTTGACATGGCGACTATGATGCCTTAATACGTTGCCATGGCGATGATGTCATAATTGGTTGCCATGGCGACGGTGATGTCATAATTGGTTAACATGGCGACGGTAATGTCATAATTGGTTGACATGGCGATGATGTCATAATTGGTTGCCATGGCGATGATGATGCTTTAATACGTTGCCATGGCGACGATGAAGTCATAATTGGTTGCCATGGCGACGATGATGTCATAATTGGTTGCCATGGCGATTATGTCATAATTGGTTGCCATGGCGATGATGATGTCATAATTGGTTGCCATGGCGATGATGTCATAATTGGTTGCCATGGCGATGATGTCATAATTGGTTGCCATGACGATGATGTCATAATTGGTTGCCATGGTGACGATGATGCCTTGACACGTTGCCATGGCGACGGTGATGTCATAATTGGTTGCAATGGCGACGGTGATGTCATAATTGGTTGCCATGGCGACGATGATGTCTTAATACGTTGCCATGGCGACGGTGATGTCATTATTGGTTGCCATGGCGACGGTGATATCATAATTGGTTGCCATGGTGACGATGATGTCATAATTGGTTGCCATGGCGACGATGATGCCTTAATACGTTGCCATGGCGATGATGTCATAATTGGTTTCCATGGCGACGGTGATGTCATAATTGGTTGCCATGGCGACGATGATGCCTTAATACATTGCCATGGCGACGGTGATGTCATAATTGGTTGCCATGGCGATGATGTCATACTTGGTTGCCATGGCGACGGTGATGTCATAATTGGTTGCAATGGTGACGATGATGTCATAATTGGTTGCCATGGCGATGGTGATGTCATAATTGGTTGCCATGGCGATGATGATGTCATAATTGGTTGCCATGTCGACGATGATGCCTTAATACGTTCCCATGGCGATGATGTCATAATTGTTTGCCATGGCGACGATCATGCCTTAATACATTGCCATGGCGATGATGTCATAATTGGTTGCCATGGCGACGGTGATGTCATAATTGGTTGCCATAGCGACGGTGATGTCATAATCGGTTGCCATGGCGACGATGATGCCTTAATACGTTGCCATGGCGACGGTGATATCATAATTGGTTGCCATGGCGACGGAGATGTCATAATTGGTTGCCATGGCGACGGTGATGTCATAATTGGTTGCCATGGCGACGATGATGCCTTAATACGTTGCCATGGTGATGATGTCATAATTGGTTGCCATGGCGACGGTGATGTCATAATTGGCTGCCATGGCGACGGTGATGTCATAATTGGTTGCCATGGCGATGATGTCATAATTGGTTGCCATGGCGACGGTGATGTCATAATTTGTTGCCATGGCGACGATGATGCCTTAATACGTTGCCATGGCGATGATGTCATAATTGGTTGCCATGGCGACAATGATGCCTTAATACGTTGCCATGGCAACGGTGATGTCATAATTGGTTGCCTTTTCGACGATGATGCCTTAATACGTTGCCATGGCGATGATGTCATAATTGGTTGCCATGGCGACGGTGATGTCATAATTGGTTGCCATGGCGACGGTGATGTCATAATTGGTTGCCATGGCGACAATAATGTCATAATTGGTTGCCATGGCGACGATGATGCCTTAATACGTTGACATGGCGATGATGTCATAATTGGTTGCCATGGCGACGGTGATGTCATAATTGGTTTCCATGGCGACGATGATGCCTTAATACGTTGCATGGCGATGATGTCATAATTGGTTGCCATGGCAAAGATGATGCCTTAATACGTTGCCATGGCGACGGTGATGTCATAATTTGTTGCCATGGTGATGATGTCATGCCATGGCGACGGTGATGTCATAATTGGTTGCTATGGCAACGATGATGTCATAATTGGTTGCCATGGAGACTATGATGCCTTAATACGTTGACATGGCGACGGTGATATCATTGGTTGCCATGGCGACGGTGATGTCATAATTGATTGCCATGGCGACGTTGATGTCATAATTTGTTGCCATGGCAATGATGATGTCATAATTGGTTGCCATGGCGACGGTGATGTCATAATTGGTTGCTATGGCGACGATGATGTCATAATTGGTTGCCATGGAGACGATGATGCCTTAATACGTTGCCATGGTGACGGTGATATCATAATTGGTTGCCATGGCGACGGTGATGTCATAATTGGTTGCCATGGCGACGGTGATGCCTTGATACGTTGCCATGGCGACGGTGATGTCGTAATTGGTTGCCATGGCGACGGTGATGTCATAATTGGTTGCCATGGCGACGGTGATGTCATAATTGGTTGCCATGGCGATGATGCCTTAATACGTTGCCATGGCGACGGTGATGTCATAATTGGTTGCCATGGCGACAATGATGCCTTAATACATTGCCATGGCGATGATGTCATAATTGGTTGCCATGGTGACGGTGATGTCATAATTGGTTGCCATGGCGACGATGATGCCTTAATACGTTCCCATGGCGATGATGTCATAATTGGTTGCCATGGCAACGGTGATGTCATAATTGGTTGCCATGGCGACGATGATGACTTAATACGTTGACATGGCGATGATGTCATAATTGGTTTCCATGGCGACGGTGATGTCATAATTTTTTGCCATGGCGACGGTGATGTCATAATTGGTTGCCATGGCGATGATGTCATAATTGGTTGCCATGGCGACGGTGATGTCATAATTGGTTGCCATGGCGACGATGATGCCTTAATACATTGCCATGGCGATGATGTCATAATTGGTTGCCATGGCGACGGTGATGTCATAATTGGTTGCCATGGCGACGGTGATGTCATAATTGGTTGCCATGGCAATGATGTCATAATTGGTTGCCATGGCGACGGTGATGTCATAATTGGTTGCCATGGCGACGATGATGCCTTAATACGTTGCCATGGCGATGATGTCATAATTGGTTGCCATGGCGACGGTGATGTCATAATTGGTTGCCATGGCGACGATGATGCCTAAATACATTGCCATGGCGATGATGTCATAATTGGTTGCCATGGCGACGGTGATGCCATAATTGGTTGCCATGGCGACGGTGATGTCATAATTGGTTGCCATGGCGATGATGTCATAATTGGTTGCCATGGCGACGGTGATGTCATAATTGGTTGCCATGGCGATGATGATGCCTTAATACGTTGCCATGGCGACGGTTATGTCATAATTTGTTGCCATGGCGATGATGATGTCATAATTGGTTGCCATGGCGATAGTGATGTCATAATTGGTTGCCATGGCGACGGTGATGTCATAATTGGTTGCCATGGCGACAATGATGTCATAACTGGTTGCCATGGCGACGATGATGCCTTAATACGTTGACATGGCGATGATGTCATAATTGGTTGCCATGGCGACGGTGATGTCATAATTGGTTTCCATGGCGACGATGATGCCTTAATACGTTGCATGGCGATGATGTCATAATTGGTTGCCATGGCAAAGATGATGCCTTAATACGTTGCCATGGCGACGGTGATGTCATAATTTGTTGCCATGGCGATGATGATGTCATAATTGGTTGCCATGGCGACGGTGATGTCATAATTGGTTGCTATGGCGACGATGATGTCATAATTGGTTGCCATGGAGACGATGATGCCTTAATACGTTGCCATGGCGATGATGTCATAAATGGTTGCCATGGCGACGGTGATGTCATAATTGGTTGCCATGGCAACGATTATGCCTTAATACGTTGCCACGGTGATGATGTCATAATTGGTTGCCATGGCGACGGTGATGTCATAATTGGTTGCCATGGCGACGGTGATGTCATAATTGGTTGCCATGGCGACAATGATGTCATAATTGGTTGCCATGGCGACGATGATGCCTTAATACGTTGCCATGGCGATGATGTCATAATTGGTTGCCATGGCGACGGTGATGTCATAATTGGTTGCCATGGCGACGGTGATGTCATAATTGGTTGCCATGGCGATGATGTCATAATTTGTTGCCATGGCGACGATGATGTCATAATTGGTTGCCATGGCGACGATGATGCCTTAATACATTGCCATGGCGATGATGTCATAATTGGTTGCCATGGTGACGGTGATGTCATAATTGGTTGCCATGGCGACGATGATGCCTTAATACGTTGCCATGGCGATGATGTCATAATTGGTTGCCACGGCGACGATCATGCCTTAATACGTTGCCATGGCGATGATGTCATAATTGGTTGCCATGGCGACGGTGATGTCATAATTAGTTGCCATAGCGACGGTGATGTCACAATTGGTTGCCATGGCGACGATGATGCCTTAATACGTTGCCATGGCGACGGTGATATCATAATTGGTTGCCATGGTGACGGTGATGTCATAATTGGTTGCCATGGCGACGGTGATGTCATAATTGGTTGCCATGGCGACGATGATGCCTTAATACGTTGCCATGGCGATGATGTCATAATTGGTTGCCATGGCGATGGTGATGTCATAATTGGTTGCCATGGCGACGATGATGCCTTAATACGTTGCCATGGCGATGATGTCATAATTGGTTGCCATGGCGAAGGTGATGTCATAATTGGTTAACATGGCGACGGTAATGTCATAATTGGTTGACATGGCGATGATGTCATGTTTGGTTGCCATGGCGACGGTGATGTCATAATTGGTTGCCATGGCGACGATGATGCCTTAATACGTTGTCATGGAGATGATATCATAATTGGTTGCCATGGCGACAGTGATGTCATAATTGGTTGCCATGGCGACGATGATGCCTTAATACGTTGCCATGGCGATGATGTCATAATTGGTTGCCATGGCGACGATCATGCCTTAATACGTTGCCATGGCGATGATGTCATAATTGGTTGCCTTGGCGACGTGATGTCATAATTTGTTGCCATGGCGATGGTGATGTCATAATTGGTTGCCATGGCGACGATGATGCCTTAATACGTTGCCATGGCGACGGTGATGTCATAATTCATTTGCCATGGCGACGGTGATGTCATAATTGGTTGCCGTGGACACGGTGATGTCATAATTAGTTGCCATGGCGACGGTGATGTCATAATTGGTTGCCATGACGATGATGATGTCATAATTGGTTGCCATGGCTATGATATCATAATTGGTTGCCATGGCGATGATGTCATAATTGGTCGCCATGGCGATTATGTCATAATTGGTTGCCATGGTGATTAAGTCATAATTGGTTGCCATGGCGATGATGTCATATTAGGTTGCCATGGCGACGGTGATGTCATAATTGGTTGCCATGGCGATGATGTCATAATTGGTTGCCATGGCGACGGTGATGTCATAATTGGTTGCCATGGCGATGATGCCTTAATACGTTTCAATGGCGACGGTGATGTCATAATTGGTTGCCATGGCGACGATGATGTCATAATTGGTTGCCATGGCGACGATGATGTCATAATTGGTTGCCATGGCGACGATGCTGCCTTAATACGTTGCCATGGCGATGATGTCATAATTGGTTGCCATGGCGATGATGATGTCATAATTGGTTGCCATGGCGATGATGATGTCATAATTGGTTGCCATGGCGATGATGATGTCATAATTGGTTGCCATGGCGATGATGTCATAATTGGTTGACATGACGATGATGTCATAATTGGTTGCCATGGTGACGATGATGCCTTAACACGTTGCCATGGCGACGGTGATGTCATAATTGGTTGCCATGGCGACGGTGATGTCATAATTGGTTGCCATGGCGACGATGATGTCTTAATACGTTGCCATGGCGATGATGTCATTATTGGTTGCCATGGCGACGGTGATATCATAATTGGTTGCCATGGCAACGATGATGTCATAATTGGTTGCCATGGCAACGATGATGCCTTAATACGTTGCCATGGCGATGATGTCATAATTGGTTGCCATGGCGACGGTGATGTCATAATTGGTTGCCATGGCGACGATGATGCCTTAATACGTTGACATGGCGACGGTGATGTCATAATTGGTTGCCATGGCGATGATGTCATACTTGGTTGCCATGGCGACGGTGATGTCATAATTGGTTGCAATGGCGACGATGATGTCATAATTGGTTGCCATGGCGACGGTGATGTCATAATTGGTTGCCATGGCGATGATGATGTCATAATTGGTTGCCATGGTGACGATGATGCCTTAATACGTTGCCATAGCGATGATGTCATAATTGGTTGCCATGGCGACGATCATGCCTTAATACGTTGCCATGGCGATGATGTCATAATTAGGTTGCCATGGCGACGGTGATGTCATAATTGGTTGCCATAGCGACGGTGATGTCATAATTGGTTGCCATGGCGACGATGATGCCTTAATACGTTGCCATGGCGACGGTGATATCATAATTGGTTGCCATGGCGACGGTGATGTCATAATTGGTTGCCATGGCGACGGTGATGTCATAATTGGTTGCCATGGCGACGATGATGCCTTAATACGTTGCCATGGCGATGATGTCATAATTGGTTGCCATGGCGACGGTGATGTCATAATTGGTTGCCATGGTGACGGTGATGTCATAATTGGTTGCCATGGCGATGATGTCATAATTGGTTGCCATGGCGACGGTGATGTCATAATTGGTTGCCATGGCGACGATGATGCCTTAATACGTTGCCATGGCGATGATGTCATAATTGGTTGCCATGGCGACAATGATGCCTTAATACGTTGCCATGGCAACGGTGATGTCATAATTGGTTGCCATGGCGACGATGATGCCTTAATACGATGCCATGGCGATGATGTCATAATTGGTTGCCATGGCGACGGTGATGTCATAATTGGTTGCCATGGCGACGATGATGCCTTAATACGTTGCCATGGCGACGGTGATGTCATAATTGGTTGCCATGGCGACGGTGATGTCATAATTTGTTGCCATGGCGACGGTGATGTCATAATTGGTTGCTATGGTGACGATGATGTCATAATTGGTTGCCATGGAGACGATGATGCCTTAATACGTTGCCATGGCGACGGTGATATCATAATTGGTTGCCATGGCGACGATGATGCCTTAATACGTTGCCATGGCGACGGTGATATCATAATTGGTTGCCATGGTGACGGTGATGTCATAATTGGTTGCCATGGCGACGGTGATGCCTTGATACGTTGCCATGGCGACGGTGATGTCGTAATTGGTTGCCATGGTGACGGTGATGTCATAATTGGTTGCCATGGCGACGGTGATGTCATAATTGGTTGCCATGGCGATGATGCCTTAATACGTTGCCATGGTGACGGTGATGTCATAATTGGTCGTCATGCATGACGCCACTGCAGCTAGGCGTGGGAGCGCCGCTATCTAGCACCACTGCACCAGCCATCTTTCTTGGGCTATTCTCTTGGGAGTTCTGTTCTTCCTTATTCAAAGATCCGAATTTCAATTCAGCGATAAAAGTGATAAAGGCTCGGATTGAGCCGAAACGTCGTATTAAATTATATCGCTTCTACTTCGTGCTATATATACTTGTTTGGCTCCCACATGTTTTGTATATAATAAAAATAAGCACTTATTGCATATAGAAACCCCTCTGAGTGTGCGGTGAATTATATTATTATTGGTAATAGGACCTAAAGGTCTGTTACACCTGCACCTCGCTATTGGACTTGAGTGCACGCTAACCTCCTGGTTATAATTGGTTGCCATGGCAACGGTGATGTCATAATTGGTTGCCATGGCGACGATGATGCCTTAATACGTTGACATGGCGATGATGTCATAATTGGTTTCCATGGCGACGGTGATGTCATAATTTTTTGCCATGGCGACGGTGATGTCATAATTGGTTGCCATGGCGATGATGTCATAATTGGTTGCCATGGCGACAATGATGCCTTAATACATTGCCATGGCAATGATGTCATAATTGGTTGCCATGGCGACGGTGATGTCATAATTGGTTGCCATGGAGACGGTGATGTCATAATTGGTTGCCATGGCAATGATGTCATAATTGGTTGCCATGGCGACGGTGATGTCATAATTGGTTACCATGGCGACGATGATGCCTTAATACGTTGCCATGGCGATGATGTCATAATTGGTTGCCATGGCGACGGTGATGTCATAATTGGTTGCCATGGCGACGGTGATGTCATAATTGGTTGCCATGGCGACAATGATTTCATAAATGGTTGCCATGGCGACGATGATGCCTTAATACGTTGACATGGCGATGATGTCATAATTGGTTGCCATGGCAACGGTGATGTCATAATTGGTTGCCATGGCGACGGTTATGTCATAATTGGCTGCCATGGCGACAATGATGTCATAATTGGTTGCCATGGCGACGATGATGCCTTAATACGTTGACATGGCGATGATGTCATAATTGGTTGCCATGGTGACGGTGATGTCATAATTGGTTGCCATTGCGACGATGATGCCTTAATACGTTGCCATGGCGATTATGTCATAATTGGTTGCCATGGAGATGATGATGCCTTAATACATTGCCATGGCGACGGTGATGTCATAATTTGTTGCCATGTCGATGATGATGTCATAATTGGTTGCCATGGCGACGGTGATGTCATAATTGGTTGCTATGGCGACGATGATGTCATAATTGGTTGCCATGGAGACTATGATGCCTTAATACGTTGCCATGGCGACGGTGATATCATTGGTTGCCATGGCTACGGTGATGTCATAATTGGTTGCCATGGCGGTGATGTCATAATTTTTTGCCATGGCGACGGTAATGTCATAATTGGTTGCCATGGCGATGATGATGCCTTAATACGTTGCCATGGCGATGATATCATAATTGGTTGCCATGGTGACGGTGATGTCATAACTGGTTGCCATGGCGACGATGATGCCTTGATACGTTGCCATGGCGATGATGTCATAATTGGTTGCCATGGCAACGGTGATGTCATAATTGGTTGCCATGGCGACGATGATGCCTTAATACGTTGACATGGCGATGATGTCATAATTGGTTGCCATGGCGACGGTGATGTCATAATTTTTTGCCATGGCGACGGTGATGTCATAATTGGTTGCCATGGCGATAATGTCATAATTGGTTGCCATGGCGACGGTGATGTCATAATTGGTTGCCATGGCGACGATGATGCCTTAATACGTTGCCATGGCGATGATGTCATAATTGGTTGCCATGGCGACGGTGATGTCATAATTGGTTGCCATGGCGACTGTGATGTCATAATTGGTTGCCATGGCGACAATGATTTCATAATTGGTTGCCATGGCGACGATGATGCCTTAATACGTTGACATGGCGATGATGTCATAATTGGTTGCCATGGCGACGCTGATGTCACAATTGGTTGCCATGGCGACGATGATGCCTTAATACGTTGCCATGGCGATGATGTCATAATTGGTTGCCATGGCGACGGTGATGTCATAATTGGTTGCCATGGCGACGGTGATGTCATAATTGGTTGCCATGGCGACAATGATGTCATAATTGGTTGCCATGGCGACGATGATGCCTTAATACGTTGACAAGGCGATGATTTCATAATTGGTTGCCATGGCGACGGTGATGTCATAATTGGTTGCCATGGCGACGATGATGCCTTAATACGTTGCCATGGCGATGATGTCATAATTGGTTGCCATGGCGATGATGATGCCTTAATACGTTGCCATGGCGACGGTGATGTCATAATTTGTTGCCATGGCGATGATGATGTCATAATTGGTTGCCATGGCGATGGTGATGTCATAATTGGTTGCCATGGCGACGATGATGCCTTGATACGTTGCCATGGCGATGATGTCATAATTGGTTGCCATGGCAACGGTGATGTCATAATTGGTTGCCATGGCGACGGTGATGTCATAATTGGTTGCCATGGCGACGATGATGCCTTAATACGTTGCCATGGCGATTATGTCATAATTGGTTGCCATGGAGATGATGATGCCTTAATACATTGCCATGGCGACGGTGATGTCATAATTTGTTGCCATGTCGATGATGATGTCATAATTGGTTGCCATGGCGACGGTGATGTCATAATTGGTTGCTATGGCGACGATGATGTCATAATTGGTTGCCATGGAGACTATGATGCCTTAATACGTTGCCATGGCGACGGTGATATCATTGGTTGCCATGGCTACGGTGATGTCATAATTGGTTGCCATGGCGGTGATGTCATAATTTTTTGCCATGGCGACGGTAATGTCATAATTGGTTGCCATGGCGATGATGATGCCTTAATACGTTGCCATGGCGATGATATCATAATTGGTTGCCATGGTGACGGTGATGTCATAACTGGTTGCCATGGCGACGATGATGCCTTGATACGTTGCCATGGCGATGATGTCATAATTGGTTGCCATGGCAACGGTGATGTCATAATTGGTTGCCATGGCGACGATGATGCCTTAATACGTTGACATGGCGATGATGTCATAATTGGTTGCCATGGCGACGGTGATGTCATAATTTTTTGCCATGGCGACGGTGATGTCATAATTGGTTGCCATGGCGATAATGTCATAATTGGTTGCCATGGCGACGGTGATGTCATAATTGGTTGCCATGGCGACGATGATGCCTTAATACGTTGCCATGGCGATGATGTCATAATTGGTTGCCATGGCGACGGTGATGTCATAATTGGTTGCCATGGCGACTGTGATGTCATAATTGGTTGCCATGGCGACAATGATTTCATAATTGGTTGCCATGGCGACGATGATGCCTTAATACGTTGACATGGCGATGATGTCATAATTGGTTGCCATGGCGACGCTGATGTCACAATTGGTTGCCATGGCGACGATGATGCCTTAATACGTTGCCATGGCGATGATGTCATAATTGGTTGCCATGGCGACGGTGATGTCATAATTGGTTGCCATGGCGACGGTGATGTCATAATTGGTTGCCATGGCGACAATGATGTCATAATTGGTTGCCATGGCGACGATGATGCCTTAATACGTTGACAAGGCGATGATTTCATAATTGGTTGCCATGGCGACGGTGATGTCATAATTGGTTGCCATGGCGACGATGATGCCTTAATACGTTGCCATGGCGATGATGTCATAATTGGTTGCCATGGCGATGATGATGCCTTAATACGTTGCCATGGCGACGGTGATGTCATAATTTGTTGCCATGGCGATGATGATGTCATAATTGGTTGCCATGGCGATGGTGATGTCATAATTGGTTGCTATGGCGACGATGATGTCATAATTGGTTGCCATGGAGACTATGATGCCTTAATACGTTGCCATGGCGACGGTGATATCATTGGTTGCCATGGCGACGGTGATGTCATAATTAGTTGCCATGGCGATGATGTCATAATTGGTTGCCATGGCGACGGTGATGTCATAATTGGTTGCCATGGCGACGATGATGCCTTAATACGTTGCCATGGTGATGATGTCATAATTGGTTGCCATGGCGATGGTGATGTCATAATTGGTTGCCATGGCGACGGTGATGTCATAATTGGTTGCCATGGCGACAATGATGTCATAATTGGTTGCCATGGCGACGATGATGCCTTAATACGTTGACATGGCGATGATGTCATAATTGGTTGCCATGGCGACGGTGATGTCATAATTGGTTTCCATGGCGACGATGATGCCTTAATACGTTGCATGGCGATTATGTCATAATTGGTTGCCATGGCAAAGATGATGCCTTAATACGTTGCCATGGCGACGGTGATGTCATAATTTGTTGCCATGGCGATGGTGATGTCATAATTGGTTGCCATGGCGACGGTGATTTCATAATTGGTTGCTCTGGCGACGATGATGTCATAATTGGTTGCCATGGAGATGATGATGCCTTAATACGTTGCCATGTCGATTATGTCATAAATGGTTGCCATGGCGACGGTGATGTCATAATTGGTTGCCATGGCGACGATTATGCCTTAATACGTTGCCATGGCGATGATGTCATAATTGGTTGCCATGGCGATGGTGAAGTCATAATTGGTTGCCATGGCGACGGTGATGTCACAATTGGTTGCCATGGCGACAATGATGTCATAATTGGTTGCCATGGCGACGATGATGCCTTAATACGTTGCCATGGCGATGATGTCATAATTGGTTGCCATGGCGACGGTGATGTCATAATTGGTTGCCATCGCGACGGTGATGTCATAATTGGTTGCCATGGCGATGATGTCATAATTTGTTGCCATGGCGACGGTGATGTCATAATTGGTTACCATGGCGACGATGATGCCTTAATACATTGCCATGGCGATGATGCCTTAATACATTGCCATGGCGATGATGTCATAATTGGTTGCCATGGCGACGGTGATGTCATAATTGGTTGCCATGGCGACGATGATGCCTTAATACGTTGCCATGGCGATGATGTCATAATTGGTTGCCATGGCGACGATCATGCCTTAATACGTTGCCATGGCGATGATGTCATAATTGGTTGCCATGGCGACGGTGATGTCATAATTAGTTGCCATAGCGACGGTGATGTCATAATTGGTTGCCATGGCGACGATGATGCCTTAATACGTTGCCATGGCGACGGTGATATCATAATTGGTTGCCATGGTGACGGTGATGTCATAATTTGTTGCCATGGCGACGGTGATGTCATAATTGGTTGCCATGGCGACGATGATGCCTTAATACGTTGCCATGGCGATGATGTCATATTTGGTTGCCATGGCGATGGTGATGTCATAATTGGTTGCCATGGCGACGTGATGTCATAATTGGTTGCCATGGCGATGATGTCATAATTGGTTGCCATGGCGACGGTGATGTCATAATTGGTTGCCATGGCGACGATGATGCCTTAATATGTTGCCATGGCGATGATGTCATAATTGGTTGCCATGGCGACGATGATGCCTTAATACGTTGCCATGGCAACGGTGATGTCATAATTGGTTGACATGGCGACTATGATGCCTTAATACGTTGCCATGGCGATGATGTCATAATTGGTTGCCATGGCGACGGTGATGTCATAATTGGTTAACATGGCGACGGTAATGTCATAATTGGTTGACATGGCGATGATGTCATAATTGGTTGCCATGGCGATGATGATGCTTTAATACGTTGCCATGGCGACGATGAAGTCATAATTGGTTGCCATGGCGACGATGATGTCATAATTGGTTGCCATGGCGATTATGTCATAATTGGTTGCCATGGCGATGATGATGTCATAATTGGTTGCCATGGCGATGATGTCATAATTGGTTGCCATGGCGATGATGTCATAATTGGTTGCCATGACGATGATGTCATAATTGGTTGCCATGGTGACGATGATGCCTTAACACGTTGCCATGGCGACGGTGATGTCATAATTGGTTGCAATGGCGACGGTGATGTCATAATTGGTTGCCATGGCGACGATGATGTCTTAATACGTTGCCATGGCGACGGTGATGTCATTATTGGTTGCCATGGCGACGGTGATATCATAACTGGTTGCCATGGTGACGATGATGTCATAATTGGTTGCCATGGCGACGATGATGCCTTAATACATTGCCATGGCGATGATGTCATAATTGGTTTCCATGGCGACGGTGATGTCATAATTGGTTGCCATGGCGACGATGATGCCTTAATACATTGCCATGGCGACGGTGATGTCATAATTGGTTGCCATGGCGATGATGTCATACTTGGTTGCCATGGCGACGGTGATGTCATAATTGGTTGCAATGGTGACGATGATGTCATAATTGGTTGCCATGGCGATGGTGATGTCATAATTGGTTGCCATGGCGATGATGATGTCATAATTGGTTGCCATGTCGACGATGATGCCTTAATACGTTCCCATGGCGATGATGTCATAATTGTTTGCCATGGCGACGATCATGCCTTAATACATTGCCATGGCGATGATGTCATAATTGGTTGCCATGGCGACGGTGATGTCATAATTGGTTGCCATAGCGACGGTGATGTCATAATTGGTTGCCATGGCGACGATGATGCCTTAATACGTTGCCATGGCGACGGTGATATCATAATTGGTTGCCATGGCGACGGAGATGTCATAATTGGTTGCCATGGCGACGGTGATGTCATAATTGGTTGCCATGGCGACGATGATGCCTTAATACGTTGCCATGGTGATGATGTCATAATTGGTTGCCATGGCGACGGTGATGTCATAATTGGCTGCCATGGCGACGGTGATGTCATAATTGGTTGCCATGGCGATGATGTCATAATTGGTTGCCATGGCGACGGTGATGTCATAATTTGTTGCCATGGCGACGATGATGCCTTAATACGTTGCCATGGCGATGATGTCATAATTGGTTGCCATGGCGACAATGATGCCTTAATACGTTGCCATGGCAACGGTGATGTCATAATTGGTTGCCTTTTCGACGATGATGCCTTAATACGTTGCCATGGCGATGATGTCATAATTGGTTGCCATGGCGACGGTGATGTCATAATTGGTTGCCATGGCGACGGTGATGTCATAATTGGTTGCCATGGCGACAATAATGTC
Organism: Dendrobates tinctorius; assembly: GCF_039654945.1. Lineage (NCBI taxonomy): Eukaryota > Metazoa > Chordata > Amphibia > Anura > Dendrobatidae > Dendrobates > Dendrobates tinctorius. The sequence goes on from NW_027362079.1 coordinate 928,780, forward strand.
ATAATTGGTTGCCATGGCGACGATGATGCCTTAATACGTTGACATGGCGATGATGTCATAATTGGTTGCCATGGCGACGGTGATGTCATAATTGGTTTCCATGGCGACGATGATGCCTTAATACGTTGCATGGCGATGATGTCATAATTGGTTGCCATGGCAAAGATGATGCCTTAATACGTTGCCATGGCGACGGTGATGTCATAATTTGTTGCCATGGTGATGATGTCATGCCATGGCGACGGTGATGTCATAATTGGTTGCTATGGCAACGATGATGTCATAATTGGTTGCCATGGAGACTATGATGCCTTAATACGTTGACATGGCGACGGTGATATCATTGGTTGCCATGGTGACGGTGATGTCATAATTGGTTGCCATGGCGACGTTGATGTCATAATTTGTTGCCATGGCAATGATGATGTCATAATTGGTTGCCATGGCGACGGTGATGTCATAATTGGTTGCTATGGCGACAATGATGTCATAATTGGTTGCCATGGAGACGATGATGCCTTAATACGTTGCCATGGTGACGGTGATATCATAATTGGTTGCCATGGCGACGGTGATGTCATAATTGGTTGCCATGGCGACGGTGATGCCTTGATACGTTGCCATGGCGACGGTGATGTCGTAATTGGTTGCCATGGCGACGGTGATGTCATAATTGGTTGCCATGGCGACGGTGATGTCATAATTGGTTGCCATGGCGATGATGCCTTAATACGTTGCCATGGCGACGGTGATGTCATAATTGGTTGCCATGGCGACAATGATGCCTTAATACATTGCCATGGCGATGATGTCATAATTGGTTGCCATGGTGACGGTGATGTCATAATTGGTTGCCATGGCGACGATGATGCCTTAATACGTTCCCATGGCGATGATGTCATAATTGGTTGCCATGGCAACGGTGATGTCATAATTGGTTGCCATGGCGACGATGATGACTTAATACGTTGACATGGCGATGATGTCATAATTGGTTTCCATGGCGACGGTGATGTCATAATTTTTTGCCATGGCGACGGTGATGTCATAATTGGTTGCCATGGCGATGATGTCATAATTGGTTGCCATGGCGACGGTGATGTCATAATTGGTTGCCATGGCGACGATGATGCCTTAATACATTGCCATGGCGATGATGTCATAATTGGTTGCCATGGCGACGGTGATGTCATAATTGGTTGCCATGGCGACGGTGATGTCATAATTGGTTGCCATGGCAATGATGTCATAATTGGTTGCCATGGCGACGGTGATGTCATAATTGGTTGCCATGGCGACGATGATGCCTTAATACGTTGCCATGGCGATGATGTCATAATTGGTTGCCATGGCGACGGTGATGTCATAATTGGTTGCCATGGCGACGGTGATGTCATAATTGGTTGCCATGGCGACAATGATTTCATAATTGGTTGCCATAGCGACGATGATGCCTTAATACGTTGACATGGCGATGATGTCATAATTGGTTGCCATGGCGACGGTGATGTCATAATTGGTTGCCATGGCGACGATGATGCCTTAATACGTTGCCATGGCGATGATGTCATAATTGGTTGCCATGGCGACGGTGATGTCATAATTGGTTGCCATGGCGACTGTGATGTCATAATTGGTTGCCATGGCGACAATGATGTCATAATTGGTTGCCATGGCGACGATGATGCCTTAATACGTTGACATGGCGATGATGTCATAATTGGTTGCCATGGCGACGATGATGTCATAATTGGTTGCCATGGCGATTATGTCATAATTGGTTGCCATGGCGATGATGATGTCATAATTGGTTGCCATGGCGATGATGTCATAATTGGTTGCCATGGCGATGATGTCATAATTGGTTGCCATGACGATGATGTCATAATTGGTTGCCATGGTGACGATGATGCCTTAACACGTTGCCATGGCGACGGTGATGTCATAATTGGTTGCAATGGCGACGGTGATGTCATAATTGGTTGCCATGGCGACGATGATGTCTTAATACGTTGCCATGGCGACGGTGATGTCATTATTGGTTGCCATGGCGACGGTGATATCATAACTGGTTGCCATGGTGACGATGATGTCATAATTGGTTGCCATGGCGACGATGATGCCTTAATACGTTGCCATGGCGATGATGTCATAATTGGTTTCCATGGCGACGGTGATGTCATAATTGGTTGCCATGGCGACGATGATGCCTTAATACATTGCCATGGCGACGGTGATGTCATAATTGGTTGCCATGGCGATGATGTCATACTTGGTTGCCATGGCGACGGTGATGTCATAATTGGTTGCAATGGTGACGATGATGTCATAATTGGTTGCCATGGCGATGGTGATGTCATAATTGGTTGCCATGGCGATGATGATGTCATAATTGGTTGCCATGTCGACGATGATGCCTTAATACGTTCCCATGGCGATGATGTCATAATTGTTTGCCATGGCGACGATCATGCCTTAATACATTGCCATGGCGATGATGTCATAATTGGTTGCCATGGCAACGGTGATGTCATAATTGGTTGCCATAGCGACGGTGATGTCATAATTGGTTGCCATGGCGACGATGATGCCTTAATACGTTGCCATGGCGACGGTGATATCATAATTGGTTGCCATGGCGACGGAGATGTCATAATTGGTTGCCATGGCGACGGTGATGTCATAATTGGTTGCCATGGCGACGATGATGCCTTAATACGTTGCCATGGTGATGATGTCATAATTGGTTGCCATGGCGACGGTGATGTCATAATTGGCTGCCATGGCGACGGTGATGTCATAATTGGTTGCCATGGCGATGATGTCATAATTGGTTGCCATGGCGACGGTGATGTCATAATTTGTTGCCATGGCGACGATGATGCCTTAATACGTTGCCATGGCGATGATGTCATAATTGGTTGCCATGGCGACAATGATGCCTTAATACGTTGCCATGGCAACGGTGATGTCATAATTGGTTGCCTTTTCGACGATGATGCCTTAATATGTTGCCATGGCGATGATGTCATAATTGGTTGCCATGGCGACGGTGATGTCATAATTGGTTGCCATGGCGACGGTGATGTCATAATTGGTTGCCATGGCGACAATAATGTCATAATTGGTTGCCATGGCGACGATGATGCCTTAATACGTTGACATGGCGATGATGTCATAATTGGTTGCCATGGCGACGGTGATGTCATAATTGGTTTCCATGGCGACGATGATGCCTTAATATGTTGCCATGGCGATGATGTCATAATTGGTTGCCATGGCGACGATGATGCCTTAATACGTTGCCATGGCAACGGTGATGTCATAATTGGTTGACATGGCGACTATGATGCCTTAATACGTTGCCATGGCGATGATGTCATAATTGGTTGCCATGGCGACGGTGATGTCATAATTGGTTAACATGGCGACGGTAATGTCATAATTGGTTGACATGGCGATGATGTCATAATTGGTTGCCATGGCGATGATGATGCTTTAATACGTTGCCATGGCGACGATGAAGTCATAATTGGTTGCCATGGCGACGATGATGTCATAATTGGTTGCCATGGCGATTATGTCATAATTGGTTGCCATGGCGATGATGATGTCATAATTGGTTGCCATGGCGATGATGTCATAATTGGTTGCCATGGCGATGATGTCATAATTGGTTGCCATGACGATGATGTCATAATTGGTTGCCATGGTGACGATGATGCCTTGACACGTTGCCATGGCGACGGTGATGTCATAATTGGTTGCAATGGCGACGGTGATGTCATAATTGGTTGCCATGGCGACGATGATGTCTTAATACGTTGCCATGGCGACGGTGATGTCATTATTGGTTGCCATGGCGACGGTGATATCATAATTGGTTGCCATGGTGACGATGATGTCATAATTGGTTGCCATGGCGACGATGATGCCTTAATACGTTGCCATGGCGATGATGTCATAATTGGTTTCCATGGCGACGGTGATGTCATAATTGGTTGCCATGGCGACGATGATGCCTTAATACATTGCCATGGCGACGGTGATGTCATAATTGGTTGCCATGGCGATGATGTCATACTTGGTTGCCATGGCGACGGTGATGTCATAATTGGTTGCAATGGTGACGATGATGTCATAATTGGTTGCCATGGCGATGGTGATGTCATAATTGGTTGCCATGGCGATGATGATGTCATAATTGGTTGCCATGTCGACGATGATGCCTTAATACGTTCCCATGGCGATGATGTCATAATTGTTTGCCATGGCGACGATCATGCCTTAATACATTGCCATGGCGATGATGTCATAATTGGTTGCCATGGCGACGGTGATGTCATAATTGGTTGCCATAGCGACGGTGATGTCATAATCGGTTGCCATGGCGACGATGATGCCTTAATACGTTGCCATGGCGACGGTGATATCATAATTGGTTGCCATGGCGACGGAGATGTCATAATTGGTTGCCATGGCGACGGTGATGTCATAATTGGTTGCCATGGCGACGATGATGCCTTAATACGTTGCCATGGTGATGATGTCATAATTGGTTGCCATGGCGACGGTGATGTCATAATTGGCTGCCATGGCGACGGTGATGTCATAATTGGTTGCCATGGCGATGATGTCATAATTGGTTGCCATGGCGACGGTGATGTCATAATTTGTTGCCATGGCGACGATGATGCCTTAATACGTTGCCATGGCGATGATGTCATAATTGGTTGCCATGGCGACAATGATGCCTTAATACGTTGCCATGGCAACGGTGATGTCATAATTGGTTGCCTTTTCGACGATGATGCCTTAATACGTTGCCATGGCGATGATGTCATAATTGGTTGCCATGGCGACGGTGATGTCATAATTGGTTGCCATGGCGACGGTGATGTCATAATTGGTTGCCATGGCGACAATAATGTCATAATTGGTTGCCATGGCGACGATGATGCCTTAATACGTTGACATGGCGATGATGTCATAATTGGTTGCCATGGCGACGGTGATGTCATAATTGGTTTCCATGGCGACGATGATGCCTTAATACGTTGCATGGCGATGATGTCATAATTGGTTGCCATGGCAAAGATGATGCCTTAATACGTTGCCATGGCGACGGTGATGTCATAATTTGTTGCCATGGTGATGATGTCATGCCATGGCGACGGTGATGTCATAATTGGTTGCTATGGCAACGATGATGTCATAATTGGTTGCCATGGAGACTATGATGCCTTAATACGTTGACATGGCGACGGTGATATCATTGGTTGCCATGGCGACGGTGATGTCATAATTGATTGCCATGGCGACGTTGATGTCATAATTTGTTGCCATGGCAATGATGATGTCATAATTGGTTGCCATGGCGACGGTGATGTCATAATTGGTTGCTATGGCGACGATGATGTCATAATTGGTTGCCATGGAGACGATGATGCCTTAATACGTTGCCATGGTGACGGTGATATCATAATTGGTTGCCATGGCGACGGTGATGTCATAATTGGTTGCCATGGCGACGGTGATGCCTTGATACGTTGCCATGGCGACGGTGATGTCGTAATTGGTTGCCATGGCGACGGTGATGTCATAATTGGTTGCCATGGCGACGGTGATGTCATAATTGGTTGCCATGGCGATGATGCCTTAATACGTTGCCATGGCGACGGTGATGTCATAATTGGTTGCCATGGCGACAATGATGCCTTAATACATTGCCATGGCGATGATGTCATAATTGGTTGCCATGGTGACGGTGATGTCATAATTGGTTGCCATGGCGACGATGATGCCTTAATACGTTCCCATGGCGATGATGTCATAATTGGTTGCCATGGCAACGGTGATGTCATAATTGGTTGCCATGGCGACGATGATGACTTAATACGTTGACATGGCGATGATGTCATAATTGGTTTCCATGGCGACGGTGATGTCATAATTTTTTGCCATGGCGACGGTGATGTCATAATTGGTTGCCATGGCGATGATGTCATAATTGGTTGCCATGGCGACGGTGATGTCATAATTGGTTGCCATGGCGACGATGATGCCTTAATACATTGCCATGGCGATGATGTCATAATTGGTTGCCATGGCGACGGTGATGTCATAATTGGTTGCCATGGCGACGGTGATGTCATAATTGGTTGCCATGGCAATGATGTCATAATTGGTTGCCATGGCGACGGTGATGTCATAATTGGTTGCCATGGCGACGATGATGCCTTAATACGTTGCCATGGCGATGATGTCATAATTGGTTGCCATGGCGACGGTGATGTCATAATTGGTTGCCATGGCGACGATGATGCCTAAATACATTGCCATGGCGATGATGTCATAATTGGTTGCCATGGCGACGGTGATGCCATAATTGGTTGCCATGGCGACGGTGATGTCATAATTGGTTGCCATGGCGATGATGTCATAATTGGTTGCCATGGCGACGGTGATGTCATAATTGGTTGCCATGGCGATGATGATGCCTTAATACGTTGCCATGGCGACGGTTATGTCATAATTTGTTGCCATGGCGATGATGATGTCATAATTGGTTGCCATGGCGATAGTGATGTCATAATTGGTTGCCATGGCGACGGTGATGTCATAATTGGTTGCCATGGCGACAATGATGTCATAACTGGTTGCCATGGCGACGATGATGCCTTAATACGTTGACATGGCGATGATGTCATAATTGGTTGCCATGGCGACGGTGATGTCATAATTGGTTTCCATGGCGACGATGATGCCTTAATACGTTGCATGGCGATGATGTCATAATTGGTTGCCATGGCAAAGATGATGCCTTAATACGTTGCCATGGCGACGGTGATGTCATAATTTGTTGCCATGGCGATGATGATGTCATAATTGGTTGCCATGGCGACGGTGATGTCATAATTGGTTGCTATGGCGACGATGATGTCATAATTGGTTGCCATGGAGACGATGATGCCTTAATACGTTGCCATGGCGATGATGTCATAAATGGTTGCCATGGCGACGGTGATGTCATAATTGGTTGCCATGGCAACGATTATGCCTTAATACGTTGCCACGGTGATGATGTCATAATTGGTTGCCATGGCGACGGTGATGTCATAATTGGTTGCCATGGCGACGGTGATGTCATAATTGGTTGCCATGGCGACAATGATGTCATAATTGGTTGCCATGGCGACGATGATGCCTTAATACGTTGCCATGGCGATGATGTCATAATTGGTTGCCATGGCGACGGTGATGTCATAATTGGTTGCCATGGCGACGGTGATGTCATAATTGGTTGCCATGGCGATGATGTCATAATTTGTTGCCATGGCGACGATGATGTCATAATTGGTTGCCATGGCGACGATGATGCCTTAATACATTGCCATGGCGATGATGTCATAATTGGTTGCCATGGTGACGGTGATGTCATAATTGGTTGCCATGGCGACGATGATGCCTTAATACGTTGCCATGGCGATGATGTCATAATTGGTTGCCACGGCGACGATCATGCCTTAATACGTTGCCATGGCGATGATGTCATAATTGGTTGCCATGGCGACGGTGATGTCATAATTAGTTGCCATAGCGACGGTGATGTCACAATTGGTTGCCATGGCGACGATGATGCCTTAATACGTTGCCATGGCGACGGTGATATCATAATTGGTTGCCATGGTGACGGTGATGTCATAATTGGTTGCCATGGCGACGGTGATGTCATAATTGGTTGCCATGGCGACGATGATGCCTTAATACGTTGCCATGGCGATGATGTCATAATTGGTTGCCATGGCGATGGTGATGTCATAATTGGTTGCCATGGCGACGATGATGCCTTAATACGTTGCCATGGCGATGATGTCATAATTGGTTGCCATGGCGAAGGTGATGTCATAATTGGTTAACATGGCGACGGTAATGTCATAATTGGTTGACATGGCGATGATGTCATGTTTGGTTGCCATGGCGACGGTGATGTCATAATTGGTTGCCATGGCGACGATGATGCCTTAATACGTTGTCATGGAGATGATATCATAATTGGTTGCCATGGCGACAGTGATGTCATAATTGGTTGCCATGGCGACGATGATGCCTTAATACGTTGCCATGGCGATGATGTCATAATTGGTTGCCATGGCGACGATCATGCCTTAATACGTTGCCATGGCGATGATGTCATAATTGGTTGCCTTGGCGACGTGATGTCATAATTTGTTGCCATGGCGATGGTGATGTCATAATTGGTTGCCATGGCGACGATGATGCCTTAATACGTTGCCATGGCGACGGTGATGTCATAATTCATTTGCCATGGCGACGGTGATGTCATAATTGGTTGCCGTGGACACGGTGATGTCATAATTAGTTGCCATGGCGACGGTGATGTCATAATTGGTTGCCATGACGATGATGATGTCATAATTGGTTGCCATGGCTATGATATCATAATTGGTTGCCATGGCGATGATGTCATAATTGGTCGCCATGGCGATTATGTCATAATTGGTTGCCATGGTGATTAAGTCATAATTGGTTGCCATGGCGATGATGTCATATTAGGTTGCCATGGCGACGGTGATGTCATAATTGGTTGCCATGGCGATGATGTCATAATTGGTTGCCATGGCGACGGTGATGTCATAATTGGTTGCCATGGCGATGATGCCTTAATACGTTTCAATGGCGACGGTGATGTCATAATTGGTTGCCATGGCGACGATGATGTCATAATTGGTTGCCATGGCGACGATGATGTCATAATTGGTTGCCATGGCGACGATGCTGCCTTAATACGTTGCCATGGCGATGATGTCATAATTGGTTGCCATGGCGATGATGATGTCATAATTGGTTGCCATGGCGATGATGATGTCATAATTGGTTGCCATGGCGATGATGATGTCATAATTGGTTGCCATGGCGATGATGTCATAATTGGTTGACATGACGATGATGTCATAATTGGTTGCCATGGTGACGATGATGCCTTAACACGTTGCCATGGCGACGGTGATGTCATAATTGGTTGCCATGGCGACGGTGATGTCATAATTGGTTGCCATGGCGACGATGATGTCTTAATACGTTGCCATGGCGATGATGTCATTATTGGTTGCCATGGCGACGGTGATATCATAATTGGTTGCCATGGCAACGATGATGTCATAATTGGTTGCCATGGCAACGATGATGCCTTAATACGTTGCCATGGCGATGATGTCATAATTGGTTGCCATGGCGACGGTGATGTCATAATTGGTTGCCATGGCGACGATGATGCCTTAATACGTTGACATGGCGACGGTGATGTCATAATTGGTTGCCATGGCGATGATGTCATACTTGGTTGCCATGGCGACGGTGATGTCATAATTGGTTGCAATGGCGACGATGATGTCATAATTGGTTGCCATGGCGACGGTGATGTCATAATTGGTTGCCATGGCGATGATGATGTCATAATTGGTTGCCATGGTGACGATGATGCCTTAATACGTTGCCATAGCGATGATGTCATAATTGGTTGCCATGGCGACGATCATGCCTTAATACGTTGCCATGGCGATGATGTCATAATTAGGTTGCCATGGCGACGGTGATGTCATAATTGGTTGCCATAGCGACGGTGATGTCATAATTGGTTGCCATGGCGACGATGATGCCTTAATACGTTGCCATGGCGACGGTGATATCATAATTGGTTGCCATGGCGACGGTGATGTCATAATTGGTTGCCATGGCGACGGTGATGTCATAATTGGTTGCCATGGCGACGATGATGCCTTAATACGTTGCCATGGCGATGATGTCATAATTGGTTGCCATGGCGACGGTGATGTCATAATTGGTTGCCATGGTGACGGTGATGTCATAATTGGTTGCCATGGCGATGATGTCATAATTGGTTGCCATGGCGACGGTGATGTCATAATTGGTTGCCATGGCGACGATGATGCCTTAATACGTTGCCATGGCGATGATGTCATAATTGGTTGCCATGGCGACAATGATGCCTTAATACGTTGCCATGGCAACGGTGATGTCATAATTGGTTGCCATGGCGACGATGATGCCTTAATACGATGCCATGGCGATGATGTCATAATTGGTTGCCATGGCGACGGTGATGTCATAATTGGTTGCCATGGCGACGATGATGCCTTAATACGTTGCCATGGCGACGGTGATGTCATAATTGGTTGCCATGGCGACGGTGATGTCATAATTTGTTGCCATGGCGACGGTGATGTCATAATTGGTTGCTATGGTGACGATGATGTCATAATTGGTTGCCATGGAGACGATGATGCCTTAATACGTTGCCATGGCGACGGTGATATCATAATTGGTTGCCATGGCGACGATGATGCCTTAATACGTTGCCATGGCGACGGTGATATCATAATTGGTTGCCATGGTGACGGTGATGTCATAATTGGTTGCCATGGCGACGGTGATGCCTTGATACGTTGCCATGGCGACGGTGATGTCGTAATTGGTTGCCATGGTGACGGTGATGTCATAATTGGTTGCCATGGCGACGGTGATGTCATAATTGGTTGCCATGGCGATGATGCCTTAATACGTTGCCATGGTGACGGTGATGTCATAATTGGTCGTCATGCATGACGCCACTGCAGCTAGGCGTGGGAGCGCCGCTATCTAGCACCACTGCACCAGCCATCTTTCTTGGGCTATTCTCTTGGGAGTTCTGTTCTTCCTTATTCAAAGATCCGAATTTCAATTCAGCGATAAAAGTGATAAAGGCTCGGATTGAGCCGAAACGTCGTATTAAATTATATCGCTTCTACTTCGTGCTATATATACTTGTTTGGCTCCCACATGTTTTGTATATAATAAAAATAAGCACTTATTGCATATAGAAACCCCTCTGAGTGTGCGGTGAATTATATTATTATTGGTAATAGGACCTAAAGGTCTGTTACACCTGCACCTCGCTATTGGACTTGAGTGCACGCTAACCTCCTGGTTATAATTGGTTGCCATGGCAACGGTGATGTCATAATTGGTTGCCATGGCGACGATGATGCCTTAATACGTTGACATGGCGATGATGTCATAATTGGTTTCCATGGCGACGGTGATGTCATAATTTTTTGCCATGGCGACGGTGATGTCATAATTGGTTGCCATGGCGATGATGTCATAATTGGTTGCCATGGCGACAATGATGCCTTAATACATTGCCATGGCAATGATGTCATAATTGGTTGCCATGGCGACGGTGATGTCATAATTGGTTGCCATGGAGACGGTGATGTCATAATTGGTTGCCATGGCAATGATGTCATAATTGGTTGCCATGGCGACGGTGATGTCATAATTGGTTACCATGGCGACGATGATGCCTTAATACGTTGCCATGGCGATGATGTCATAATTGGTTGCCATGGCGACGGTGATGTCATAATTGGTTGCCATGGCGACGGTGATGTCATAATTGGTTGCCATGGCGACAATGATTTCATAAATGGTTGCCATGGCGACGATGATGCCTTAATACGTTGACATGGCGATGATGTCATAATTGGTTGCCATGGCAACGGTGATGTCATAATTGGTTGCCATGGCGACGGTTATGTCATAATTGGCTGCCATGGCGACAATGATGTCATAATTGGTTGCCATGGCGACGATGATGCCTTAATACGTTGACATGGCGATGATGTCATAATTGGTTGCCATGGTGACGGTGATGTCATAATTGGTTGCCATTGCGACGATGATGCCTTAATACGTTGCCATGGCGATTATGTCATAATTGGTTGCCATGGAGATGATGATGCCTTAATACATTGCCATGGCGACGGTGATGTCATAATTTGTTGCCATGTCGATGATGATGTCATAATTGGTTGCCATGGCGACGGTGATGTCATAATTGGTTGCTATGGCGACGATGATGTCATAATTGGTTGCCATGGAGACTATGATGCCTTAATACGTTGCCATGGCGACGGTGATATCATTGGTTGCCATGGCTACGGTGATGTCATAATTGGTTGCCATGGCGGTGATGTCATAATTTTTTGCCATGGCGACGGTAATGTCATAATTGGTTGCCATGGCGATGATGATGCCTTAATACGTTGCCATGGCGATGATATCATAATTGGTTGCCATGGTGACGGTGATGTCATAACTGGTTGCCATGGCGACGATGATGCCTTGATACGTTGCCATGGCGATGATGTCATAATTGGTTGCCATGGCAACGGTGATGTCATAATTGGTTGCCATGGCGACGATGATGCCTTAATACGTTGACATGGCGATGATGTCATAATTGGTTGCCATGGCGACGGTGATGTCATAATTTTTTGCCATGGCGACGGTGATGTCATAATTGGTTGCCATGGCGATAATGTCATAATTGGTTGCCATGGCGACGGTGATGTCATAATTGGTTGCCATGGCGACGATGATGCCTTAATACGTTGCCATGGCGATGATGTCATAATTGGTTGCCATGGCGACGGTGATGTCATAATTGGTTGCCATGGCGACTGTGATGTCATAATTGGTTGCCATGGCGACAATGATTTCATAATTGGTTGCCATGGCGACGATGATGCCTTAATACGTTGACATGGCGATGATGTCATAATTGGTTGCCATGGCGACGCTGATGTCACAATTGGTTGCCATGGCGACGATGATGCCTTAATACGTTGCCATGGCGATGATGTCATAATTGGTTGCCATGGCGACGGTGATGTCATAATTGGTTGCCATGGCGACGGTGATGTCATAATTGGTTGCCATGGCGACAATGATGTCATAATTGGTTGCCATGGCGACGATGATGCCTTAATACGTTGACAAGGCGATGATTTCATAATTGGTTGCCATGGCGACGGTGATGTCATAATTGGTTGCCATGGCGACGATGATGCCTTAATACGTTGCCATGGCGATGATGTCATAATTGGTTGCCATGGCGATGATGATGCCTTAATACGTTGCCATGGCGACGGTGATGTCATAATTTGTTGCCATGGCGATGATGATGTCATAATTGGTTGCCATGGCGATGGTGATGTCATAATTGGTTGCTATGGCGACGATGATGTCATAATTGGTTGCCATGGAGACTATGATGCCTTAATACGTTGCCATGGCGACGGTGATATCATTGGTTGCCATGGCGACGGTGATGTCATAATTAGTTGCCATGGCGATGATGTCATAATTGGTTGCCATGGCGACGGTGATGTCATAATTGGTTGCCATGGCGACGATGATGCCTTAATACGTTGCCATGGTGATGATGTCATAATTGGTTGCCATGGCGATGGTGATGTCATAATTGGTTGCCATGGCGACGGTGATGTCATAATTGGTTGCCATGGCGACAATGATGTCATAATTGGTTGCCATGGCGACGATGATGCCTTAATACGTTGACATGGCGATGATGTCATAATTGGTTGCCATGGCGACGGTGATGTCATAATTGGTTTCCATGGCGACGATGATGCCTTAATACGTTGCATGGCGATTATGTCATAATTGGTTGCCATGGCAAAGATGATGCCTTAATACGTTGCCATGGCGACGGTGATGTCATAATTTGTTGCCATGGCGATGGTGATGTCATAATTGGTTGCCATGGCGACGGTGATTTCATAATTGGTTGCTCTGGCGACGATGATGTCATAATTGGTTGCCATGGAGATGATGATGCCTTAATACGTTGCCATGTCGATTATGTCATAAATGGTTGCCATGGCGACGGTGATGTCATAATTGGTTGCCATGGCGACGATTATGCCTTAATACGTTGCCATGGCGATGATGTCATAATTGGTTGCCATGGCGATGGTGAAGTCATAATTGGTTGCCATGGCGACGGTGATGTCACAATTGGTTGCCATGGCGACAATGATGTCATAATTGGTTGCCATGGCGACGATGATGCCTTAATACGTTGCCATGGCGATGATGTCATAATTGGTTGCCATGGCGACGGTGATGTCATAATTGGTTGCCATCGCGACGGTGATGTCATAATTGGTTGCCATGGCGATGATGTCATAATTTGTTGCCATGGCGACGGTGATGTCATAATTGGTTACCATGGCGACGATGATGCCTTAATACATTGCCATGGCGATGATGCCTTAATACATTGCCATGGCGATGATGTCATAATTGGTTGCCATGGCGACGGTGATGTCATAATTGGTTGCCATGGCGACGATGATGCCTTAATACGTTGCCATGGCGATGATGTCATAATTGGTTGCCATGGCGACGATCATGCCTTAATACGTTGCCATGGCGATGATGTCATAATTGGTTGCCATGGCGACGGTGATGTCATAATTAGTTGCCATAGCGACGGTGATGTCATAATTGGTTGCCATGGCGACGATGATGCCTTAATACGTTGCCATGGCGACGGTGATATCATAATTGGTTGCCATGGTGACGGTGATGTCATAATTTGTTGCCATGGCGACGGTGATGTCATAATTGGTTGCCATGGCGACGATGATGCCTTAATACGTTGCCATGGCGATGATGTCATATTTGGTTGCCATGGCGATGGTGATGTCATAATTGGTTGCCATGGCGACGTGATGTCATAATTGGTTGCCATGGCGATGATGTCATAATTGGTTGCCATGGCGACGGTGATGTCATAATTGGTTGCCATGGCGACGATGATGCCTTAATATGTTGCCATGGCGATGATGTCATAATTGGTTGCCATGGCGACGATGATGCCTTAATACGTTGCCATGGCAACGGTGATGTCATAATTGGTTGACATGGCGACTATGATGCCTTAATACGTTGCCATGGCGATGATGTCATAATTGGTTGCCATGGCGACGGTGATGTCATAATTGGTTAACATGGCGACGGTAATGTCATAATTGGTTGACATGGCGATGATGTCATAATTGGTTGCCATGGCGATGATGATGCTTTAATACGTTGCCATGGCGACGATGAAGTCATAATTGGTTGCCATGGCGACGATGATGTCATAATTGGTTGCCATGGCGATTATGTCATAATTGGTTGCCATGGCGATGATGATGTCATAATTGGTTGCCATGGCGATGATGTCATAATTGGTTGCCATGGCGATGATGTCATAATTGGTTGCCATGACGATGATGTCATAATTGGTTGCCATGGTGACGATGATGCCTTAACACGTTGCCATGGCGACGGTGATGTCATAATTGGTTGCAATGGCGACGGTGATGTCATAATTGGTTGCCATGGCGACGATGATGTCTTAATACGTTGCCATGGCGACGGTGATGTCATTATTGGTTGCCATGGCGACGGTGATATCATAACTGGTTGCCATGGTGACGATGATGTCATAATTGGTTGCCATGGCGACGATGATGCCTTAATACATTGCCATGGCGATGATGTCATAATTGGTTTCCATGGCGACGGTGATGTCATAATTGGTTGCCATGGCGACGATGATGCCTTAATACATTGCCATGGCGACGGTGATGTCATAATTGGTTGCCATGGCGATGATGTCATACTTGGTTGCCATGGCGACGGTGATGTCATAATTGGTTGCAATGGTGACGATGATGTCATAATTGGTTGCCATGGCGATGGTGATGTCATAATTGGTTGCCATGGCGATGATGATGTCATAATTGGTTGCCATGTCGACGATGATGCCTTAATACGTTCCCATGGCGATGATGTCATAATTGTTTGCCATGGCGACGATCATGCCTTAATACATTGCCATGGCGATGATGTCATAATTGGTTGCCATGGCGACGGTGATGTCATAATTGGTTGCCATAGCGACGGTGATGTCATAATTGGTTGCCATGGCGACGATGATGCCTTAATACGTTGCCATGGCGACGGTGATATCATAATTGGTTGCCATGGCGACGGAGATGTCATAATTGGTTGCCATGGCGACGGTGATGTCATAATTGGTTGCCATGGCGACGATGATGCCTTAATACGTTGCCATGGTGATGATGTCATAATTGGTTGCCATGGCGACGGTGATGTCATAATTGGCTGCCATGGCGACGGTGATGTCATAATTGGTTGCCATGGCGATGATGTCATAATTGGTTGCCATGGCGACGGTGATGTCATAATTTGTTGCCATGGCGACGATGATGCCTTAATACGTTGCCATGGCGATGATGTCATAATTGGTTGCCATGGCGACAATGATGCCTTAATACGTTGCCATGGCAACGGTGATGTCATAATTGGTTGCCTTTTCGACGATGATGCCTTAATACGTTGCCATGGCGATGATGTCATAATTGGTTGCCATGGCGACGGTGATGTCATAATTGGTTGCCATGGCGACGGTGATGTCATAATTGGTTGCCATGGCGACAATAATGTCATAATTGGTTGCCATGGCGACGATGATGCCTTAATACGTTGACATGGCGATGATGTCATAATTGGTTGCCATGGCGACGGTGATGTCATAATTGGTTTCCATGGCGACGATGATGCCTTAATACGTTGCATGGCGATGATGTCATAATTGGTTGCCATGGCAAAGATGATGCCTTAATACGTTGCCATGGCGACGGTGATGTCATAATTTGTTGCCATGGTGATGATGTCATGCCATGGCGACGGTGATGTCATAATTGGTTGCTATGGCAACGATGATGTCATAATTGGTTGCCATGGAGACTATGATGCCTTAATACGTTGACATGGCGACGGTGATATCATTGGTTGCCATGGTGACGGTGATGTCATAATTGGTTGCCATGGCGACGTTGATGTCATAATTTGTTGCCATGGCAATGATGATGTCATAATTGGTTGCCATGGCGACGGTGATGTCATAATTGGTTGCTATGGCGACAATGATGTCATAATTGGTTGCCATGGAGACGATGATGCCTTAATACGTTGCCATGGTGACGGTGATATCATAATTGGTTGCCATGGCGACGGTGATGTCATAATTGGTTGCCATGGCGACGGTGATGCCTTGATACGTTGCCATGGCGACGGTGATGTCGTAATTGGTTGCCATGGCGACGGTGATGTCATAATTGGTTGCCATGGCGACGGTGATGTCATAATTGGTTGCCATGGCGATGATGCCTTAATACGTTGCCATGGCGACGGTGATGTCATAATTGGTTGCCATGGCGACAATGATGCCTTAATACATTGCCATGGCGATGATGTCATAATTGGTTGCCATGGTGACGGTGATGTCATAATTGGTTGCCATGGCGACGATGATGCCTTAATACGTTCCCATGGCGATGATGTCATAATTGGTTGCCATGGCAACGGTGATGTCATAATTGGTTGCCATGGCGACGATGATGACTTAATACGTTGACATGGCGATGATGTCATAATTGGTTTCCATGGCGACGGTGATGTCATAATTTTTTGCCATGGCGACGGTGATGTCATAATTGGTTGCCATGGCGATGATGTCATAATTGGTTGCCATGGCGACGGTGATGTCATAATTGGTTGCCATGGCGACGATGATGCCTTAATACATTGCCATGGCGATGATGTCATAATTGGTTGCCATGGCGACGGTGATGTCATAATTGGTTGCCATGGCGACGGTGATGTCATAATTGGTTGCCATGGCAATGATGTCATAATTGGTTGCCATGGCGACGGTGATGTCATAATTGGTTGCCATGGCGACGATGATGCCTTAATACGTTGCCATGGCGATGATGTCATAATTGGTTGCCATGGCGACGGTGATGTCATAATTGGTTGCCATGGCGACGGTGATGTCATAATTGGTTGCCATGGCGACAATGATTTCATAATTGGTTGCCATAGCGACGATGATGCCTTAATACGTTGACATGGCGATGATGTCATAATTGGTTGCCATGGCGACGGTGATGTCATAATTGGTTGCCATGGCGACGATGATGCCTTAATACGTTGCCATGGCGATGATGTCATAATTGGTTGCCATGGCGACGGTGATGTCATAATTGGTTGCCATGGCGACTGTGATGTCATAATTGGTTGCCATGGCGACAATGATGTCATAATTGGTTGCCATGGCGACGATGATGCCTTAATACGTTGACATGGCGATGATGTCATAATTGGTTGCCATGGCGACGATGATGTCATAATTGGTTGCCATGGCGATTATGTCATAATTGGTTGCCATGGCGATGATGATGTCATAATTGGTTGCCATGGCGATGATGTCATAATTGGTTGCCATGGCGATGATGTCATAATTGGTTGCCATGACGATGATGTCATAATTGGTTGCCATGGTGACGATGATGCCTTAACACGTTGCCATGGCGACGGTGATGTCATAATTGGTTGCAATGGCGACGGTGATGTCATAATTGGTTGCCATGGCGACGATGATGTCTTAATACGTTGCCATGGCGACGGTGATGTCATTATTGGTTGCCATGGCGACGGTGATATCATAACTGGTTGCCATGGTGACGATGATGTCATAATTGGTTGCCATGGCGACGATGATGCCTTAATACGTTGCCATGGCGATGATGTCATAATTGGTTTCCATGGCGACGGTGATGTCATAATTGGTTGCCATGGCGACGATGATGCCTTAATACATTGCCATGGCGACGGTGATGTCATAATTGGTTGCCATGGCGATGATGTCATACTTGGTTGCCATGGCGACGGTGATGTCATAATTGGTTGCAATGGTGACGATGATGTCATAATTGGTTGCCATGGCGATGGTGATGTCATAATTGGTTGCCATGGCGATGATGATGTCATAATTGGTTGCCATGTCGACGATGATGCCTTAATACGTTCCCATGGCGATGATGTCATAATTGTTTGCCATGGCGACGATCATGCCTTAATACATTGCCATGGCGATGATGTCATAATTGGTTGCCATGGCAACGGTGATGTCATAATTGGTTGCCATAGCGACGGTGATGTCATAATTGGTTGCCATGGCGACGATGATGCCTTAATACGTTGCCATGGCGACGGTGATATCATAATTGGTTGCCATGGCGACGGAGATGTCATAATTGGTTGCCATGGCGACGGTGATGTCATAATTGGTTGCCATGGCGACGATGATGCCTTAATACGTTGCCATGGTGATGATGTCATAATTGGTTGCCATGGCGACGGTGATGTCATAATTGGCTGCCATGGCGACGGTGATGTCATAATTGGTTGCCATGGCGATGATGTCATAATTGGTTGCCATGGCGACGGTGATGTCATAATTTGTTGCCATGGCGACGATGATGCCTTAATACGTTGCCATGGCGATGATGTCATAATTGGTTGCCATGGCGACAATGATGCCTTAATACGTTGCCATGGCAACGGTGATGTCATAATTGGTTGCCTTTTCGACGATGATGCCTTAATATGTTGCCATGGCGATGATGTCATAATTGGTTGCCATGGCGACGGTGATGTCATAATTGGTTGCCATGGCGACGGTGATGTCATAATTGGTTGCCATGGCGACAATAATGTCATAATTGGTTGCCATGGCGACGATGATGCCTTAATACGTTGACATGGCGATGATGTCATAATTGGTTGCCATGGCGACGGTGATGTCATAATTGGTTTCCATGGCGACGATGATGCCTTAATACGTTGCATGGCGATGATGTCATAATTGGTTGCCATGGCAAAGATGATGCCTTAATACGTTGCCATGGCGACGGTGATGTCATAATTTGTTGCCATGGTGATGATGTCATGCCATGGCGACGGTGATGTCATAATTGGTTGCTATGGCAACGATGATGTCATAATTGGTTGCCATGGAGACTATGATGCCTTAATACGTTGACATGGCGACGGTGATATCATTGGTTGCCATGGCGACGGTGATGTCATAATTGGTTGCCATGGCGACGTTGATGTCATAATTTGTTGCCATGGCAATGATGATGTCATAATTGGTTGCCATGGCGACGGTGATGTCATAATTGGTTGCTATGGCGACGATGATGTCATAATTGGTTGCCATGGAGACGATGATGCCTTAATACGTTGCCATGGTGACGGTGATATCATAATTGGTTGCCATGGCGACGGTGATGTCATAATTGGTTGCCATGGCGACGGTGATGCCTTGATACGTTGCCATGGCGACGGTGATGTCGTAATTGGTTGCCATGGCGACGGTGATGTCATAATTGGTTGCCATGGCGACGGTGATGTCATAATTGGTTGCCATGGCGATGATGCCTTAATACGTTGCCATGGCGACGGTGATGTCATAATTGGTTGCCATGGCGACAATGATGCCTTAATACATTGCCATGGCGATGATGTCATAATTGGTTGCCATGGTGACGGTGATGTCATAATTGGTTGCCATGGCGACGATGATGCCTTAATACGTTCCCATGGCGATGATGTCATAATTGGTTGCCATGGCAACGGTGATGTCATAATTGGTTGCCATGGCGACGATGATGACTTAATACGTTGACATGGCGATGATGTCATAATTGGTTTCCATGGCGAC